>NW_005187515.1:988090-1005021 GCF_000239375.1 Pundamilia nyererei | reverse complement strand
TATATATATATATATATATATATAAATATACATACATACTGTAATGTCACAGTAACAGGCATTACATTTAAATGAGTGCATGGCTTCGGTATGCTACAGTACATTTAGCAATACCACATTTCAGAAGAAGTAATGCTTTCAACACAAAAAACAATGACAAAGAAGCTTTGGGATTTTCAGTCATTTTGAGCAATTCAACTGCGACTGTTTCTTTTGGAATTTAAAACCTTTCTTAGGTAGAGTGAAAGGATGTGTGTAAACATAATGTGAGCTGTGCGCATAATGTGAACGCATGCAGCTAGCACCGGTGTCTATCCGTTACGGAGGACTTGCATGCAAAATTGCCGAAGTTCAGGGTTTCATGGGCTTTGTCTGTGCACGTGTTTGTTTGTGGCACTAGTGAGTACTGTGTTTTGATCCTCCTGCATCTAGGTACACTCCTTCCCCCTGTGGAGTGTGGCTATCTCCAGTATATTATCGGAATTGTTGTAAAAAGGCTCAGAGAGGCTGCATTTAGCAGCGAGCTTGTTTGTACCTTCGATACTATGGCAGTGTATTCTCTCTTTCTGCTGGAAAGACAATGCTAAGTTTTCCTTGATTTGTGCCTTATTTGAGGTTACTTAATTGTTTCTTTGTTTCTGGTAAGAACCCAAAGGGTTTGCTGCTGCACATAGTGGCTTTGGGGCTACATTTTGTAACTAAATCCCCTTGAAAAATAATTATAATTGCATTTTCTCTCATTTGATAATAGCTGTGATTCCATTGTTTCTAAGCTAACTATAACTTTTTTTTAAATTCAAAGATAGCACTTTTTTTTTTAAAAAGGAAAGAAATCTGCCCAGTCGTTTCATTGCATTCTGAAGGATGTGAAGCAGTGCACAACGCCTGCTGTACTGTATGTGTGAAAGATTGGAATTCAACATGACCTTTGCTTAACTCGACCCTCGTACAGATCAAAGCCCTTCAGCTCAAGATGAACTCTGGGTCAGCCGTTGAACATCAGACCTATACACTAAGCACTAGAACATAAAAAATTGTTTGATCCCTTCATTAATTCTATAGCTGCTTTGTTGCAGTTATATGGTGAGGTGCATGGATGGGAAACTTGAACATCAAGGCTGACGGAAAGGAAGAGTCATATTCTGTCCTAGCTAAAGAGAATAGGACAGATGATGTCGAAGGTGAGAGAGGAAAAGGGAGGAAAGGGTGACAGTGACACAATAAGGAAAATGGGATAGCAAAAAAAACGAGATATTGAGTTCAAAGGTCTCCCGCTCTCTCTAGGCGCTGGATAAGATACAGACCCAGTTCTGGGACTCAATGGATGTTGAATCTTTTGATTGTAAAGTCACATTGGGGAATTAAAAGAACGCTTTCCTCTGTTCTTGTGTTTGTACTACAGAACAAACCATTGTCTCCCTCTCTTGTGCCCCCCCCCCTCCCCCGGCCATCGCTGCACTTCATTCCCCACTCTCTGTTGTGCACAAAACTGCTCTTTCACTCTCCCACAAGCAAAAAATACAGCAATACAAGTGTTTATTTCCTTCCTTCTGTCAGCATGTGTCTCATATTTCCTCTGATGGCCTGTGGGACCCAAATGCCTGTTAAGCATTACAGTATGTGGGCCATTTTGATCATTCAAGTAATCGTCAACACAGAAAGTTTGCCCTCCAACAATAAAAATAAGTATACTAAGCGATGCCAGTCCAACATATTCCCTGGAACTGCATCATAGTTTTCTTAACAAATCACAGAATGGGTGCATATGTGTGGTAGATGATGGAAACATGCACTTACCACCAAGTGCCAGGGGCCTGCTAAGGAAAAATGCTTACATGCTTGCATACACTGGGCTTCCACTTAATCCTTTGTCCTTCATTTATCATGCGTGAACAAAACAGACATCATACACTTACAGCTGATGCTTGACACTGCTTTTTTTGTTTAACTTTTAAATCTATGGGGATAATGCTCATGCAAGTAAACAGCTGTCGGAGCTTTCTGTTCAGCGTTAACCTGTCCTGTTTCTGTGCTATAAAAAAAGCAATCAAATAAAGACATAGCCAATCACAAGCCCTGGATTTGCTACTGTTGCTCTGTAAAACACACACTCTTTTGCCAATTGTAACTCTAATTTCCATACTTTTTCTTAGGCTTCGAATCTGAACTACATTCTCCTTCAGTGACCAATAAAAGACAGATTCCCACTTCAGGAGTGTATGTGTCCAGTAAAAGACAGAGAATCATATGTACTGTCACCCAAGCTTCCTCTGGGATCCCTCCAGACTCCTCTGAGCAGAAATGGGAACACTGGAGCAGCTTTCATGATGGCAGTTTGCACCACTTTCTGGGTAATGTAAGGAGCGAGGAGAAAGAAACAATCATTTAGAAGTAAATGGCAAGCACCTATTATGTCTGCAGGGCTTCTGGGAAACTCGTACAAGGAATTGAAAAGATCTGAAAATCAATGCTCACTGACCATATGGTACAGTGGAAATGAGCGGTTTTATTTAAAATTGGATGCATTAGGAGAGAGAGAGGCCTAAACTGCGGACTAGTGTGGCATTGCAAACTTAATATTTGACCCATTTTTTTCAGTTCTCAGTTCTTTTTTGGTGCTGTGTGTGATATATTTATAATTTTCTAGGACACCTTGACATGAGTGTTTCCATCTTTGTCTTTTTTTTTTCTGCTGTGTGTTTGGAATCCCACAGGAGAGAACTGTCACCAGAAATCCAGGATGGTAAGCAACCATGCAGAGGGAGGGGGAGGGATGCCTTGCTAGTTGTTTAAACCAAAGTGTAAGTGAATAGTGTATGCATGAGTGAGCATGTTTGTGTATTGAGTTTAGAGATTTGCACTGATGAAAGGTCAAGATGAGTGCACTCACCTGTCTGTCAAATATACACCACTAGGATTAGACTACCCTCGCTTCACAGATGCTTGCAGTACTGTCGGTTACCACCAAGGGGAGCTCTGAAGCTGTGATCGCTTGTTAGGCATATAGTATACCCATTTCTCCCCACCCCTCCCCTTTCTCTTCTCTCTCTTGGCAGCAAGTCCCTATCACCTCACCTAATTCTGTCTGCTTCATTTTATCCTGCACAAAGCTGACAAATTCATAGGTTTTGTGGAGAAAGACAGCAAATATACACATGCAGAGGGAGAGGGAGAGTCAGAGAGACGGCCGGGCTTGTAAGAGCTCACAGGCTTTACTTATTTTGGAGCTTGTTGATGCAGACGTAGATATGCATGACGTTGCAAGCGACGTTAGAACAGTAGACGCATAATGGATGAGACTTTGAACACCACTGGTTCAGTACGATGACCTTAGCTAGTATTTGGTAGCTTGGTGGCTATATTTTAATATATCATGTTAGCTTCAATAGGCAGCAGAAGACAATGGTTTCAATTGTGTAAGTGACTGTTCACATTTTCAGCTGCATTTAAGGAACAGATAATATAATTTAAATAACTTAATTTATGTAAAGGTCACCAAATGTGCACATGCTGATGAACCAGTCTCTACAATTCTTATTTATTAGTAATCACACGTGGTGTTATGTGCAGGGAATTTTAAGTAGGTGAGTAGGATCAAATGAGTATAACATTCACCTTAATCCTCATATACTCAGACAACTGTTTTATATTTGTATACAATTATTACATCCATAAACGTATTTACAGGATGACGTCTTTTTCAGGGAAGGCCTTGTGCATTTCAGGCATGAAATGCTAAACCGCATACTGCATCTATTACAACAACATGGCTTCACTGTAGTAGAGTGCTGAACTGGCCTTCAGGACCTTTTATCAATTGAAAACATTTGAGGCATCAAAACTACAATAAAGATCACCCATGGCCCTTTTCCAAAAATGTTTTGAGGGGAGTGCCTTCAACTTCAAAATGACCCAGTGCCTTTTTCTAATAGTTTTGTTTTCTAGTTTCGTTTAGTTCAGTTTTTTTTTTGAATAAAATATGTGTTTATGAGATTTGCAAATCATTGTATTCTGTTTTACGTACATTTTACAGTGTCCCAGCTGTTTTGGAATTGGGATTGTAGTCCAACTTATTAAACTGTAAGTAAAATTTTTTAAAAAAAGTTATTAACTTCATTATTTGAGCTTAAATTGGCCAACTGTTGATAGACTATGGTAAAAACTTTGGTCATTTCTGACTAAATTTCAAAATTGAATGCACTGAATAGGACTGTAAGAACATCTGATGCCACACGCCACTGTATTCTACACGGAAACATGTCCGCAGTCATTGATCTGCTGGGTCAGAGGTGGTCAGTGTCACTGATATCTCTGTTTAAGTGTCTCTTCATGGGAAGTGTCCAGTGTAAACGTAGAGCTCTTCAACATTAGGAGTGCCTGTTAAGTCAATTACAAAGATCCACTGGGGATTCAGTCTGGACTGTCAGTCAATAGAGACTGCCTCGAGAACATGATGTGGGTGGTTAGTTTTTATACATTAAAGATGTGTAGAACTTTACATAACAGAAGAAAACTTGATATTTATTACTCAGTATTTTAAAAAAAATCTGAAAGGTTTTGTGTCAAGATTTCTCCACCAAGTTATAGAAATAAAACAATGTACGTTCTCGTAGAATATCTAGTTCACTAGACATGCTTACTAGTTTCAAGACCCAGATATATTAAATATGTTATGAGGCCATCTTGACTGACTATAACTCAATGTTTTTTTTCCAATCAAGAAAAGATTCTCATAGTCAGCCGACTTGCCAGTGCGCAGCTTGAGCCCGTTGCGCTGCAGTGCTGCTCTGGATGGGCGTCATGAACAGGAGTAGACAGTGTATACAGTTGTAATCAGAGGTTACCATACACCCATAAAGCTAATTAGCCTGTATTTATACTTTTGATCATGTGTGGATTAGAAAAAAAGAAAAATGTACGTATTCCACACGGGAAAAAGACCAGCTCAAAGAAATCTTTAACAGCCAAAACTTATCATGACATTCATGCCCATAATGAGGCATGAATGTCTAGGCATACCATACAAACCTCCAAACAGACAATAATGCTGTCAGTGTAGCAAGTGCGTATGTGTATGGCATATGTCATATTTACCTAATGATCATTATGGTGCAGTAGGTGGTAGGTGGATTGGCTCATGCTGTAAATTTTTAAACTTGTGTTGGCTTTCCAAACTCATTACATTAGTCTCGCTCTGCTGATTACACATTTGTCCGTACATGTGTGCATTTCTGAGCCAGGGTGTCTAAATGGAGCCTGTGTGTTTCTGAGTGTGTGATCATTTGCCTTTATCCTAAGGCAAGTACAGCATATGCTAATAAAAGATCAGCTTTACAAATGTCAGACTAACTTACCGCACTGAAATGTCCAAGAACATTACTGCAATACGACTCAAATTGCAGTGTGGTTAGCATAAAGAAATTCCCTATAATTTAACAGCACTTATTCCACATTAAGAATCACTTTGCTGTCATGCTTTTTGTACAACAAGAAGTTCTCCACTGTCTAGAAGTGGCTTAATACTACTGACTGCTTTTCACAGATATTTTTGAAGACAAACATAAAGAAGCTGATGCACCATCTTTGTGTTAATGTATTCAGGCTAGGCTTTTTTGCATCCAGACTGCTTACAATGCCCATTATTAGTTCTGACAAGCCATTTATTCCAATTACAATTCCTCCCAAAAATGTGAAGAAGTAAGCACGGCAGGTGTAAGTGAAATTGATTGTATCTTGCTGCTGGTATCTGCACCTGCCAATTGATGACTTGCTGCATCCAGAGGGTCCAGTATTCAGAGAGTTCACTGTCGATGCATGTCCTTTGTGTTTTCTAGCATACACAGACCCACGGTATGTCACAGAGATTACACACAAACCTGTGTTCTTTTGTTTTCCATTAGCTACCATTAAAGGTTTGCAAAGATGTGTTAGGTAATTTGTTCAGAAAGGTCTTAAGAGCATTGT
The DNA here is from genome assembly GCF_000239375.1 of Pundamilia nyererei. NCBI lineage: Eukaryota > Metazoa > Chordata > Actinopteri > Cichliformes > Cichlidae > Pundamilia > Pundamilia nyererei. The sequence goes on along the minus strand of NW_005187515.1, from coordinate 999,057 downwards.
CACCTTTGATAAATTGTGGTGCATTCCATTTGTGTACCTGAGTAAATTATGTGCATACATACTAAGCAGAGCACTTCTCCTCCTGGTTCATTAATAAGAACATTGCATAAATCTTTGGATTTCTTTGATTTCATGTACTGTATGTTAACTATAATGTTATCTGTCACATGTTTTTCGTATCTTTTGCCTTTGCATGACAGGGGCATGAAGATGACATGTATCATTGGTCACCTGGTTCATCTTTAAAACAAAAAGCATCAAAATAGTAATAGAAAATAGAAAAGGTCCTCCTGTTCAACTTGACCCTGCAAAAAAGAAACTTCTGTTATGACAGAAAGGAAGAAAAACAAGCAAGAGAGGAGAAAGGTAAGACAACGACTCAACGTATTCTCCATATGCTGAGAGAAAAAGACAATGATTCAAAGATAGCGTGTGTGGCAAACAGATGCACAATCCTGACTGCTGCGGCCTCGGATGATGCAGACAGTGTTTACCTGGCGCAGGTTGCGGGTGACGCGCACATCATGCCAGGCGTTGTCATTGAACTTGCCGTTGACAGGCTCCACCAGAGCCTCAAAGGCCCCCGAGCCCAGGTTGATGACTAGCCAAACCGCGCCGCTCTTCAAGGAAAGATTTACATAGTCAGCCGACTTGCCAGTGTGCAGCATGAGCCCGTTGCGCTGCAGCGTTCGGAAGGAAAGCGTGATCTCGTCGGTGCTGCTCTGGATGGGTGTCATGGACAGGTCGTAGCAGAAGAACTCGTTGCCCTTGAAGGTGGCTACTGACTCTTCCTTGCCTGGAAAAAATAAAGTGGGGGTAAGGGGGGAAGAGAGGTAGGTCTGTAAGTAAAAGGACATTTCTGTTCAGGAGTTAAAGCTTTGAAATTAGCAGCATGTGTGTATTCAAAAATCAGTCATTCTATTATTAGTTTACTTTTTATGTGGGGAAAAAACAGACATCAGAGGGTTAATTTAAAAGATGGCGCTTTGCAATATGAAGCTACAAATGACAAATTGACAAATGAATATCCTAAATATCTATTAAGATGATCTAAAATATAACACTAAACACAACATTTTTGCTCTTTTAATTTATATTAACAGCGCAAGAATCACAGAATATCTAAAAAGCTTCTGTCATGTGAGATGTGTCCAGTACAAAGGCAACATCAGCATGGTTATTTTGTTAGCTTCATTTTTTATTTTATTTCTTTTGGTGTAGGACTTTTATACATCGAAAATGTATAATGTACCAATGTAAAGATTGGTACATCAAATCTGCTCATTCCACACAAGTTGAAGCGGAGACTTGGTGAGGCTGCAGCTTGCTGCTGGTCATCTTGACACGGTGATGTAAGTTGGATGCACTGGTGTGTTCATTTACTCCAGAAGGTTAAAAGCATTGTGAGGTTATATAGCCCATTTGGAGATGCAACTGATTTGATAAGGTTACTAATTTTAGTAGAACATTGATAGTTGCTGTCACTCTTATACCCCCAACAAACGTTTTAAACATGGAAGCTTTGCAGATCAAAAACAAGATTTGCTCATAAATTGAATCCCACAAACAAGTAACGTCAGTGCAGACCGATGCATCTGCACTACAACACAGCGGCACGACAGCATCTTGTGTAAAATAGGATTCCTTTCATCAGAGCAAAGCAAACATCTGGGTTACAATTAGATACAAAGATGTGTTTGAATTACAGCAAAACAGAGAAACATGAAAGCAGAGACTAGACAAAGTGAAACTGAAGAACACTTTTTTAAAGAGAGAAGGAAGGGGAGGAAAAAAGGTGTTGACAACTTTGCTAACGCCTGCCAGTCTGTCTGTAGCACATGGCCTCCTTCCACTACATTGAGCTTTATTCACACACTACCAGTCAAAACAGACAGTTTGTACAATGGACATATGTCAAACAGCAGCCTAACAGCAGCCAGGGAGGACACTGTGTGCATCTGTCAAGAAATGAACAAACACTTGCAGCTGTCACAACAGAAAAAACGCAGCAAGAACACAGAGAACAGTGACACCTCCGTCACTTGAGTCATGACGTGGACGCTGGATTCACTGAGCAGGAGAAATAGTAACATCTGGCTCGCCGTACTGTTTCTTCTGACTTGCAATCTACTTATTTACTCCTTTTACATTTTATATCTAATATTTTAATTGAACCATTTTCTGTCGCCCCAAATCCCATTACTCTTATAAAGAGCAATAACCTCATTTCCTGGCTGGATCAACTCTGTGTCATTTTAATTTGGGAATAATAGCAATTCAGCTGCTTGGCAAAAGAAAGAAAAGAGTATAAACAGACAACATCACCGACAACAGCATGAGCTCAAGTTTAAAAGAACTCTTGCTCGCTCTGCACTTACACAAATCAACTAGTTTCCTGACATGAGCTGTGATCTGAAGTGACACTCTGCTTCCTATGTTCATTTGCCCTTCTACACTTCTGTTTCCCCGAGGACGCCGGTCTGAAGAATCAGCCTTGAGTAATGAGGTTTAGGGAGGGGGAGAGGGCAAAGTCAAACTGCCAAGAGGACCCTGTATGGGTGGATCATCAAATCTAGTTTATCCTGAAGTTCCATTACACACGGAAAAAGAAAAAAAGAATGACTTCAAGACCTTGGTGCATTTCCCTGAGGAGAAGGGATGGGCTGGCCAGAAGGGACGGCCAACCCATTGGCGGACATATTGAAAGGCCAGATCACATGAGCAGGTGAGAGAGGAAAAACGTGTGGTGGAAGGGTGGGCCGGGGAATAATAGCATGTCGATTTGATGCTCAAGTGCCCTATATCACCAAAGATTTTTCAGTGTCAGGCAGCACACGTAAGGAAAAAAGCACATTACATCATGTGGATGAGGAACAAGTGATGGATGGATGACACGAGCAAAGGAAAGGAGATCTTTAAAGAGTGCCGTGTTAAGTGACATACTAACAGCTATACTTCGGGAACATTAAGGAAGATGATAGCGCTCACTTTGAGACAAAACACAGCCACATAATATGGGTGGATGCACTCACATAAAAGAAAACATTTCAGGAGTGACAAAAAAAAAAGAGGAAGTGAGGGACAAATAGCATCCAGACAGAGACAGCTACTTAAAAGAGCATTTTGGCTGAAATCGAAATTTAGAGCAATCTCAACTGAAGTGTGAATTGTCATAAAAAAAGGCATCAAGAGTGGAGAGAAGGAGATGGAGGGGACAAATGACACACAAAAGCAAATCCCCCCAAGAGCAGCATCCTAGCGGTGCCTGTGTTGCTGATGTAGGAGGAACAAAAGCGTAGCAAATGGACCACAGCAACCATTTTCAATTATGTACTAAGTTGGACCACCTCCCATACTATGGGCTGTTAACGGTAAGCAACAAACAGCTTGTCCATGCTTCCATGAGCTCAGTGAGACTGAGCTCCATGCAATGCAGAGACAAACAACAAAAAAACTTTCTTTTGTTTATGTCTGTTTAATGAACAGAAGGCTGAGGGGAGGAGATAAGGCTGGAGAGTGACAGGAGAGGACAAATGGGTGGGTGGATTTTCACCGTAACACCAGACAGTTTGGTCATGATGCCAACAATGCCCTTCAGCAAATTATGTAAAGGTTAACACAGTCATATGATTTTTGGATAAGAATTTGGAGCCAGAAGTAGAAGCAAAAAAAGAAACAAAACAGCATCATTAGCAAGTCAGTAACACACTGCAGTGCTATCAGGGATCCACTGATCCTTCTCATGTTAGCCAGCTTAAGTCATTTCCAGTATCCTTTGTATACTCTGGGTGATCTTCCTACACACTGCGGAGCACTGGAAAAGCTCTCCTGCCGGTTCCCAGGAGTGACACGATCGCTTCAATCTAGGCGCAAAACCTAATATAAAGAATGACTTTTCTCTGAGACCACTCCAGCTCCTGTGAATATGAGCTTGTTCCTATGCATCTGTTTTTCATTTTACATCTACATCTCTATCTCGTCCTCCAGTTCCCATGGTAGCGCTCTTGCGCACATACACACTTGAAGTGTATGCGTTTCACTCTGATCAAATCTTTTGCAGTAAAGCCCAAGAGTAGACTCTAGCCAGAGGAAAGAGGAGACGCAGAAGCATGCAGAAGAGACTAAAGTGCTGTCAAGGTCTCAATTAATCTCACAGAAGCCCTGACTACATTACAGAAATGACTTATTTGAAATTTATCCACCCATAATAACATCGTTTTTTTTTTTTTTTGTCAATTAAATGTTGAGTTCCTCTGATATTTGATTTTATAACATGTGTTAAATACACCTTTGGTGCTAGTTTTTTTAGGGGCCAAAGTGATACACTCATTCCAACTATGCAGAGCAATCCATCCAGCAGTTGCTTCATGAATGCGCAGATTTATTGTGCGTATCATCTGTCTTTATGAACAAATGCAACTTCAGTGGCCTTTCCTGGTGTTCAGGTTGTTATATCCACCGGCTATCCAATGGGAAGAAGCACCACTGGAAGCTTGGTGGTTTCAAACATTAAATAATGCTAGTATATAAGATGTGCAAAGCAAATTCAAACTCAGACTTGATAAAAATATGACGTTCAGAAGTGCTGAACCCTTCCAGTTCTTAACAGTATCATACCACCTCTTTTTCCCCAAGCTCTCCTGAAAATAGTATTTAAAAACGTATTAAAACACATTAAAAAATTACTTTTTTCCCACATAACTTTACACCTCGCAGAAAAATGGACACGCTAACCTCAACTCCCACTTACTAGCTCTGTCACAATCAAACCACCATCAACGCAGCAGCAGTTAAGCACTTTGCAGCAGACACTGTGTCAAGCAGTTTGTTTACTGCGCTATGTGGCCTTCTGTGTTCTTTGAGGATGTGCGCTTTATTTATGTGAACTGAAGGGTGAAGAGGGAAACAGGAAGACGATGGAATCCCAGCCAGAGAGGAATCAATGGCATTGTCTTAGCCTATCGCACACTTCGACCTACACACCCACATTCAGTACCACACATGCAGTCTTAACAGTACAGCTACTGTGTCACTTAAGTGCTACTTTATAAGCATCAGGGTAAGATTAAATGAATATGCCCGCCTGTCATACCAAAGTGTTTCAAAAATTTGTCCATGCTGGAAAAATAGGGTATCCTAAATTGTGATAAAATGTCATACGCAAATACAATCTGCGTTTGTCAGTGCTGGACCCAAAAGCGCCGTTTTAAGCTAACCATTGCTGGCTTTTACAGTAATAAAAGCACAGAGCAGCATGTGTTTTTAAATTGGATTCAGCTCAGACAGAGAGACAGGTTTAATAAGATGAGCTGCATGACTAGCTTCATCCAAACTTGTGCAGAGCATTAGTCAACGCATAATGAACCTTAACATACTGCTTCTTTGGCCGATTGGATTACATATCGGAAGTGATTACGTAGTTTTAGGGGAATTAGCAAAGAGAGAATGGAATAAGACGAGACAAAAAATAAAAATAAACGTGCATGTGTGCATGCAAAACCATTCGAAATCTCGATGACCACACGCTGGCAAATCTGCTCGTCACATCACATTACCTCACTGCTCTTGCACAGACGCACACGCCATGTGCATATGAAGTCACCCTCTATTAGTTTTCGATGAGTGCCATCCACCCTGCAGAGAGAGTATCCGACAGCTTTGGAGAAACGATTCGGCAGCAAGATGAGAGAGAGCAGTGGGAAATGTAAGGGGCATATGAAAGCTTTGATGCTGCTTCATGAATCCAATAGGCCTGCTGGGTCCACAGACAGCGGCTAGTCTCCTAAGCTAGCTGTAAGGAAGACAAGGCCTGTGAAGTGCTGAAGAAAACATTTGTTTGGCTATTAAACATTTGGCCAGTTTTAAAGAACCTGCTTATGCTCAAATGCTCATGAAATCCGCACCTCATAAGCAAACACACATATGAGCACACCAATTCCCAAGGCAGCGATAAAGAAGCAGTGCCTACGCATCATCACTCTTATACTCATAACATGTATTCCACAAATTAAAATTGGAATTTTAGAGAGCTAAAAGATAGAGTACACTGACAGGAGAATGAGGGTTATGCTGATTTTGAAAAGAGGGGTGAGTTCCAGGGTCAGAAGGTCAGGTGCAGGGAAACGGTTACAAGAGGATTGATTGCTCAAATCTCTGTGATCCCTACACGCTTTAGGTTTCCTTCGTCTTCCTCACGCTTTCATTTGAACAGCTGTCCTTAAATAAAACTATCAGCATTCTAAGCTCAGACCAAAGCTAATGAATTACTCTGACTGTTTAAAAGCACGTTTCTAAAACCAGCCATGTACTGGCACTTTGTTGTGCCTCGTGGGATAACGAAAATAGCAGCATGTCAACAGAAATGTGTGCATTTTTGGTTAGATATGGGTATGTATTTGCAGATTCTCTTGTTTTTGCACACTTGATAATGAAATGCACAACACTTTCTTCCTTAAATTGTAGCATTTAAGGATGAGCCCTGTGCTAGAAGCCTACCTCTTGTGTGGTCGTGATACAGCCTGTGGTTAGTAAGCCAAATTGGCAATTTGTGAATGCAGTTATGGATCTCTCCAGTCTCTTGCTGAGGCTGAAATACTGAGACATTGTTCCCTCCACCAATCCTTTTCACTCTACTTTCTCTGCACAGATAGTGATTACTGTATGTATCGATCCATGAACTGATTGCAATCCTGTAATGAAGGGACTATAATTTGGTGTCTTTGCAGCCTGTTGGCTGCAGGCCAAGGCTCTTTGTTTGGTCCTTCCTTTCCCGCAAGATGCTCATTGAGCCATAGTGAATGTGCTATTATGTCATTCACAGTGTTCCTTTTGCTCAGATGGATGCTGCTAAAAAACCCACGAGTGTCACTATTGAATTGTGCACACTGAGGTAATAAAAGAGAACAAAAAGGCATTTAAGTTATTCTTAGCTTTTGTGTTTACCTCTTGAGCTCTACAAACACAAAATATTTATCCAGCTGTCAGTGATAGTGCCACAAAATTGGTGGAGATAACACAGGTGGATAAAGAGCTACAGGACTTGGAGATAGCATGTATTTATCTAGTCTTTAAATCATCGGCCGTAGTAAGAATTCCTCCAGAGAAGTTATAGACAATATATCTGAAAATAAGACTGACCAGCTGAAAGAAAGTGTAATCCCCAAATGCAGTCATTCAGATGGCGTATTTTTGTTATGTTTTGTACTTTCAAATGTACTTTCATGATCATGATGTTACTCTTTTTGTCTTGTTCTTTTGTTTTGTTTTTTCTACAAGACATTCATTCATTTATTCAGCCCATGATTTAGCACCTAGTCAGCACACACTGGCATAAAAACACTGCACTGGATTTTTTTAAATTTTAATAAAGCTTCAGGTCAGATTTGGAGCAGGCAAGGTTCGTTGTAATTTAATTTCTTCATGTCATTACTTTGGTGGTATTTGAAGGGCACTAAAGGGCTGTTGTAAGAATACAATAAAGAATTATTTGCACACTAATTCTCACCTTCACTTCGAGACTGCTTCTGTGCGTTGGGTCAGAATTGTCTGTTAAGTACTGTCACTGTCACTGCTGCAAGTTTTTATTGAACCTTTCCATGAGACAGTTCTGCCTGCCCTCTATTCGTCTTGATGCTAATTGAAGATAGAGAAAGTAATGGGGGTAAAATGGTTGACTTTGATTGTCTGTCACCTTGGAAACAACCTATTTTGTAACTACAACATCAGACATAGTGGCAGCAAGCTCAAGACGCACCTACACTTCTTCTGATTTGCACTTTTTCCTTCTTTCTGCATATTCATTTTCCCACTGTGGGTATGTGGCAGGTGACCATTATCACAGTGGAAAGCTGCTTAGTCTCTGGGCTCAAAGTAGACAGAAAGAAAATGTCAAGTAAACTGACACTAACAACAGGCCTGTGTGGTCCTGAATGGCAGGCCCCTTAGCCAACAGGGAGATGGCTAAGGGGCCTGCAAGTCCGGCTAAGTGCATAATAAGCCCTATTAGCTGGAGCCACAAAATACACTCAACTTGAGCTGTCTCAGCCCCCTCATTGTCATGTTGCACTAACCGCACATCTTGTGAAATATATGCTGAAAATAGTACAAAATAAACAGGGAATGATTTGGATGACTTGGTGTCTGTGCATTCAAAAACAATTGAAATGTAAAGAAATGTTTTCGGTTTTGTTGTGTTTTGTTGTGTTTTGCACCTCAGTGCCACCGTACATATGACTTATTTCCAAGTTAAATTAGCTGTACACTTTTCCCAGTGGAGAAAGATGACTCACCATTCTCTACTGACCACATTCTTTTGCCACAGCAAACACGTAACCAGCCATGTGAACGTCCAACGCATACTTTTTCTTATTATTTGAAATTTATTATTTTTTTATACGTTTCTTCCTCCAGTGGCTCCAGTGAACACTGGCTAAGCTCAGATACTTGACTGCATATTAAAAGACAGGTCAACAAGTACCACATAGCTCAAGTCGCTCTCTGTTTTATTAACATATAAACTGACTGCCTAAAGATAAACATACATCAACTTTAATGAACTGCACTGTGGCATATTATATCACAAATTACTGTCGATAAAGGAGAGAATAAATGAAAAACAATGTGGTGTTCACTTGGAATGGTGCCTGGTGTTGTTTTATGTGGGTTCTTTTAATTGTATGAGAATCCTTGGCAAATTGCCTGAAAAATTATTCATTGTTAATTGCTTTACTTAATATGTTAATGCCATCAACAGCAGCAGAGTGAAAGAGTTCAGGATACGTGTGCCCAACGTTATATTAAAGTGAAAGTGTGCTGCAGCGCTGTGCTAGTATTTCTTTGTAAAATTACTATAGACATTTATTTCAGTACGCATCTTTATATCGTGGTATTTATTTATTTTTCGTAAAGTGACAGTACTTTTGCTGCAGTACAATTTTGGCTTATTTTGTCTACTTATAAGGGTCTGCTTTGAACCTTTGTTCACGCTGGAAAATAATAAATGAAGAGGACGAAGTTGCAAAGGGTAAGAATGACAGCTTAGGGGAGAAAAGACACACAAAGAAACAGCCTTACTGCAGGGTCAAATTACAGTAAATGCCAGTGTTGAGAGAGGCAATAAGTAATGTCATCATGTTGAAGCGTAATGCATCCAGTCAGCTGAGAAACAGTTTTAATGAGCGAAACTTGTTGCTAAAGGCGCTTGACCTCATGATCCCTGTATCAAAAAATGGTGTAGCTGCCCAGAGGAGCGGGAAGACGTGGCTTTTTGCAGACAAACACAGACTCTGCTGTGAAACAAGGAAAAGTAGGGACTGGCAATGCGTACCTGACAAACAATTCTAACAAAGTTGGAATTCATCTAACAAACCTGTCCTGCCCATTATTGTTTCTGTCATGCTATGATGGAAGAAAGACAATTAAATCTATAATGAGAAGAAAGCACATTAGAAGACCTTGAGTCTTTGAAAACAAAGATGGCAACTTGTAGCTTAATTTCAGCTTTCAGAAAAGAGAAAATGAAACATGAAATTAGAACCAAACAAACTTGCACTATAAAAAAAAATCACTGGTCACTGTAAAGGTTGAGGATAGTAGCACATCTTTTGTATTTAAATAATTTGCAATGGTTGATCTTAAATCAAACAATCAAGATGCAAGTGAAGTGCAGACTTTAAGCTTGATGGAACTACACACTGTTAAGCATTAGTAAGACATGCATGCACGATGCAAACATAACTCACTTAATGTGTACAGAATCCTGAAATGTAAGTCCAGTCGCGACATTTCCGCAATTGTAAATATTCCACAGCTAACTGTTAGTGATAGCCAAGGCAAAAACAGCAAGTGCTGACCAAAATGCTTAACATTAAGGACATAATACAAATAAAACATAAATACCATATTAAAAAATATTATAATACAGTGGAAATGACTGGGAACAACAGCAACTCCACAAAGTGGAGTCATTCTCAACACACTTCAAAACTTCATGTGACCGTCAGATTAGCTCAAGAACATGGAATGGGTTTCCACGGCCACTCATCACCAAGCACAATGGAAAGTGTGGGATAAAGTGGTGTAAGTCACGTCACGACTGGACAGCATACCAAGAAACTTTAACAATTTCATGCTCCCAACTTAGTGGGAACGGTTTGGGGATGGCTCCTTCCTGTTTCAACATGACTGTCCACCAGGGCACAAAGCAAGGTCTATAAAGACATGGATGAGTGAGTATCTCACCTAACAAATGCACTTCTCCATGAGTGATCAACAAATTCATAAAAACACACCTAAACCTTGTGAAAAGCCTTCCCAGAAGAGCTGAAGCTGTTATACCTGCAGAATTTAGCCCAACATCATAAAGGTAGCTAGCTAAAGTTTTTTATTATCATCAGAAACAAATGGGTGTAAACACTACAAAAAAGTGTGCATCAGCTTCCAGCTGGAAAATCTGTGATGCCGTGAACTATTAACAGCTCTTAAATAGCTTGTTTGTACTTGATGTAATGCTTTATAAAGAAATAGTTTTGTCATTAAGAATGTTATATATGAGCTTATATGCTAAGGAGGAGTAATGCGTATAATTGATAAATTAAGTCTAAATTGATATCTTACTAATGCCTAATAGTGTTTGGTTTTAAGGGGCTGAGAAAACCCTAGGCAGCAGCAGACTCATGTGCCTCAGGAGACCTGCATAGTAGCCAGTGGGTAAGTGACAGAGAGCTGAAGCCAACAGGCATCTGTCATGCGTCACAGAAAGCGGAGTGGATGAGAAACCGTTAGCAATTCAGAGGCAATTTCAGCTGCAGGCAGTTGTTAGTAATCCTTCCAGAGGTTCACCTGGAGAAACCTTGTCAGCGCGTCTTCCTCTAGATCTTGTTGACTTAAGGCTCTCCTTTAGTCATTTTGGGTCGAGCACTAAAAACGGAGTTAGGTATTTTAGGGAGTAGCAAGCACACAAACACACA
>NW_005187515.1:979290-988057 GCF_000239375.1 Pundamilia nyererei | reverse complement strand
CACACACACACACACACACACACACATATGCATATAAAAACAAGAAGTTGGAGAGATAGTCAGGATAGTCAGGTTTCTCTGATACTCTGACACAACTGAGACAAGGTTTCTCATTTATATGCCAGTTAAGAAATCAGTAAACCAGAGAAGGTCAACCTTAACCTCATTAATTAAGAGACTACAAACACAGTCACTGTTAATTTGGTTTAGGCTCTGAGTGTGTTTATTTGTATGTGAATACTACCTCTGCAAGCACAGAACCCGTCCAGCTTAGCCTGCAGCAAGGCTCCAGATTGTTAGACCAGAGTAATCACTCTGAAATGTTACCAGCCCAATGGGATTTCTCCCAATCCTCATGATTATCACTCTGCCCTTGGTTGCTCCCCCGCTTCATTTCAGGTAGATGACCTCATCCTGCCACACTGGCTGAATGCATCTCTATATAAAAATAAACATGATCAAATTCAGACACTATAAGCTAGTCAATTCTTTTTCCTTCGATTTTTTTTCTCTTTTTCCACTTGTCATCTTTACTGAACAGAAGAAAAACCTTATTTAGTTTGACCAACAATGCCAGTGCACAGCCCATCAGCCTAAACTTAAACAAAGAAATGAGTAGAGTGACTATTCACCCAAGGTTTTTGCAATAGAGCTCGAATCTGTATGAAATATGGCATAGCAGAAGAATAAATAATTGCTCAGTTTCCATGAGTAAAGCAGTCTTTTAACCCTCTAGCACTGTATACACATAAGTATACACACAGAGTATGTATACGCTCATGTTCAGGTTTGTTTATCTCTCCCACTGGGTTAATAGATCCAAATTGAATATTTTACCAGAAGTCATGTTTTCATTTGTAGTGCTACTGAGGATTAATATGTGGCACTAAAGTAGTCTCAGTGATGTATACACCAAAGGCACCTCAATGCAGTCATACCCTCCCAAATGTAAACCTACGCTCAAGCCCATAAACGTGCATCAGCGCTTATGCACATATAGGCATACGAAACATGCACAGCTCTTCTTAATCAACAAATGAGTTGTGTTGTTAGTTGACGCTACAGTGGATATTGACAGTGAACTAGCAGTATGGGTGATAGGCTGTTTGTCTAATAACCAAGGCTGCATTTCAATTTCACAACTCACTGAACAGCCTGTTTAGCCACACAAGACTGATATGACACCAGACTAAGCAATAGGCTCTATTTGTGTGTGGCTGTACTGCTGCTGAGGATGATAATGGCAAAAAAAAAGCCACACATTGACCTCACGGTCTACACTGATGACTTCAGCTGTTTGAGCCAACCTTGAAACAGGTTGGACACCGAGAGACTTCAAGATGAAAACACACTTTGCAAACACAGAAATGAGAAAGAAAAAAAGTCTACCCCCTGCTCAGTCCCAAGAGGCCCCATTATATTAGTGGAGCTTGAAAGTGACTTTCCCTTTATGCTTCTCCCTTCAGGCCTAGCTTGTGTCACACACACAGAGAGCACTCTATGTCTGGTCTAATTAAAGACTCTAATTCACTGCCTCCCTCTGTCCGTGCTTCTGCATTGCTTCCTGTCTGTCTTTTCTGTCTTGGTGTGTTTGTTTTCAATATGTCACAGTGTTTTTTTTTTAATCATAAGAGCAGTCAGTGCTTGCCTTCACTTGCCCCCCCAAAAAGATAATGTGTGACAAGATGTGACATCACAGATCATATTAATTCAGAAATCAGCTCTTGATGGGTTCCCCATGTTCAGTCCCCAAGTTGCTCCAGTTTGTATGGACAAACTACAGTTGCATCATGTTTTGATACAATATTTCATCTTTAATGTTGCAGAGAATGCCCATCTAATGCTACTTTCTACTCTATGTCACAACACTCTCTGTCTCTGCATACAGTAACTGCACCGCCATGTCTGGATGCCTCTCCCCCTCCTTTGTTGCCCCCAGTGGTCATCATTTGCCTCAGATGTAAGGACACGCACTTTCTCTGAAGGCAGAGAGTTAATTAGACATCAGGACATATCTGTCCCACTCATCCCCTGTCCCTCCCTCACTATCTATACGCTCAGAAGAGTATTGCTGCTTCAGTGAAACCACACAAACACTTCCTTGGCACAGTGATGTGGGCAGTCACTGAGCGTGAGTATGTGGGTGTTTTATGATGTGTGTTCTGTGCTGTGTGTGTGTGTGTGTGTATTTCGCAGCCCCGTGGATATTTAGAGAGATCGCTGGGTTTCTTTTGTAGCGTATAATCCACAAACAGAAGCCCTCCGTTGGCCCAAGTTTGCTTTGCGCTGACAGCTATGCTGCACTTTCTGTGTTCCTCTTTAATATGACGGCAGCCTCATCACAGTCTTGTCAGATGTATGAGACATGACTACGCTGTGACTCCTGTGTCAGTGTCACAACCTTTAATGCAGGAGACATCTGAAGTGCTCTCCGAGACTCTGTTAGGTAACAAGAACTAAAAAGGTATGTTTGACACCACGGGGCTTACTGTGACCTCTGCAGCTATTGTTCACAAGTCAGAGACAGTGAAAGTCCAGTACTGTGAAATATGCTAAATTTAATATAAGACAAACACATTATCTGGATACATTTACTACAGTTACATTTCATAACAGTGTAGATTGTTTAAGTTAAGTTATTACCTATCAGACTTCACAGAATTTAGACAAACAAATTCAATTCTTTAAGCTGTCTGTTTCCACAGTTAGGAACATATTGAGAAGATGGAAGACCACAGGCTCCGTTCAAGTTAAGGCTCGAAGTGGCAGACCAAGAAAAATTTTGGATAGACAGTAGCGACGAATGGTGAGAACAGTCAGAGTCAACCCACAGACCAGCACCAAAGACCTACAACATCATCTTGCAGCAGATGGAGTCACTGTGCATCGTTCAACCATTCGGGGCACTTTACACAGGGAGATGCTGTATGCGAGAGTGATGCAGAGGAAGCCTTTTCTCCGCCCACAGCACAAACAGAGACGCTTGAGGTTTGCTAAAGCACATTTTGACAAGCCAGCTTCATTCTGGAATAAGGTGCTGTGGACTGATGAAACTAAAATTGAGTTATTTGGGCATAACAAGGGGTGTTATGCATGGAGGAAAAAGAACACAGCATTCCAAGAAAAACAGCTGCTACCTACAGTAAAATATGGTGGTGATTCCATCCTGCTGTGGGGCTGTGTGGCCAGTGCAGGGACTGGGAATCTTGTCAAAGTTGAGAGACACATGGAATCCACTCAGTATCGGCAGATTCTGGAGACCAATGTCCAGGAATCGGTGAGAAAGCTGAAGCTGCGCCGGGGCTGGATCTTTCAACAAGACAACCACCCGAAACACTGCTTAAATCCACTAAGGCATTCATGCAGAGGAACAAGTACAACGTTCAGGAATGGCCATCTCAGTCCCCAGACCTGAATATTATGGAAAATCTGTGTGTGTGAGTTAAAGAGAGCTGTCCATGCTCGGAAGCCTGAATGAACTAGAGATGTTTTGTAAAGAGGAATGGTCCAAAATACCTTCAACCACAATCCAGACTCAAATATCACTGTGCGTGTCTCCTATAGGATATATTTAACTGACATTTTTCATTGTAACAACCAACAATTTATACAGGAAAATAATGACTATTAACAAGGTTGCCCAAACTTTTGCATCCCATTGTACAGTTCAGAAATATGTGTGGTTAAATTGTGTAAACTTGACTCTGTTACCACAGAGATGAGGTTTTGAATTGTGCAGTTGTTTCTAAGTTGATGAGACAAGTTACAAGTTACACAGTATTTTCACAGAATGACAAAGGCAAGGGTATGGCTTTGCATAAAAAATGAATAAATAAATAATAGGCCCACTACATATTTGGGTTGTCATGAAAAGATACTCAAATAATAATATCTACTTAACTCAATATCGAATTAAGATAATTGTCAATAGTGTTGTTTTTGCTTCCTCTAGCTGTCAAGCAATTTTGCACAGCACTGCTGCAGACAGTCAGACACAAAGCTCCTTTCCTCCGAAAGAGCTGACGTAGTTACTGTTTCTAAGGTCTGTAAAGCTCCCATTTCAAGAAGCCTGAAGTATTAAACAGTTACCATAAATGTAACCTGGCTGATACACGTTTGCCACTATGTGGAGGTGGTGGTGTGGACCCGAAAGCAAACACAACTTAAAAAAATTGCAAAGAGTCCCCAAAACACAGTAAAACTCAAAATATGATAATGCTAGGGTGTTGGGGGTCAGGGTGACGAATTAGCCACATGTTATCATCAGTAGTGGATTGTAGTTAGTCAGTCGTTAGTGAATCATGGATGGGACACATGGGGAACAGCAGGGGAGCCAGAGGATGTAAAGAGCAACAGACTTGCGGTGGACGAGAGAGAGGTTGCAGGTCTGGTAAGCAGGTGGCAGATGATAGAAGATGATAAACTTTTCTACCATTACAAAACTTTCTAAGTTCAGTTTCAGTATAAAAGCAGTGACCAGTTTTTTTACACTGAGTGCTTTGTTTTTTATATCTTCTTTATTCATAATGCTCTTCTTCTACAATAATTAAATTATTATGGGGTGTATTGTGTTGTTTATTTGTACTGTATTTGATTACTAGGTTCTAAAATACGGCTTAATTTTTACAATCAGTAATAAAAATGTCTAAATAATTTGAAAAACAAATGAAAACTCCAAATGTAATTTAAATATTTACTTTGTTGAATCTAACTTGGAAATTAACAAGGCACCTTTGTAGAGATAGGACTTCACTGTTACTTGAAGGGGTCAAAATCTTCCCTGTAGTATTGAAAACGATATCGAATATCAAGTATCTTCCTGGGTATTGGTATGAAGTTTGAAATCCTAGTATTGTGACCAGCCTACTATATATACATTTTTGTGACAAGGAATAATCAAACCACAATAGAGCTGTTTCTCCAATCTGTTTCTTACTCATGGATGAATGAGAAACTGTCTCCACTGTCTTGGACTGACAGTGGTATTCCTTGTTCTGCTCTGCAGCCTCAGTGACCCATATCATAGCATCAACAGCTCACCACTTGCTTCAAGTTCTGCTTCGAGTGGCCCTTCAGCTTGCAGAAAGAAGTCCAGAGCAAAAAAATATGACTGGTAGAAGAGTTGAAGTTTGTCTGAGTGTGACATCAGAAACTAAAGTCACTGGAATGATACTCAAAACTGCCACAACAGCAACTGCCCAGACATGCTGCTTAGCAGGAAAATCGGGAACAAGTTTTGTCTGAGAAGTGTATGCATGGGGTCAAACATGGCCAATTTCCCTCAACTTCAGTTCTCCTTGTTTAGGTGTGTTACCTTAGAAAAAACACACAACGCACATTCCGAATGAAATGAAAACAGCTTGTTTGAGGCTTCGCTTTTCTCAGGGATCTCTCCAAACCCTGATGCCAGCTGTACTCAAGGCAGCAATAAAAGTCTATCGCGGTTGATGAGCCTCCTGCCTCCTAATTATTTAACCATCTTTGATTATAATGTATGCAGTATAAATGAATAGTAATGTGCCGTGTCAAGAATCCCAAGTTTACACTGTTCTTGAGTTTAAACAAATGCAACAGAGAAATCAAGGAAAGAATGTTATGTTATATAATCTCAGACAGGTAGAAAATAACAACAGGAAAATAGATGGGTTGTGATGAGATACACACAGGGAGAACTTCATGGTTAAGTGAGAAAGATCTTAACCTTCCATCTCCCTTTCCTAACTGCCATAAAAAAGTTCCCGTTACAACCAAACTCTCAGCATCAATATTACAGAAGTGATGTCTTTATCGCTGTTTTCTCACTCCCTTCGTCTCTTCTCCAGCACCATACCTGCGTCTCCAGTCATTCATATTTCATTAGTATTTTAGTTTTGAGAAGCCCTCCCTCACTGGCTCCCTCCAGCTGTCTCTTCTCTACCTCGCTTGCACACAGCGGAAAATGATCCAAAGGAGCTGTGACACCAATAATTAAAGAGTTATTGAAATTAGCATTGACTGGCCACCTTGTTGCTACTGAGTGCCAGCAAAGATTCTCTTTCGGCTTTGATCGCCTAAGCTTTCACTTCATTGTATTAAACTCTGCTCTATCATTGAAGCACACCCATTTCATGGTGCACCTTTGCAATTAAAGGTTAGAAGTAAGGAATTGTTAATGGCTTTTTTGCAGAGACTTAATCACTGTCTAAATACAAATACTGCCACAAGTTGTTTTGTTTTTTTACATAGTGTGTCTGTACTGAAAGAATGATATAGAGTTTTGATCAGAAGTTTGCATCTGCTCATCATAAAAGTTACTGTAGTTTTTGGTTTTTGATGATTTCCTTGAACTATTCTTTTTGTGGATGCAGTGACTGCACAGCAAACATCTTTATTCTTCAAAAAGACAAAAACTTTATTTTGGAGGAAGAGAAAAGTATGGAGAAAGAAAGAAACAGCTTATGATCTGATGGATACCACATCGTGTGTCAAACATGGAGGAGGCAATGTTATGGCACGGGCATGAATGGCTGCCAGTGGAACTGAGCCTTTAGTGTTTATTGACGATGTGACTGCTGATAGAAGTAGGAGGTTGAATTCTGGAGCATGCAGAGCTTTACTCTCCGCTCCGATTCAGCCAAATGCTGCAAAACTAGCCGTCCGGTGTTTAAGAAGCACATACTGTGACAGCAACACAATAGTTTCTCAGTTCAGAGAATTCAATGGCAAAGTCACCCACCTGATCTAAGCTCAACAGAGGATGCGTTTAAGTTACTGAAGACAAAAAACAAAGGGAAAGGGAAACAAGCAGCAACTGTAGGTGGCTGCAGTAAGAGCCTGCAAAACATCTCAAGGCAGGAAACAACCTTTGGGGAGGTCATTGGGTTCTAGACTTCAGGCTGTCACTGATTACAAAGGATTTTTATCCAAATATTAACAGCCATTCTTAATTTTAAAAATGATCCAAATACTTTAGAATCTCTAAAATGGTGGACTACGTTAAAACTCCTCATAATTTCTAAAGAGTTAATGCAGTTAAACCCTGCTTTGAAAGTCTTCACTTCAATCACACCCCGATTACTTGATCAATAACTTAACATTTATGAGTGTAAATGCTAATGCTAACTATATGCATCATCCGGCATGTCATCTCCTGCTTCCCACCACCACCTTCACCCACTCCCCCTCTCTGGCACATTAAATTTCCCTCCATTTGCTTCCCATGCCAGTATCTTTCAGTCCCTCTTTCCTCCATCTGTGTGTATTCACATTTGAAACCTCTGATTATGTGTTCTTTCCCTCGTTGTGGATGCAGTTCCTCATGTTTTAAATCCCTCAAAGACAGTTCTTTTTACATCTCCTACATCTCTGAAACCTTCACTCCCTCTGTTCCATCTTTTCTCCCCTCTGTCAGAGCCCATTCTCTCCTTCTTCCACCAGCTGCGTGGAACAGAGGCCTGCTGTGCCAAGTGCCATTCGATTAGCCTCTTTCTGGCAGCAGCAGTAATTGCATGGACATTTCCTCTCTTCCTTCTTCACCTCATGTTATCTCTCTCTTTATTATAACTGTGCTGGAGATGCATCACCATCATCATCATCAAAATGATCATACTTCTTGGTATACATCTCTTCCTGCATTCCCTCCCTCATGTTTCCCCCTTCTCTTCTTGTATATCTCGCACATCCCCCCATGACAGCTTGTTTCTTCCCACATCTCCCTTCCTCTAAGCCAGAAAACAAAGTTTATTCATTCTATTTCTCTGACAATTTTGTATTTGTTTCTCTTCGTCTCCTCTTCCATCTTCCTATTTCTTTGCTCCTTATTCTTTCCTACGTGATCACATCTGAGTTTAAAAGGGCCAACTTCATTCATTCTCCAGATAAGATAACAAGAGGCAAATGAGTAAATGAATTCAGCACCTGATCACTTAGCCCTGTATATACAACAAAATGAATTGTGAACTTGGGTAATTGCAAAGGAAGTCACAGTACAAAAAAGAGACACGGTAGAAAATAAAAGTTGTTGGGGGGGTTAAAATCGGTTGGTTAGAGGGAGGAGAGAACAGCTATTTCAGGAGGGAAGTGTAAACAAACTAATATTTATGGGTACAAACACTAGCTAGTTTTTTCTTTAATGAAAACTCTACAGTGTCACCATTTGTTTGTTTCGTTGGTAGTGATGAACTACCCTAGTAAGAAAAGAGTGTTATAAACTGCACAATGGTTGATTGTGTTGTCTCATCTAAAACACTTAGATACTGTCATAGAGAGACATGCTCGGAAACGTAAATTACCTTACCAAATCTGATAAAATCTGTTTTTCTCGTGTTCAGTTTGTGAGGCTCTGTCATGTTTTGTCCTGCAGCTACTCTGTTGTCCCTGCAGGGAAGCATAAGTTTCAGAAGACTGGCGTAGGAAAAAAAAAAGTCCTCTGTAGAAAGAAACCTGTTTCATCAGCCAGATCAAAAACAACAGCCCATGAGCTCTGACTTCAGAAAAAAAAAAGCTGGTTTGATACAACGCCAACTGTTTGTGTAGAGGCTCCAGCAATGCCTCGACAATGACTGTAAGGTAGTGGGAGGAACCATATTTCTTTTTTTAAAGGAGAAACAAAATTCAGATGTGCAACTGTTAAAATTAAAAGCATGAGGGGAACCTTTGAACGGAAATTTCATGCCAGAGATCACAGAAACATTCTATGCACTTAAGCTAGCAACTGTGGAAACGATTACAGAAAGATGTCCATACATGAGTGCGGGGTTAAAAAAATGCTTTTGGCATTTCAGGGAAA
>NW_005187515.1:963021-977911 GCF_000239375.1 Pundamilia nyererei | reverse complement strand
GTGTGTGTGTGTGTGTGTGTGTGTGTGTGTGTGTGTGTGTGTGTGTGTGTGTGTGTGTGTGTTTTAAAAATACTTTTTTGTGTGTTTTTTCTTTTTTTCAAAGTCATTTTCAGTTCAGTTTTATTTATATAGCACAACATCACAACAACAGTTGCCTCAAGGTGCTTTATATTGTAAGGTAATGACACTATAATAGCACAGACAACATCAATCAGTTCTTTGAGCAAGCACTTGGTGACAGAGTGAAGGAAAAACTCCCTTTTAACAGGAAGAAACCTTTGGCAGAAGCAGGGCGGGGCAGACATCTGCCATGACAGGATGTGGGTGAGCGGGAAAAAGACAGGACAACAGACGCACTGCTGCAGAGGGACAGAAATGAATAACTAATGAAAGCTGAAGGTTCTGTCTCCCATTCTACTTTTAAATATCCTAGGAACCACAAGTAACACAGCAGTCTGAGAGGGATTTTAAACTTGTGTCTGTGTTTATTAGGAAGCCAAAGAAGAGAAGCCAACATGGGTAACACATTTTCCTTGACTAAACATTTATTAGCACATATTTTAGATCTTGTTTAATGACAAATTCATTGTCTTCCTTCCTGTATCAGAATGATATATACTGTAAATGTCATTCATAACTGCTAAACAAACATTTGATGCTCAGTGGACCTGACGTGGTTGACTCAAAGGGAAGCTTCAGGAGCCGGAAATGATTGAGGGAGGTTTTAGTCATCAATCTCTGCGCTGTCTTTCCTTTATAATTACACACACATATATACATATATGTAAATCCTATGTGTCAAATTCAATGTCATCTTGGCATTGGAGTTTAAGAACTGTAGACTGTATTCAGTACACTCTTCTCCAATATCACTAAAATGTAGGAACAGTATTCCAAAGTTTAAGACAAGGGCATTTAATCATATGCTTATTTAACAGAAGGCTAGACCACTCTGGAAATATACCCTAGAGTACAACAAAAGTGTGTATATCCCTCATTAGTGAAATTTCATTCTTTTCTGACTTTATTTAAGAAGACAGCCTGGATCCTCGTGGACAAAGATGTATAACATCCTTTACAGGATTGTCTGCCATCTTTTACTGAGAAATGCTGTTTTCCAGTATGGTAGGGAGATTTTTTAGAAGACAAATTGAGACTTAACTCCAGGTCATCAGCTAAGCCACGGATCTACCCGTGACATCCATCTACCTCAGAACTGAGAAGAAGTAAGATCTACAAATATGCAAGTGACAGACTGTAGTCAAAGTAAAAAGAAGCACATAAGCACGGACGTTTGTTTTTGTGCAAATACATAGATTTTTGGAGTTATTTATTTTTTACAGCTTCTACGGTGGCCCTGAGTAGTCTAATGCAGTGCATCTTAAGAAAACACATGCAAGTGGAAAAGTGGAAAGGTGCTGCAAAAGCACACGAAACACAATGGAGATAGAAAAAACAACAATGACAACCAATGAAAGTTGAATAAACTACCAAGGAAACATTTTTGGAGACGCAATAATGTGACGGAACAGCTGACAGTGGATAACTGACAGAAGCCAAAATGTAAAGGATCACATGGAGGGATGCTTAAAAGAAGCAGTGGTGAGGAAGAAAAGGATACAAGTGTGCTTTCTAGTCACTATCATTTAGTGCTGCTCCGAGAAAAAAAACGAGCAGTGATCAATTTAAATACCTGTACTTTTACCACTGTGGCAGAATGATGTGGTTTTCAGCAAAGTGTTATGACTGTCTTCATAAATATTCATGAAAAAGAAAAAACACATGATGATTTAACAGGGGTGAAAACATGTGTCAACAACGCTCAGTGGAAGATAAAAATAAAGCAAACACTAAACAAGTTGTAAACTCATTTTGCTAATAACAACCCTTTGATACCCTTTGGAGATTCCAAATACTGAGTGAGAATTCAGTGTCCCTCTGAATGGCATTTGAGTTTATAGGGTATGCCATTAGCAATGCATTTTTGATTATCATTGCAAAATCGTAAACAATACTGTAATAAAACAAGTAAACAAGAAATGGACAACCAAATAAAAAACAGCTGTGCACTTTAACAGAATTTCAATTGCAGTAAATGAGACAATTCCTTAAACACTGAAGTAAAAATCTCTAAATGTAGTTTGTTATGTGCACCACTGTTTGCAATAAGATGTACTTTGCCACATTACCAGCACACCAACACAAGTGAGTGGCTGAAAGAACTGGCACCACTACTTGGTGCATTCTTCCATGTCCACCCTGGTATGAACATTTTCCTGCCAACTTAGCACAGAGAAAGGTTTTTAGATGCGGGGCACAAATTGCCAGCTGCCATCATGCAGGCATCCCTGTGCACAACTAGCCAGATGCTGAACAAAGATCATGATACCAGCTCAGCAGTGACATAACTAATTTGTATAGTGTTGGCTAATTATGTCAACACATGCAAAAGGGTCTTCCACAGCTGAAAGCTGGCACATTATGCAGCGCTATTCAAAATTTGGCTGAAATTCTCGGGTATTCCTGAGCCTAGCGTGTATTAATAATAATCGGTTGTGTTGTTGTGAATTTTCAGCAAATGAAGACAGTAAGGACAAACAGCTATAACAAACATATCTGAAATTGAAAAAGCCTGCACCAATTTTTCTCTTTAGGGAACTGAGCATGCCAAGGAAGAATTAGACCTGAAGCTGAATGAGAGGGGGAAAGAAATCCTTGTACTTCCCCACATGCATGCTCATATAAAGCTCAGCCATGCGGGATGTCACTGGCTCTGGGAAAACACCTAGTTGAGAGCTGGCAGATATTTAAAAAAGGACACCCCTATCCATTTTTCAAAGCTTAGCAAGGCTCACCTTTTTTGTGTTCTCCAGTGACAACCGTAATAGAAATCAATGTGTCTGGGGCACCGATGGAGCCAGATGAGTTAATGTGGAATCGATAGCTAATGTCACAGTCATTTTTCCTCATCCACCAACAAACAGAGGAAGGCACGAGGTGGTCTGCACTGCTGGGGAGTGGCTGAGGGTCAGTGGGCTGAAGGAAAAGTGAGGCCACAGAGGCCGTCCTGAGATTCCTCATAAACCTACCCGTACCAGTCTTAATGATAGCTCTTGATACTTGCTAAGGCAATTGATAGCTAAGACACACCTTAACACACAGTAAAACCATGTCTTTCTGGGAGTTAATGATAATATTCTGCCCCAGTTATTTAGTGCATCAATGCTTGTGCTTAAAAGCTTACAGCAGTCTGAAAAATATCTAAATACTGAACAAAAGCCCCCATTGTACAACTATGAAAACAAAACATTTGACACACACTTCTCCAATTGACCTTTGCTAATCTGTCTCTGATACTTCCTGGGGTAAAGAGATTTAAATGGGAATTCCATCAGGAAACACTTCACACAGAAGAGTGCAACTGAAGTTATGACGCACAGTTGTTTGCTATCTGAAGAGATCATAAAAACAAACAAATGTATCAACACAAATACGCCGGCAAAATGTATGAGGCATGGCACCGAGGGCAGCTGAAAAATGCATTCGCAGGCACACATTCAGAATCCCTCCAGGCCACTACAATTAGAGTTGAAGCTTCCCATAAAACCCAACCCTGTAATAATCCCCCAGTCCTTAAATATTTATGGACCAGTGCCTACAATCCCCCACATCTCCTTTATTATTTGTCAGCAGAAATGATTTAGCCTCTGGAAGACTGCTACATAGATACATGCATTCAGAAAATTACAGGGCCACTGCTCAGCAACGGTTATTGCACTCTTTATACTGCTACCAGCAGTCTAAAAAGGGTAAACAAAAATCTTCACAGTCTATAGAAGGGAAGCAGACCAGTGTTGCGACGCAAACTGACAGACACCTCTCAACTGTGATTGCTGAGAGAAAATATATACTTTTGGTTGGGATTTGTAGCCGTCTATTGAATGCAGGCAAACTGTTAAGCCTGTGTGCACTGACAGGTGGTCTGGAGGCCATAATAAAGCATAGTTGTAAAGATGCAGTTCTATGGATTTAAAAAAACAAAATAAACCAAAGAAGCAAACATATTTGCCAAAGTTAAGGTGGAACATGCTCAAAGATGATGAATCCAAGATACATTACATAACTAAAAGTAGCCTTGTTTTGACTATAGTTCATGCTTTCTCACTGCATTAGCAGCTGTACAGCAGATAACCCTCTTTAAGCATAAAACCTATTTACTGTAATAATATTTACTAAGTAGCACAATGCCAGAGAAGTCTCCCCTAAATGACACCATACCCCAGCAGAGCGAATGGTTCTGTACATCCGCCTAAGTTTACAGACGTGCCATGTGTGTTACTTGGCCAAGTGTGAGCATGTGCACAAAATACGTCTTTTGAAGTGGCCCACAGATTGAATTACTTTCGGCATGGACAGTAGGGAGGGGGAAATTGAGGAAATGATTAAAAAATAAATGGAAAAATGATTTCCTATCCCGGGCCCTGTCACAAAGGAGGGAGAAGGCAATGGGGTGACTGCATGCTTATTTATTTGGTTGAGGCCAACGCACGCCTGATGTAGCTGCTCATTATAAGACATTACCAATTTATCCCCCTCTATCTTTCCCGACCACTACAGGCTGCGGCTCCTGGGCCAGATTACGTAAATGAAATAATCCTAATCTCTATTCGCAGTTAATTATGACCACAGGAAAACAATCCAAACTAGGCTGGCACCCTTTTAGCATGCTGAATTGGTCCTCACATGATACCCTGCAAGTGACCTTCAAGCTCTCAAGCTACATACTGCTCTAAGCATTAGGATAGCTATTTTGTAGGTTGTTTTCAGCTTTAACAAATAAGACACAACTACTTATTCAAAGCCCCACTATCGGCTTGAATTACTTTCTTACCTTTTGACAGAAACCTGTAAAACTTTGATTAGCTTCTAAGCTTCTGATAGCCACTAGGCTATCTGATTCAGGAGATCAGAGAACCTCTGCTGCCCTCTCCTTGTACTGGGCCATGTACCCAACACCTCAGGATCCATGTCACTCCGATTCGTTTATTCTAGCCTGTACCTGGACCTTGGGAATTGTGTGTCTGTGTGTGCTTTTGTTTGTGTGTGTGTGTGTGTGTGTGTGTTGAATGAATGGGTTGCCAACCATTAGTATTAAGTCAGCCATAAATTACTACACCGGCATCCATACTTCACCAGTTGCCACATAATTACATTTCAAAGACGCTGTGTGTATTGACCTCGGAGAAGACCAAGATGTCATAAATAACAGGCATGCTAAGTCTCCATGTTCCATTCCCTGAAAGCTTCATGATGATCCTGTATGCGCATACAGGCAGATGCACGGAAAAGGGTTTACACTTTGAATTCTCACTATGAGATTGTAAAATATTCTGATCA
Organism: Pundamilia nyererei; assembly: GCF_000239375.1. NCBI lineage: Eukaryota > Metazoa > Chordata > Actinopteri > Cichliformes > Cichlidae > Pundamilia > Pundamilia nyererei. The sequence goes on along the minus strand of NW_005187515.1, from coordinate 972,514 downwards.
CATGTCTCTATATGTTTCTGAGCATTTATAAATATAACATCACACATCTTTATGTATTAAGTTTTTTGCTTTCTCTATTTTTTGTCATATCCTGTGACATCGTCATATCTCAGGGTCGCTGATGACAGAAAAGAGAAGCTCCCATTAATCATCAATGAATCATGTAGCCTCTGTCATTTTAACAGTATGAGTCTCCATTTGTGTTTCACTTTAGAGAGGAACACTGTGAACACATTTTATATTTTGCAAGGAAATATAGACATAAATGTTGTATATTGGCAATCTATCGTCAACGCAAGTGCACCAAAACCAATTAATGAGCTGAAGCCCTGCTAAATATGAACTGCAGAGCTGCTCTCACTGTCTGAAAAGCACAGCGAGGCACACCTAGCGAAATAGCGAAGACATCTGATGAAGTGATATTGTTCTTAAAGACAGGGTACTGGTGAGCCGTGCACTGTCGCTGGGAGATGTGTGTGGAGGCTGAGACAGAGCAAGGGCAGGATGCAGAAGGAAGCATTGTTTACGTCCTGTCTCTCCCTCCGCTCTATCTGTTTGCCATCTATCAGCACCTGACAACCTTGACAGGTTAGAGAGAGATAGCACCTCAATACCACTGGGATAGGATGCGCAAGATACAAGCCGACACACGGCCTGGATTTGTGTGCCTGTGTGCCTGTGTGCAAGGGGAAGGAAGGGTCATGTCTCACCACCTACGACTTCACATCCTCATCTCATCCTTAGGGTATGTTAACAGACCAACAGAGCGAGAAAAACAAAAAAAACCCCAAAAGGTCTCAAATAGCACTCAAGGAATATGCCTACTGTAGGTGTGTGTACCTGTGATTGATCTATTTATCTATTTCTTTATGCAGCGTGACTGTGAACTACACTAACTGTGATTAGATTTACTATGAACAATGTCATTTTTGAAGATGCATCAAACAAATACACAGAATTACCAGCTGGAGATATTACACATTACATCCTTTAATTTCTGTACAGTAGGAAACCTGGAGGCTAATGCACAACATGTAACAAAAAAAAAAAAAAAAAAAGGTGTTTGAGCATTTCAAAATGATTCTGCTCCAATTGTACACATTTAATTAGTATACACTGTTGCAACAATTAGGCACAGGAAGCAGAAAGAATCTGAAAGAACATATCTCAGGAGAGATTTTATAGAGAATGACCCTGTAAAAAGGATTTGAAAACAACATCAGGTACAAGGAACTCCAGACACACACCCACGCAGACTATACATGCACACATGAGCACAGCACGCACTGAAGAAGAGTTGTGCTGGAGCCATATGGACTAAATGGATTTAGAAACAGTGGATTATGCTGGCATGCTGAGCAGGTGAGTATATATTCCTAACTGAGCAGATGCTTCACAGGTGGAGGTGTGTGTGTGTGTGTGTGTGCATTGAAGGTAGGAACATGTGACTGCTGTGAAAAAAGTATCTGCCCTCTTTCTCATTTGTTTGTTCTTTTTGCATATTTGTCACGCTTACATCTTTCAGATCATCGAAATCTTTAGAAAGTTTAATATTAGATTATTGATTAATGATTATTATTATTTCCTGAAGACATTGTGTATATTTTTCCTTTTCTTTGTTGCTGGGTTTATGGAGATAATCTCAATTTATTTGTTTTTGTTTCCTTTTCATCTTTCTGGGCTCTGATTTTTCTGGCTCATGCCAAGGCGGTATACTTTACCTCTAGATTATTCATCAGCTGTTTGTCCTACAGTATATAAGACATGGTTCTGATTGGATATTATCACAGCTAATTTAAGAAGATGACACACTGTTTTTTTACTGTCTGGTGAAGAGCAGTTGTACTCAAAACATTAAATACTAGATGCATCAAATAAGGAAATTAGAGTTCTCCTGTGTTCTTTCATATAAAAAAAAGTTTTCCTACCTGCTTCCTGCTTTGCCCACCCCTCCACCCAATGTTAAATCACAAGTTAACTGTGATTAACCATATTTAATTCCCCTAGTCACACGCAGTCAATTGCTAGCCCTGCAAAATTAAGAATTCACTTTAATAGAACCTGTCAGAGAAAGTGAACTAGACTAGATAACCTCAAAGAGCAACACATCATGCTAATAACTAAAGAAACTTAAGAACAGATGAGAAACAAAATCACTGACGTCTATGAGTCTGAAAAGTGTTGCAAAGCTGTTTCGAAGACTTTGTGACTCATTTTTCACAATTAGAGACAACTCGGTGTTGAACAGTGGTGAACCTTCCCAGGAGTGGCTGGTCTTCCAAAACGATTCCAAGAGTGCATCAATGACTCATTCAAGAGGTCGCAAAAGAAACCAGAACAACATCAGAAGAACTGCAGGCCTCACTTGCCTCATTTAAGCTCAGTGTTTATGATTCAACAACAAGAAAGAAACTGGGCAAAAAGAGCATCCAGAGAAATCAAAGGATCATTTTATATTTGCATAAAAACCAACTGATCCCCAAGACTTTGGGAAATTATTCTGTGAGATAAAAGCTAAAACTTTTAGAAAGTTTACATCCTGTTACATCTGGCATTAAATATCATACCAACAGTCAAACATGGTGGTGGTAGTGTGATGTTGGGGCTGCTTTGCTCCTTCAGGACCTGGATGAGTTGCTGTAATTGTTGGAAAATCATAAGGGGGGAAATGTCCAGCTATCGGTTTTTGCCGTGAAGCTCAAGCGAACTTCCCAATGATCCAAAACATAGCAGCAATCCCACCTCTGAATGGCTCAAAAAGATAAAAAATTAGAAAAAGAGAAAAGAAAAAGAAGGCTTTAAAATGGCCTAGTCATATTATGGAGTTAAATCTGATCAAGATGCTTTGGCATGACCTTAAACACACTATTTATGCTCAACCTCACCAAGAGGTTGCTGCCAATGGTTTCGTGTTTATGAACAACTTGCAATTAACTGCATAATTCAGCAAGTTTGTATTTGGTATTTCATCTCTTCAAGCAGGCATTTGTGCATGTGTGTCTTGTCATTTCTATTGATTAAACTTTAAATAACTCGCTGAATAAATACCAGGAATCACAAAACAGACATACAAACTTCTGCACCCTTGAGATGCAGATGTCAAAACCATCATCTTAATAAACATATATGCACCCAAAGTCTGTAAGCTTTTCCGACATGGCGTCCGGAACACCCAATCACAGCTAATAAAGGAGGCTAATGAACTCCTCTCATTATGTCGATGCTAATCATGTAACACAATCTTGTAATTTGATACACTTGATTTACGGAGGAGGACCCCCCACCCCAAACACCGCCATCACTTTCTACCCTCAATTCACCGCCCTCCACACAAACTATCTTTTACCATTAACAATCTGAGCATGTCACAGTTTGAGACGTGCATAATGACTTGCTTATCTCACACTGAGATGATGCAAGAGGGAACGGCAGAAAGAACAAATCGCAGTTGGAGCTGTCAAAGCGCAGACAATTTTAAGGTGACCGACAGCTGATGTTTCCAGCATGCAAGAATGCCGCACGTACATAGGTGTGCACAATTATACACACATGGCACGTAGTTTACAAATGTTATTTGGTATGAGTATGAAATAAATCCCCAACCTTACAAATCCTCATCACAACATCTGCTGATAAGAAGCATGCAGTCAAATGCTCTCAGAAAGACATCTGGACATGTACACAATATGCTTTATGTTCCACTGCAAGATTCTACTGTGCCCACAGACAAATATCAAATGTGTTTGCTGACACATGAATGATAACAAATGATTTAAATCCCTCTCTCAAGCTTCAGTTTGTTGAACAAAAAGATTGCATAAAAATCTGAGGAACTAAAGCATTTTTAACACAATCACTTCATTTCATGAGCTCCAAAGTAATTGGACGAATTAAATAACTGGAAATGACATGTTCGTTTGCTGTAAAAACCCTTTGATGGCAATCACAGCCTGAAGTCCACATGCTGTATTTCCTCCTTTTTAATACTCTGCCAGGTCTTTGCTGCAGCAGCTTTCAGTTGCTCTTTGTTTGTGGGCCTTTCTGTCAACAAGTGAAATGCTTGCTCAGTTGGGTTAAGATCAGGTGACGGACTTGGCCATTGAAGAATATTCCACTTCTTTTCTTTAATAAGCTCCTGGGTTGCTTTGGCTCTGTGTTTTGGGTCATTGTCCATCTGTATTATGAAACGCTGCCCAATCAATTTGACTGTTTTTAGCTGGATTTGAGAAGAGAGTTCATTTGGCTGCTTCAGTCCTGTGCCACATCATCAATAAAAAGTGTCCCAGTGCCACTGGCAGACACGCACGCCCAACCCATCACACTGCCACCAACGTATTTTACAGATGCTTTGGATCAAGAACCGTTCCACGCCTTCTCCATACTTTTTTCTTGCATCGTTGTGGTAGAGGCTGATCTTTGTTTCATCTGTCCAAAGACCTGGCCTTTTTTTTTTTAGATCTTTTTCTGCAAAGTCCAGTCCAGCCTTTCTATACTTGAGGTTGATGAGTGACTTGCACCTTGCAGTGAACCCTCTGTATTTACTGTCATACATTTTTTACATGCAGCCACTTCACTTATCCCTGATGATGACAACTGCAGCAAAGATAATGACTGTGAAGGAACTATTGATTATGTTAATGCCAGTGATGATGATGATGTTAGTAGTGCTGGTATTTGAATAATGAGAAAGATGGTGATGACTAACAGTCAGACTGTTAGCAATAATGAAAAAGGTGACAAAAGGTGAGGATTTCTCATGAGTCATTTGACCCAGTGTGTTGTGTTCTTGTATTTTCATGTCCTTTTGTATTATGGTTTATGGTTAAGTTCATTTAGTAAGTCTTGAGTTTATTTCTATATTGCCTAGATTGTCCTGTTTTGCTCCTTGGTTGTTAGGTTCCCCTTGTGTCTTTGTCCTGGGTTTGTATGTGAGTCTTTGTGTCTTGTTTCCCTTCCTTGTGTTTCATTCCAATGTTTCCCCAGCCTGTCATGTCACCCTCGTGTTTCTCTCTCGCTCTCTCCCCCGCGTTCCCCACTCACTCCCCCTTGCCCTCTTTGTGGTGTCGGTGTGTTGTCCCTCTTGCCTGTCCCCGTGTCATGTTGTGAGTCTGCGTCTTTGTGTTTCTGTTTTATTTTTGACAGTCTTGTGTTCCATGTTCAGTGTGTTTAGTTTTGCTTCCTCTGTCTCATTGTGTACATTTGTCTCAGCTGTGTTCCCCACGTGTTTCCAGGTCCCTTGTCATTGTATTTTGTATTTAAGCCTTGACCTACAGGTACATTTAGGTTTGAGCCCTGCTCTGACTGCATTAACAGGAATGAGAGTCGAATACGATGGAGAATTTAAAGCCATTTCAGCTGCTGTTTTGTGACTAAAACTGAATTTAGCCATTGCATCCAATTGAACATGACAATATGCTATTAAAGGATCAAATTCAATTTTCATGTCAAGAGTATCATCCTGCATCATTCAACAAACTGTCACAACAGACATATACATATACAACAGCCAAAGTAACTGCTCTCAACATCCATGTCTGGTGCATGTTGTTGTGAGGGGTCTAAAGAGTGCAGAAGAGATATAGACGTATGTTATTTATTTATTTATTTATGAAACAGAGTTCATTATTAAAGCAGAAAATAGTGTAGAGGTCCAGCTAATTATTAGCTAATGTATGGCTGAGCAAAACCATACAGTGTACACACATGCTCAGAGTGCAAAGATGTTAAACCAGTAAAGTGCCAGCAACATTAAGTAATTAATTAACTTTATATCAATAGCTACCTCTTCAGTTCTCCACTGGTTATAAAATTTCTTACCAGCCAAACAAGCAAACAAATTGCAGAAGATTTGATTTACATCAGCATGGCCCTAAACATTGGGCTTATAATCAAAAATGTTAAAGTATGTGTACAACCAGAGTGTGGCAGCAGTTACAGGCACAGAGCAAAAGTTCAAATGGAGGGAGAGAAGAGCAAAAGAAAGAAGGGAGTGAGGGAGGAAGAAGACAATGAACGAAGGAAGACAAGTAACAGATGGAACAGAGACTGAGGTCATCTTCATTCGTGTCAGAAGTCAAAACATGATTATAATGAGAGGAATTCTGCCTATTCTTTTATCTCCCTGTCTAACCTACGGGAAGTGATGCAAATGATATATCATCCACAAATGTGTCTGTTTGGAAAGAGAATAAAACCGAGACAGAGCAGACCCTGAACACGGACTGATGGGCAGAAAATATAAATTACAGAATAATTCAAAGGGCCTCGCTTTCAGTCAAAGACAGAGCAACGAAGACACATTTGTTTTAACACAGACAGAGATTCTTTGTTTGTTAATGAGAATGTGTATAGGACTGTCACAGAGTCAATATCAAGCACACCCTTTTATCTACCGCGTGGTGGAAATCTGTGTCATTGCAGCCAGTGTGTTAAGATGTCGTTATTCCCTTATCAAGAAGAAACTCAGTAGACAAAGGCCAAACACAAGGCTTAGACTTCACACTGCCTTCATTAAAATACAAGTGCTCTCCATGTTTGATGAAATATTGTCATAGCTTTATTGGCTGTAGGCATTTCAAACCATTGATCACAATCTCTGCTACAGCTCCAGCGAGGACAGCAACATTTTAATTTATTAACTAAATGAAAATGAATAACTAAAACACTAGCTTACGAGGACGTGACAGTTTAATTATATCCGACGGGTTTTCATCAAAAGCCTTTTTCTAAATTCACTAAGTTACAAAATACATAAACATGCAGCAAAACTAAATGCAATACTCTTGTGTATACCTCTTTGTGCCATAACCCTATTATTAAGTTACTTTGCTACAAGGCAAAGCACAGCTCCCCTTGTTACAAGGAAAACTACACAAAGTAGCCTCCCACACATGCTCGTATGCGAGTGAAGTGCATCTATCTGCATTCAGTACATAAGCATACTGTTTGGTAACCAGAAAACAAAGGTATACGCTATATTCAATAAAGGGATAAGAAGAAGCTATGCAAATGTAGCAGAGAAGTCCAAGGCCACAATTTTATCAGATGGAAACTAAGCAACAACAGTACACTGTAAGCTGAATGCAGCTGAAGACCCCAACTGAAGAAAGCTGTTTTGCTAGACTCCTCAGGCTTTGTGCAAAACATTTAATATGTCACAACTTTGTTATTAAATATAACATATACAGTATGTCATGTTTATCAGTATACAGTTTGCTAAGTGGACTGTCTTAGGTTTGATACGTACAGGTTTGAGCTCACCGACTGCCATGTGTCTTGTAAGATTTATTACACGCCACCCAGCAAGTATGTCTGGAATTCACCGAATGGTGTCCTGTGCGATTTAGCCTGCAAAGTGAGGCATTTATATTGCTGCGAACAGGACACCTAAAATATGAATTATAATCATTGCGTCCAAACTATCTCATAGTTTCTCATAAAATACGTAAGTCGGCAGTCAAATTCACCACAAAGTTTCAAACACTACAATCTGTCAGTCATGGATTTAACAGTTTTTGCAGACCCATTAGCACCTGCACAGAGAAAGGCTTGGCAGGAAGCCCAGCAAATAGCAAATCTCTGGAGTGCTGATGCCAGACAGTGGCATGGACACCCCATCACCATGGAGACCGGCACCTGACTAGGAGAAGACTAGGCAATAATAGATATCGTACTACGTTATATATTTTTATCTCTCGATTGGCCTAAAATATGTGATTTACCAGTTTTTATATTCACGATTATTTCCAAATATCCCCCCTTTTTTAAATTATTTGCTCAACAGCTTTACACCTGATTGGTAAGTGACTTTCAAAGACAAATGTTTTATGTAAGATAGCAGTCATCAAGTGCTGCTGTGTGTGAGAGAGGTTTCAGGAAACTAATCTGTCATTGTGTTATTATTAAAGTTGAGTGAAATATTACTCCACAAGGATGTAAAATATTCAGAATTACTTTGCTTCAATTAAAAAAAGAGACCAGAACACTGAGAGATGAATTTTACATAATATACACTTTTGTTTTTTTGAGTCCTTGTTTTAGCATTTATTTCCTGTTTTACTTTGGTAATCCCTGTTCTATGTGTTTAGTCTCCAGTTTTACTTTCCCCAGTCTTGCTCTTCCTCGTGAGTTACAGCTGTGCTCCTTGGTGTGTCTGATAGTGTCTCCCACTAGCCCCAGTCATGTCATATTGTTTGCCTGTTGCCATGATCTTAGTCGCCCGTGTTAGTTTTCCTTGGTCCCTGTGGACAATACATGCCTTCAAATAAAGATTTGTTTTTTAAGTTTTTTAGTCTGCCTAGCGCTTCCTAATCATGACAATAGTATGGTTCGGCCATTGCCTAGTATGAAACTCTTCCTCAGATCAGGATGCAGCATAAAAAGTTATGATCAACAGGGTACAAACAATTTCTAAAACAAAACTAGAAGCACTACTTACAGTCTAATCACTCCTGTACCATTAAAATAGAGCAGACACCACAGGATGTAAGTTAAGGCTAAATGGGGAGCAAAATATTTATCTATTCATAAAAAACTTAAAACTGAAATATTAAAAAATCTACATTGTTTCGTTTAAAGAAGGTCCAAGGGACTATAAGTTTGTGCATGCTTTCAAAATAATATTAAATCATTATTGTAACACTGTTTTCTACTTAATTGTGTAAAGACAAATGAGTCATTCATTATATTTTCATTTTTTAATGCTTCAGTGCAATGATTATCTGCCTTTATGTTAAATACAATACACTGAATTATATTAACATTGATTATTATTATCATGTTGGTTTGTGTTAAACTAAGAATACTTCTCTTTTACAAACACACAAGAACTTTGGGTCTACGTGGAAACATCCTGCTCACATTAGCTTCGATATTCACCGCAAAACGAGGTATTGATTTTTCATCACCATCATCATCTCCATCACCACCGCAACCACACTCTATGATTTTAATCAATTATGCATACACCATTCAAACACGATCTGCACATTTCTAATTGCCTCCCCACTGATCTCCATGGCAACAAAGTCTCCAAGCACCACAGCCAAGTTTCCTCCCCATTCCCTTGTACAATCAGTCTCCCCCCCCCCACCCCTCACTCTAATTTTCCTCATTAACTCTAACTCAGAAACCGAAAAAAGCAAGTAATGCTTTCATCCATTTTTAATAATGCTCGTCGCTTTCTGTCTACCCACGAAAGTCTCGTGTTTTCTTGCTTCTCTTGCCTTTGTCTTTACAAATAAAATCCAGACCTGTGAAGTGTGTCAACAGCACTTAGAATTATACTTTGATTTGAACAGTTTGGAAATTCCACTGGGGAGGAAGAGAAGAAAGTTTAGAGAATTACTTTTACATTCGTGTCTCTGTAGAGGTAAAACTTCTCCTGAAAAAGGAAAAAAAATGAAACCTTCCTTGGTGCAGAGTCCCTGTGGAAGGATAGTATTGTGCAAAAACTGTTGAGCATTTCTCATGATTCATTTATTATTGATTTTTT
>NW_005187515.1:942336-962716 GCF_000239375.1 Pundamilia nyererei | reverse complement strand
TTACATCATGCAGACATCTAAGCAGTACATGGCTGCTAACAAGCTCTTGCTTCAGCTCTGACTGTTGATTAGGCCAGGTAGTCAATACAAACCACAGCCAGAATCCTAGTATGCCACACACACTCAGGTGTCTTTTATCAGCCTCGCCCCAGCCTCCAGCTCCACCAGCAGTCAATAGCTGGAAGAGACTAATCCATAACTGGAGCAGCAGCAGAGTATGTCACCTGAGACACCTGCGATTAAGAGTGAACAGTCATGTGGCATGAGCACCAACATCTGGCGGTCGGGAGCGACACTTGTGGCCTCATGTCACAAACAAGCTCCACACACATACACACAAGTGTTGCGTGTGTATTTCATGTGCAAAATTCACACACGAGACTCATTTGACACAAAGCTGGCTGTCAGGACTGCACTGATAGATGCTTGCCCTGCAGTATGGAGAAAACAGCGGTATCTCTTCAGAGGATGTGAATCTTGCACTGAAACAGAAAGTGCAGATATATAAGCTGTTACGTATGATTGTTTATATGTATGAGTGTGTGTGCGTGTGCATGTGGACACACGGACATATTAACGCACCCAGGAAGCGTGAGGGTTTGCTAGTATACTGCCTTCCAACTACTTCTCACAGTAATCGCATGCAAATATACACAAATTAGGAAACAAACACAACCTGTGTTGTTTGTCCTCATGGACATATTAACACTCAGTCACAGCAGTATTTATAAAAAAAGTATGAACAAAAAACAATGTGTTTTAATGCAATCACTGCAGTCAATGATTAGCTCATCAAGGCAAACAAACCATGTTATTGTGTTCAATTTAAATGAGGTCTAGGTCACCTCAAATTAGTGAGTAATAAACTGTCTTAACCACTGCTGACTGAGAAACAGTGGCAGCAACTGTAATTGAACTTCACATTCAGGAGGGGTAATCACCATGTTGCCAGGATTTAAGCATCGCCTACTTTGCAGTGGCACAAATGTTTGCTGTGCTGCTTTTGATATCATTATGGGAGAACCGCATTTTGATTGTGACTCAAAGGTGTATAAAATTTGACTTTAGCAAGCACGCAGCAAAAGACAGCAGAACCAGTATTTCCACTTCATGTTCTACTAACAAAGGAGCTAAAAGGTCTGAGACACTGAGACTATATCATTGTTTTTAGTACTTAAACAAAACACACTGATAAAATGTTAATGAAAAGCAATACAATCCTGCACCTGCACATTAAAAAAATGGTGCATGGAACATCTCCACACTTCACAGTGTAATAGAGTTTGCTAGGCGATGCACAGTAGCCTCTAGCTGTGATCACTGTGCCCTTTGCGAGTGTGAGCCCAGCACGTGAGCAGTGTGTTTCTATGCCCGTGCACTTGTGTAAAGCACTACCGCCTGCCTGTGTGATGGATGCCCCTTTTTGTAGCACAGGTTAGAAGGCATCCTTGATGGGATAGGCCAACTGTTCATCAGTCCCCAGCCCCTACCGATCTCTCGTCTCTCCCCTTCGCACCGCCATTCATTCTCCCCCTCCTATTCCAGCTGCATATGATGAATGGCCTACACAAGAAATGTGCTCTATTTCTTTTTCCTCTGCCACGAGCCTTGGTTCACCCTTTCATCTGATTGCTTCTTTTATTTTCTTTACCTTTTTTGCCATTCTCAGCCATCCATCTCTCATGGAAGGGTGGTGGTTAATGAATCTCCAGTGTTTTTCATTTAGCTTCAATCTATAGCCTGAAAAGTTAGACCCATCTTTGCTGAACTAAGCCAAATTACTTTACCTTTGCTCAGTTGAATTAAAGGTAGTTTAAAGAAATTCTTGCCCTTGTTGCTTTTGCTGAGCTTTTAACTTGTATTTATTGGTGCTTTAGAGCTTCTCTTGCTCAAGCTTTTAGTACTGGTTTAGTCTTTAGTCTTTCCTAGTAGTTTTATTATTATTATTATTGGTTTTATTTTTCTTCAGTAAAAGATTGCACTGATTCCAAATTACAGGAGAGATAGTTTGATAGGAATCTATCTAAGCAGGGCTTCAATATCCTCGGTGCATCTTGTTTATCTAAGCACACATCCTCTGTGATGTGTCGGTCGAACGACATTAATCTGTGTTTATCCTGAGCTGCTAGTGAAGCTACCCTGGGATTTATGCACACTCTTCCTTCCTCACTTCAACATAACTGCTCCTTCCGCTGCTACTCATCCACTTATCTAACTAGTGAGATGTTAAGTGAAATGCATCACACCGAGCCATTACTACTGGTGCTTGTTGCAGTTTCACTTTTCAGTCAGATGACAAACAAGAAAAAAAAATCTTCAGGATCCAAATTGCGATCCACTGAAGCCAAAGAAAATATCGCTGGGATGGAGACGGGGCCGTCAGCAGGCTTGTTAATAGGGGTGACTTGATAAACGAAGTAATTCATCATCAATTTCCTTGGCAAGGTGCTGCAGAGACAAATTCTCCGCTCTTCTGGCATGGAGGGGGGGGGGTGTCCTGTCCTTGATGATTAATTTGAATAAACAGAGCAGCGTTAACATTAATGTTGATTGTTGATTAAGTTCAGATCCATTATGTTCCCCCCAACTGAGATGCCCCCTCCATTTTTCTGATATGCCTCTGTCTCATTTTATTTATCTACATCTTAAATATCTGTGAAGTCATGTGCCAGGACTCTTAGTCTGTGTGCCAGTTAGCATCAGGTGCAAAGCAGTTAGCAAATATTCTACTCAAAATAAACTGCATACATTTTCCTTGCAGGCATTGCCAGATCCAATAATTCTAATGGCCTTGAAGTTCTAGTTTACTGGCTGTTTGTTGTTCCTCCCCAACTAACAGAAATGGAGATTTTTTAAAAAAACCGGACAATGAATCCTATTTGTGAAAACAAAACAGTGTCTGTGAGGAGTTATCTTGTATGGATAAGAGCTACTTAAAAGCATCCCACAGAGCCAAGTTAAAGAATATCAGCTACTTGTTAACACAAAAGACTGTGTTCATACGAAGGCAAATCTATTCTCAAGCTAATGATTTTTATTCAGTTCAAAAAGCAGATTAGAATTATTGTGTGCATTGCCCTCTGGCTGTAAAAACAAAGCTACTGTTTTAAAACCAATATAATCTCTCCCCATGAGAAGCCTAAAGGAAGGTTGGCAAACCAGGTTGAATAATACCACCAATAATGTAGTAAAAGCCAACTTGGCTGAAAACATCCACACTGAGAATATTGTCTTTTACAGCAGGGTCGGCGTACTGACAAGCAAACAAATCATAGAGCTAAACTAAATACTAGAAGGGGCATGCAGGGCACACACAATCCCATTTTACACATATATAACTGCCACAAAGCGATATTGGAGAATATGTTGGGCGAGTTTCATTTTTTTGGAGCATATACATTACACATATACAGGTGTACTCAGCATATCTATGTACAAATCTTTGCTTTTTACGTACATTTCTTGGTCACAACACTAAATTAGCCTTCACTCCTTTATAAATAGCTGAATGTTGCTAATCTCCCTCCCTCTGCCTTTTCTAACAGATATTTCATCATGCATTGAAAGTGCATCCTTTAAAGGAGCTACAGCCCTGTTAATAGTGAGGTGAATGTGTGGGGGCATTTAAATCAACCACGGTGTGCCATCTGAGTCTCCTGTTTATCACCCTGTCATGTGGCAGCTAGTGCTGATCACTAAGACCAAAACATGATCTCTTTCTGACACTAAAGTCTCTACGGGTTCTTAATCTCCTGGGTAAAACCACCCTGTGACAGCTAGAGTGTTTCTGTGCATACAAATTAGTGCTCCACTTTGCTCTCATCCCATCATGTGAAAAGTAGCTTAGCTACTGCTGTAGACAGACTTTTATTAGGGTTTCAAGGCAAAAAAAAAAAAAAAAAAAAAACTAGCTAGGGGGCCAGACACAGGTCATATCAATTTGGACTGCCACCTTTAGAGACCCTCTTTCCACATGTGCAGATATATATGGCCATGCATACATAGCCTTGCATATATACAGATGCAAATCTTTTTCTGCTGAGCACCAATAGGTACAAATGCATATTCCACATGATTTTATAAGTACCTGCGAGACGAAGGCACCGGATTAGCCAAACACACCCTGAGTAGTTTAATTCCGGTGTTGCCATGACGATGACAGAGTCAAGATGTGCCCTTAGGCCTAATGAGCTGAATGGGCAGACACAGAGGGCAATGAGGAGGTTTGCAAAAGTAGCTGCATGTACAAGAAGCAAGACAGCATACAAATGAACTCAAAATGACAACGGAACACGCGCGCACATACGCGCACAAACGCGCACAAACTCAAACACCAAAAGCATCTTCCTTCCAGAGTGTTTGTTCTGAAGCAACAAATGGCATCCCTTCCAAACCCTTACTTTAATGAAGCACTGCAACATGATGAAAACACATACTTTGCCCAACTATGCACTGTGCTCACGCTCTCTGGAAGCGCAGGGTTTTTTTTTTTTGTTGTTGTGGTGAATGTAATTAATAACATGCTCAACCGTGCATAAATACTCACATACTCATGGAAAAAAAAGGAAATTACACAATAGGAGGAGCTTCAGAGTCTGGCCTTTATTATACTAAATTAATATAATGTGATTGCTGCACAAGTTTTAGCAGTGCTTAAGACCCAACTAACTTGTGATCCATGACCAGATCCTCCTGTTTCAAATAAGCTGTGTTATTCTACAATAATCTCTATAAGACATATTGAAGTTTTGTATGTATTTTAACTCTACTTAACTACAAGGCCAAGGTCTATGAACTTCTTAATAGTGAGCATGATTAACTACAGTCGGTAGTTTCTCAGAAACAAAGGATTTTTTTGACTGGATTGACTACTACTCAGGAAACTCAAACTGAAAACTGACATCTTGAAGCTTGACTGAAATTTGTAGCTGCCTCCATGGACAAGCAATGACAGCACAAGGAAAAGTTTTATGAACAGATGATTTAAAGATTGACTTGTTTGGCTATTATGACAAGAGGTAGGCTTGTATGAGTCTTCTGCCCTCAGCTGAATGTCTCTATTCGGCTTAAGCAGAGAGCTAAACGTTAAATGGCTTCAGTGAACACTCAGGAGACCGTGTCGCATCCTTCAGAGCTTTACTGATCCTTATTTTTCTTTGTAAAAGTGTAATAACAGAATCAGAATACTGTGTATTTAGTCTCCATGCAAATACACAAAGATTACATTCAATATTGTTGCCATGAGTAAGCAGTCACTATACAATCTCAACATCGACAATACACCCGCATAGCATCTCAAGAAATACAGCTAACACCATATGCTGGTATGTTTCATGCTAGCAGGTTAAACAAAGCACGAAAAGCTAGCTTATGCTAGTAATGTAACAAACTCGCTAAACACACAAGAAACTCATCAGTTCACTGAACAAGGTACTAATAAGTGAGAACAATCAATCATTTTGCCACACTTACAGATTATGCCTTTTCAAGAGCAACAGACGCAGGAATTGACAGAGACACAGGGAATTGGACCTTCCCTGTCGAGTGCTGGGAGAAAACCACTGCTCGAGCTCTTACATGGTGCTTCCCCTGTTGACCCACTAAATGGCAGGCTTTGCCATAGGAAGATCCGGAGTAAACATATTTACTGACACGTTGCTACAACTACTTGTAGAATGAATGACTATGACCCGTCATAACCAGAGAGACAGAATAATGAGTAAAGGTGAGGCTTTTAAAACAATGTCAAGCATGGTGGTGGTGGTAGCATCATGCATCTGGTTGTTTTGCTGCCAGTGGTTATGGTAGATTGTACGTAGTAGATGGAATAATGAAGGAGAACTACCTTCAAATTCTTCAGCTTCCTCCAAATTCCTAGATGGGTTTTGCTGTTAGACAACCAGCTCACATTTGATCCTTATTTGATTGACATGGTTTACAGAGGAGCCTGTGCTAACTTAATTACTGCAAGGTGCCCAGGTGCCATGGATGCAAAACAAGCCCAAAAATCACCCCTCAACCTGGCCTTCAGACAGACGAAACAAAATTTAGATGCAACTTTGAAAAACCTAAACTGTACAGCAGTGTTCCTTACAGAGAAAATACCCTTTATTCAGACAAGCCACACATGTTCAGTCTTTTTTTCTCAGTTCTAACATAAAATATTAACCAAGGCCTGCAAAGTCTGATAGCCCTTGGGTTTTCAGCCGTTTTTCTAAGCATTGTGTGGTTTTGTCTTAGGGTGAATTTGGTTGGATGTCTACTTCTAGGGAGAAAGGCGTGTGAAGACATGCACCACTTTTGTGTCTTTTCCATGTGCAAAAAATGTTCATACTCTAAAATGATCAAATTGTTTGGAAACAGCATTAAAATCCTTACCAGACTGAATGTAGATCATATCCTGTGTGTCTCCTGCTTGGGAATTGTGGCATTACAATCATTAATGAGCCAGGCCAATCAAAAACCTCAGTCACATTTTCTGATGATCAATTAATCAAATGCATTTGATTTTCAGCACCTAGCTGCTACTTGCCTTCTTGAAGCAATTAGTGTTTACTTAGTTTTTTTGCACACTGCTTCTGCATTTTGGCTTAGTTTTTGGTAAATAAATAAATAATGGGTGTATGTGTTTTTGTTCTTCTGAGGTTGTGTTAAGACGTAATTATCTTTGCCCATAATTCTATTTTTTTTTTTATGATTACTTGCAGTCTCTTTTTTAGTTAGGTGCACACACCAAAACTACACTAGAGAACCGTTTAGTTAAAACAGATTCCTCTTACATATTTTATTTTAGAAGGACAATACATATTAACATGATTGCAGGGCTCATCATGTAAATGGGCCAGAGTAATCCTGATCTGTAGTCCCTTGGATGTTGATGACATGCATAAACCACATGCTAGAAACAAACTTTTCCAAATGTAACACACACTTTCTTCAGTTTAGTGTTTCCTTCTAAAGGATCCGTAATCAGTTACTGTATTCCATTCGTTCACAACAGGTGGACAAAGCAAATAGAGATTTGTTTTTTTAAACCTTTTATACAAGGGTCCAATACTTGTAACAATAAAGGTTGTTGCTGATAGCAGTTGCATCCATTTATTATTCTAGCCCAGTCTAATCAGAGTTAACTGACCAAATAATTGTTGCAAGTTTCCCTTGCCTATGGAGCGTAATATTTCTCTGACTGTTACTGAGGACAACAACATAAAGTAAAGCAGTGGCTCAATTTTGATACCAACATGCCTTTCCTCCACCCTCTGCCAACTTAAATTCTATAGAATTATATAGAAAGATCAGCTCCATTCCCTTCTCAGGATAATAATAACAGCTATCATTGGCCAAATGTTTATGAATAAAAGAACATCATCAGTGCAATCAACGCAGTTATCCACGACGAGTATCCACAACACTACGGATAAATTTAGCCGTTGAGAACAACCTAATCAAATGAAGAAAGACAGACTGTAAACATTCTCCCTCTTTTCTGTTTTGATGAGCTGAATGAGCCTGGCTTGAGGTAATATGAAAATCTGAAGATGAAGAGAGTTGTCGACGTTGCGTTCTCACCACTCCTGTCAAAATCTTATTCCCTCATCTATGTTGCATAGTAAAGCTATATTTTTCTGTCACTATCACCAAAGTAATGCAGACCCCAGCATGCAGATACACAATAAGAGATATGATAAGGTCCATTATACATCCTGCATTAGGCAGCATTGGGCTCCCTTTCTTGTGAGGCAGCCTTATTTTAGCTTTCATTACACTTGTAAAGAGATGAAAACATAATATTCAGGAACTGTTTTCTGTTTCAGGCTGGATAATGATGAACATATTCATACAAAAATTTGCAGTATGTCCTGTGTTCCCCAGACTGTTTCATTTGGCAAATCACTGACGTATTATTGGTACGTTCAAAGATTTGAAATTTACTGTAGTTATTACCAACAAGAGCTCAACTCCAGCATATTTGGCCATTAAGCGCACAAAAAGTATTTTCACATTTCCTGCAAGGTATTTAAACTAATCTACAATAATCGAGGACTTACATATTACTTTAGCAATGTAACAGCAAATATATGATAATTAAACGCCTCGTCAGTTACTTCCCTCCTGCATGTGTCCTCATTCACAATGTCTTAAATCTATTGTCAGAACTTGAAAAAAAATAAATGCCAAAAGTGATATGTTGCTAAATCTATGGCTAGTCAGCAGTCTTTGTTTACTGCGTGTGGTGTTAATTGAATCAGGTAGTGAGCATGCTCTCCTTCCCACATCTAGCCCCTTCCTGCTCCTCTACTCCCCTCTTCAACCTTGCCTACAGAAGAAGGCCACTTCACCTTTCTGCCATCACCTCCTCCTCCTCCTCCAGTGCAATGTTGCTACCTTAACTGCCCTCTCTCTCCACCACTTCTCTGTCCTTATCCATCTGAACACCCACACAAGCTTCCTACATGCAGTTTTATCATTCACTTAACCCTGTGTATAATACATTGTTCATATTGTCATTTTTGTTTGATGAATTCCTAAAGCTTGCAAGGTTGATTTTCAGCTTTTCCTTGAAATAGAAGATAAAAAGAAAAAGCTTATTACCAAAACACATCAACGCTTCACATCATTACTATTAGAATTATTGTTATAAGTCATCTTGGCATAGATTCAACAAGGTTGGAAACATTCCTTACATATTCTGGTCCATAGTGACATGATATTATTGTATACAGTAGTTACTACAGATTTCTTGGCTGTGCATCCATGATCCATGATACATCCTGTGCCACCACCATCCTAAAGGTACTCTAAAAGCACTGGATTTAGGTCTTGTGATTGAACCTAATGATGAGTTCACTGAACTCATCGTTATGTTCAAGAAACCAGATGATTTGAGCTTTGTGACACGGCACATTATCCTGCTGGAACGAGAAGGGCAGACTGCCGTCTTAAATGATGAAATTGGTCATCAATAATAACCAGGTAGCCTGTGGGATTTAAACATTTTTTACTCAGTACTAAGGGCCCCGAAGTGTGACAAGTGATTATTTTTATCTTCCTATGAGTTTAAAGGCTGTCTGTCTCCTCTGACATCAATAAGGTATTTTGGAGAATGACTGACCTGTATTTTGATGCTTGTTTTGAACATCACTCTTGACCAGGGCTACTGTACATGTGTTGCTGCCATGAGATTGGTGGATTACATATTTGGGTTAATTAGCAGTTGAACATGGCAAATGGACTGGTTCTTATTTAGTGCTTTTCTACTCTAGATGAGCACTCAAAGTGCTTTACACAACTTGTACATTCGCACAACACTGTTTCTAAATGATTCCTATTTAACGGGGCGATCGTGGCTCAAGAGTTGGGAGTTCGCCTTGTAATCGGAAGGTTGCCGGTTCGAGCCCCGGCTCGGACAGTCTTGGTTGTTGTGTCCTTGGGCAAGACACTTCACCCGTTGCCTACTGGTGGTGGTCAGAGGGCCCGGTGGCACCAGTGTCCGGCAGCCTCGCCTCTGTCAGTGCGCCCCAGGGTGGCTGTGGCTACAATGTAGCTTGCCATCACCAGTGTGTGAATGTGTGCGTGAATGGGTGGATGACTGGATATGTAAAGCGCTTTGGGGTCCTTAGGGACTAGTAAAAAGCGCTATATAAATACAGGCCATTTACCATTTAACATTCACATGCATGCACACTCCCATGGATGCATCACAGAGCAACATGGGGTTAGTATCTTGCCCAAGAACGCTTGGCATGCAGACTGGGATCAAACCACCAACCTTCCAATTAGGAGGTGATCTGCTGTACCACCTGAGCTACAGCGACAGCCACCACACGTTGATTGCACTGTACCTGTTGTGGCTGTTAAGTGCATGCAGGTTTAGAACTATTCATTACTGTGAAAATGTATGCAGATTGTAATGACTGACACACATACTGTTAGAAAGAGGATATTCATGAGTTTCATGCACTTGGAAACATTTTACATTGTTTTTTGTAAAACTTTTTATTCGACCCTGTATTTTAAAATTCAATGCAAGCTTCTCTGCCTATAACTTACAAAATGTTACCCTTTTGAAAGTAAATGATTCTTTTTGATACACCCTGTATAATAAAAAATATGTTAAAAATGAAAGCGGACATGAGCTACAATTCATTTTGCCAGATTGCTGAGGTGCAGGAAATTCTGTAAAACAAATGAGATGGAAGATTCACATGCTCGGTGCAGCTCCCACTGCCAGATAATTGACTGATGATAAATCTGTCTTTTTTTTCTAAATGCTTAAAATGTCCAACTTTAATTAAAATATCTTTAATAATCACTTTTTCTGAACAAAGAGGCACCTTCCTCCTCTTTTACAATTTATTTTTCTGAAAGACAGAATTTAAACTGATCAGATTTCTACTTGTGCCATGAGAAGGCAGATGCTAGTAAACATATTATAGCTGCAGCTAAGATCAAGTGGGTTACTTTTAAAAAAAAAAAAAAAAAGCCGCCATTATGGACTCAACAGTTTGAACTTTGTACTCCAACTTTGTACTCCAACTTTGTACTCATCGTGTTTAACAGATTATAATGGCTGGAAAAAAGGTGCTGAACAGGGAGAGAGAGAGCCAAAGGGGCAGTTGTTAGGTGTGAGATAGGACATTTTGTCCCTGATAGTGTGCCTGTGTGTGTGTGTTTTCATACTGGCCCGTTCTCATAGTGACAAAGAAAGCCAATAGTCATTTTTCAATCTGTCTGACTGAGTGTGTATCAAGTGTTCGGGTCACACCACCTGCTTCAGGTGGAGTCAGTGTAGAGCGGCCGGTGATGACCACACAGCGAGCGCTCACTCTTAGCTGTGTCTCATCTGTCGGCTTCTGACCCAAAACGTCAACACCAAACATATCAACCAGTGTATACTGTGACAACACAGAATGCATTTCCTGTACATTACTGTAGTTAAAGTGGTGATTTGAAAGTTCAATTTCCTCAAAAGTTACAAAGCTTTGGATTGCAAATGGAGGATCCGTAGGAGGTTAATATGGTTGTTGATCAAATTCCAGTAACTCAGTACTTAGTGAGGCAACTGCTGAGTGTGCTTTCTTTTAAAACACCATTTTTAATCTGTGCATTTTCTTTAATGAAATGTTGCAGTCTTCCCAAAGTAGCTTGTATGATCCATCAACACATGACCTGTATGCATGTCTGACCTGCTAAACTGACTTGACATGATATGATTGCTAGTTTGAGTATTTCAGAAACTGCTGATCTGCTGGGACCTTCCCTCACAACCATCTCTAGGGTTGAGAATGTAGTATGGTGTGAAAAGGGGAAAATATCCAGTGATCCAGTGCAACAGTTCTCTGAACAAAAATGCCTTGCTGAAGCCAGATGTCAGAAGAGAATGGCCTGCTTTGAGCTGATAAGAAGGCAACAGCAGCACTCACCACACATAACAACCGAGGTATGCAGAAGAGCACCGTGCAAAATATGTCAAACTTTGAAGCGGATGAGCTATAGCAGGTGAAGACTGCACCAGGTGTTGCTCCGGACAGCTAGGAACAGGAAACTCGACAACAGAAGATTGGAGAAATATTGCCGGGTCTGATGAATCTCTGCTATTTGTACAAAACATGGAAGCATGGATCCATCCTGTACTGTATCAGCGGTTCAGGCTGGATCTGGGTGTAATGGCATGGCGGATATTTTTTTGGCAGACTTTGGATCCCATAACACCGACTGAGTATTGTTTAAATGCCATAGCCTACTTGAGCATTGTTGCAAATCATGTCCATCCCTTTGTGATCACAGTGTCCCCACAGCATGTTACAATGCTCTCATCATCTCAAACTGGTTTCTTGAATGTGACAATACTCAAATGGCCTCCACAGTTACCAGATCTCAATCCAGTAGATTACCATTGGTGTTTGGTGCTTTTCTTAATGGACATGCATGAAGTATGTGATGCTATCATGTCAATATGACTAATGAGTCACATTTCCAGGCTCTTGCCATGAAAAATAACGCAGTTCTGAATACGAAAGTTGGCCCAAAGTGTTCCCTGAAGATAAATACCAATAAAGAAGCAAACAGAACTTGAGAACTTTGGATCTGTTTGGATCAAAAACGAGAGGGGCAACACATATATTTGGTAGGAAGAAGGAAAGAGTTTGAGAGAATAACAAAAACCTAAACACCCACCCACCCAAAGATAAACACTACCAGCCTTCGTACAGAGTGGTACATGAGGAGGATGTTGACACCGCCCGCTGCCAGAAGTCCGAAAGTCTTGTGGCAGCAATCACAGGCCAAGTGGCTCAAATCACAGCACTATTGTTTGTCCAAAACCACAATCAGAGCTGTATTGTCAGAAGCCCTGTTGTACAAAAAAAGGGCCCACGGTTTCCTAACACAATTAAAAGCCTTTGGGCAGTGAGCTCTGGCTCTTGTAATAGTGCTTCAAACACAGGGGGAGTTTTATGTGTACCTAGGTGACAGATACCACGTGAGGTGGTCTTGCTGTGAACAACTTCAAGGGAGGGAACAGTAAAAAAACAAAAACTAATGAATACTCTGCGTGTGTTTGGCTGTTTTTAAGACAAATGATTAAAAGTAGGTATGTTCCATATGTTGACAGGTGTAGTCCGAGGGTATTGCAGAGCAATTTAAAGTATTTTAAATGTGGCTTGCTCCCTTATTCACATGGAGTCACCACAGGAGGTAGCTCTGCATGTTTGATTGGGATGATTTTCCTTCTTTTCTTTTAGACTAAATGCCCTTTTTGACACAATCCCAGAGGGATTTGTGTCTCCTCCCAGGATTAAATCCGGGAGCTTTCACTTGTTAGGCAAACATGTAAATCACAGCACTTTGGAGCTACTGTGATTTGTTCTACATTTGAATACAGAATATAGTAGACTAACATGTTGCCTGTCACTTCAGCATTTTGATCATTCTGGTGCTGTAAACCTCAATTTGTTTGATAGCTTGTGAGTAATATATCTAACTGCTGGTCATAAAGCACATGAGTCTGTCACCTCTGTTGGTTGTAGTGCCACTTGACATGGGTCATAAAAACAGGTAAACAGCGACAATCTTAGTCCACACATGTGCATGTATCTTTATAGATTTCTGAGACAGAGCAAATACAAAAATCTGCAGCAGTCTCAACATTAAAGCAGTGGAGACAAACTTCTCTTTGGTGTTTTAGTGTATCAGTAAATAATATTTGAATATGCTTTGAGGTTTCTGTCAAAGTGCTGTTAACAAATAAAACAAAGGTAAATCAGTGCGCTGCTGAGGTTTTCTCTGAGAATGAGAAAGATTACAACCAGCTGTGCATTGTTGTTCAGCACTCCTGCCTATTATTTCCATTCTTTGCTGCTTCTTGATGTCTAACATTTACTGAAAGAAAAGAATATCTGCTTGTTTTTTGCTTTTCAAAGTGTCCTTCGACATTGAATTTGTGGCATAAAACTCTCAAATGCCCTGTTTCTGGGAATACAAACAGGACTCCATAGGTGACCCTGCGATCAGCAGCTCCGAGTCTGACATGTTGTTATTCTCCATCACACGATTCAAATTTAGCCTTTCCCAGTCAGTCTGATTACAACCTGTTAAAAACAGGGATTAGACACAAACACAAACACCATTTTCAAGCACCATAAAAATATCCAAGCATACTAAATATAATTTAAAGTAAGACACAGACTGTACTGTTGACTAAAAAAAAAGTAAACAGAAGGCATCTAAATAGCAAAAAACTGTCCATACCTCCTCAAAAGGGGAATTTTTATACATTCTAGTCAGCACCAAATAATTTGCAATGATGCTAATTTGTCAGCAATATTACTCTGTTTGATTTTGTTGTTTTGTGGCTATACTCACATCCTGTCTTTGGCAAAAGCAATTTTATTTTTACTGAATATGTCATTATACGTACACGGAATTCACTTAACACAGAAGATAACAACATAAAACCTGTGTAGCTTTATGTTGCCCTCATAAACAACAAAACAAAGCCAAAAAAAAGAAAGTACTCTTCCATTCACTCAGTGCATTATGGCACTTCATGCCAACAATGCAAACCATTACTTGAGGCATGGACTGAAAACTCGTGAAACAAACCATCCAGGAAAACATCATCCATTATTATTAAAAAATATATTTAAAACTCACATTTCCTCATCATTAGTACCGGATGCTTTGCACACACATTATTTCAGCAGTGCGGTTCTATTCTAATATAAATGTGCTGTCAGTGGGAAAGATAGACAGCAAGCCAGCAGCAGTATAAAAAAAGAGCGATACCACCCACTCTGCAGGAGCATGTTGTCCTAGTGAATAATGAAAATGCTGCCTGCCACTACAGGGAACAGCTAACTGTCAAATATTGCTCAGTGTAGCCTGATTAGCTTCAGCAGTGATACCATCTGACACTAATGGTGGCTATGGTGCTTTAGCATTTTGCTGAAAAAACAAATTAGATGAAGCAAGATATAAAACTTCAATCACAAAACTATAAGGATCATCTAACATACTCGCTGCAATATTGTAACGAAAAGCCAAATACTTCAGTTATTTTCCTCTTTATATTTGGCAGCAGACTTCTGTCACACTGCATTTCCATAAATTCTGCTTCAGGCAATGTTGCAACCTGTCTTCTGAGGAGAGTTTCTGCTGTCACCTGCAAAAGCTCCTGTAATTTGTCACTTAGCTTAATGTGCTCAGGAATGGTGCAATATTTTTGTACACCTAGCCTGATGACCTCATTTGATGGTGCAGAATTGGGAGTGCATTGTCCTATAAATGTGTCATTCAAAATATTAGATCACATTCATGCTTCACTTATCTCACAGAGGGAACATCCCACTGCTTTTTACCTTTATTGTATTATCAATTTAATGTGCGACGCAAATATAAAGTTTTGTATATTTGGACTTTGTGTAGATTTGTCCAGTATATGTCAGTAAACTGAAACGAAATGAACTTTATCAGGAGCTATTGCGACTAACTCTGTAACACTGAGCTGCAGACAAAAACACACCAAGAGCACTAGGATTCATAACCATATAACACCCAACCCACACGGTGCTGCAATGATGAAGACGCCGTGTATGTCATGTGGAAGGTCGGCCACTCTTATGGATTTTAAACCATGTTACACAGTAAAGGCTGTTTTTCTCAGAGCCCCCCAGTGAATCACAGCAGTCCACGGCCCATTTATCAAAGGTTGCTCATTGATAGCACATTGTCCTTGAGAGAGAGCTCATTCTTAAATGCATGGTAGAGGTCAGCTGTAATAATGTCTGTGCAATGTATAGCTGGAAACATGAGAAATTACAAAGAATGTTTTGGACAAGTAGAATTTATTTGTGGTGAAACGGATAAACTGCACCATAACTCACATCTATATGGGATTTTCAAATGACATTTGGGCTATGTTGCAGGTTTTAAAAAACAAAAAACTGATTTTCAACGAAGGAATGTTAACGGGCTCATTCGCATCTGTTTTTTCTGGTTCATGCTTTATGTTTCTGAATCGTGTTCACATATGGCGTCTTCTTTGCACGATAGAGCTTTAACCTGGATTTGCTGATGGCACTGTGAACTGTGTTCAGACAATGATTTCTGGAAGTGTTCCTGAGCTCATGCAGTACAAATCTTCTGATGGTATTATGTTCTGTAGATAATGACACTTTCAAAGTCTTCACAATTTTACATGAGAAATATCATTCTGAAATTGTTTCACAATTTGTAGATGCAGTTTTTCCAGGATTGGTGAACCCATGCCCACCTTTATTTCTGAGAAACTTTCTATCTCTAAGATGCTATTTTTATGCTCAGTCATGGTAAATGGCTTGTATTTGTATAGCGCTTTACTAGTCCCTAAGGACCCCAAAGCACATTCAGTCATCCACCCATTCACACACACATTCACACACTGGTGATGGCAGCTACATTGTAGCCACAGCCACCCTGGGGCGCACTGACAGAGGCGAGGCTGCCGGACACTGGCGCCACCGGGCTCTCTGACCACCACCAGTAGGCAACAGGTGAAGTGTCTTGCCCAAGGATACAACGACGGAGACTCTCCAAGCCGGGGCTCGAACCGGCAACCTTCCAGAACATTAACATTAACTGAACAGTTGAAAGATGCTGTTTCTTGTAAGCCATTTTAAAAAAAATGTAACAGTGATGTTTTCTGTTACCCCTTCAGATCTTGAGTTCTTGGCAGCATATTGTAAACCTCAGGTATAAAAAATCTTGGTGTTGTCTTTGATTCCTTTCTTAAATTTGACTCATGGATCAAATCAGTTTTTAAAAGCCAGGAGCCAGAAAGTCCACTTCTTTAATTAATGCTTAACTAAAGTTAAACATTTCTTTCTATTGATGCCACAGAGAACGTTTGTTTTGTTGGACTGAGCAAAACATTGCTATCACAGATGAACCTGGCTCATGATGCTGCTAGATTCCTCACAGGTACATGGAAGCGTGATTTCATCATATTCTTAAATTGTTGCACTGGCTTCCTGTGAAATAGGATCCATTTCAAAATATTGTTGCTTTCATATAACAGCTTGCATTGGCTATGCTGCTCCCTTAGGTCCACTGATCAAAAAAAAGATTATTATAGTTAACTATAATATTTATATATTAGTTAAGTGTAGTTAACTAAAACTAAACAAAAAAAGTTCAAATTTTTAAACTGGAAGATTTTAGTTACTTAAAATACAAATAAAAACTAGACTAACTAAGGTAACTCAAACAATTTCTTGAACTTGGAAAACTAACTAAAATAAAATAAAGATATGGGAGAAATATCCTTAGACTTAAAACTGTAGTCTGTAGTCTAAAAATAGTAACATTTTAGTAAAAACATGTAGACTTTGGAAACTGGATTTTCTACAGTCGAGTTATTTTTATACCTCTAATTATTTGCCAGAATCTTGCCTCTGAAATATGGCCTCCGTACAATAATAATTAAAAAAGATCAAAGCGGACACTGAAATTGATAAAAACTAAACATAAACTAAACATTTGTCAACAATAAAAAGTCAAATGAAATAATAAAATCCACTCTGGAAACTAACCGAAGTAAACTGAAGTAAAACGAAAACATCAAAATGAAATAAGATTAAAACGTATATCGGAAATACAAAAGTACAGTAACTCTGTTCCTGATTCCTGATATGTTTTCTGTGATCTGTTGTGAATAAAATAGGGGTTTATGAAGTATATGGAAGTCCTTTCTTTGTGCTTTTAACTCATTCACTGCAATTGACGTCTATAGCCGTCAATTGCAGTGAATGAGTCAATGGGTTGAACTCATTCACTGCCAATGGCTGGCAGTGAATGAGTTAATTACATTTAACAAAGTCCAACTTTTTCGGATTGGGGCTCTGCTGTTTTAGTTGTGTCTTCATGCAGGACAATGAATGTGTCAATTAGTTAAATACAAGTCAGTTAACAATCAAACAATAACAGTCAATAACAGTCAATAACAATAACTGCAAAAATCGCTTAAAGAGACAGTATCACAGATTATGATCAATCCATAAGCTTTTAAACTAGCAAGCAAGAGACCTGCAAGGAATCAATAAAGGAAGACCAAAGTAGCATGAACATGTGAAACTTTCATGTCACTTTGTTATTGATTGGTTGATTTATTTGTTTTTGTTTTACTTCACACTTTTTATTTATTGATTTTTTTAAGAGTTGAATCAGAATTTCACCTTTTGATCACCGTCCAAATATGAGAGCCTATCAAATCAGACAAGTGGGCTGCAGGAAATGGCTGGACGGTTTCTCTGGACTACTGGCAGTTTTGTAAGACAACGTAAACACCTGTCTAAGTTCTACACGACATCCCGGCCTGTTTTGAATTCCAGTCAAGGTGGAGATGGACTATATCGAGCTATATATTTGTCACTGGCTGTCAGCGTTTTAATAAGTGAGAGCTTCTCTGCAGTTTTCATAAATTGCCTGTTTCATTGTCCACTTTTAATGCCTTTCCTCCCCCACATGTCAACATCTGCAAAACATTGTTGGCTCCCTTCTTTCCTTCATTTACATTTCTCCACTTCTGTCTCTGCCTCTTCCTTACATCACTGGCCAATCCTTCCTTTTCTCCCTCCATGCCACTCTCCCCCTCCCATTTTCTCTCTAGCTCTATTCTAATCTATAAGACAGCTCGTGTCTCTTAAGTCACTCTAATCTTACAACATCAGCCCTGTAATGCGTCTCATTATGAGTTGTGGGCAAGGCAATCAGACTTATAAACCCTTACTCTCTTCCAACTCCCGTCTCCCTTAAATCCACTTTAATTCAAACTCCTCAGTGCTGCGCTGGGGTTTCATTGGGTGTTATATGTATTCAAGGCCAAGGCTTCAGCTCTCACACACTGGAGCCACACACAAACACACCACCTGTGCTGTCTCATAGCATCGATTGGTACTAATAAATATGTCACTGGAGTGATTCCTTGAAATATAGATTATGTCTTAAAGGTAGATCGCCATCCTTAATGCACAAAATTAAGTTGTATCCTGATTATTTAAGTCAATTATTTACACAAGAGAAACTCTCACAGCCAGTGATATGAGGTGTTGCTGGTGTTTAGCTGTCTGTGAAAAACCACAAGCACATTTTAATTTATTATGTTTATGTTTACTATGTCATTCACATCACATGTAGATGGCTGCCATCTACAGAGGATCATTTGCTTCCCCTTTCACCCAGCCAGCCACATCAGTGATCGCTGTAATTTGTAGATGTTTCATGTCTAGAAGGAGAGGAGGAACAAATAGAGCGGGGGCTGTCCTTTTTTTGTGGTAATTATTTCCTCCTGAGGTAAACCCCTTTTTTTTGTACTTTGTTTTTTTCGGGTAGGTCATCTGAGTTTGTCCTGGTGAATGGTTCTGTTTGTTCGTTGTTTGGCTTTAGCTCATCCTGATGATATTTTGTTCTTCTGTGTTATTGGATCTACTAAACAATAAATAGAACATTGTGCTTCAATAGTTTTCCATTGGTGCTTAAGGAAATAGCTGCCGTTTCCATGTTGTGTCCTGGCCCCCTAGATGGGCTGCACTCAGATTTCTTGCTTCATGGTCATTTAGTAAGTACTTTGTGTTTGGTTGGCTGTTTTTTTTTTCCTTTGGATAGTTTTGTGACCTCCCCTTCTTGGGAGAAAATAGAGAATTGCTAAAATGTAGATTTGCTTAATGTAGGCAATTTTGATGATATTCAGGTTCCCTACAGTGCCTCTGAAACAGAGCTGAAGTCTCTTCTGTGTGCAAAGCTGGTTAAAAAACATGCTTCCTGTAGAGTCGCCTGAGGAAGCCATGGCCGAGGCTACACCAGAGGCGTAGCAGATATGAAAGTGTCTGAGGTTGCTGAGGTGATCGGTGGTGTTGGGTCCGGCAAAGTCTTGGACCCTCAGAAGGCGGTGATCTATCAAGAACCACTGCAAGAAGGTGGAGGAGCACACTAAGCTACAAATCTCCATATGCCACATTTACACCTGCTTCTGTTCTTCCATGTGCACAGACCACTACTGCTATGGGCTCTGATAACATGCAGCACCTATAATTAGTTCCACTATTTCCTGAAACTCAAGCTGATTTATATTTCTGTGCTTCTGAGTGCACAGCAGGTTCACTAAAGTGTGAGGGGAAATGTGAGGAAGTATGTACAAGCTTGTCAGTAAAAGACCGTTTCAACTGTGAAATTGTGAAGAAAACTGTGGTGCACACTTATGAACTTGTCCCTGAGGCTTATCAGCACACATTTAAGAATTGTGGGAAATCTCCAAACCAGATATTTGTGGTTTGGTAAACATTTGATGTCAGGCCGATAAAGTCAAAACCCTGAGAGCTTATTTTGCTTGAAGAGTTTAATAAATATTTCCCAAAGCAGGTAGTTATCTGCCTAAATGAGCAAAAGGTGACATCATTCATCAGAGAAGCAGATCTGTTTACTTTAACCCATAATACCATGTTCTCTGCCTCTGTTTGTCTGGACATGAAAGTAGTTCAGGAAAGGAAAATAAAATCAACATAACTGGGTTGGAAAAAAGTGCACGAGGTCAGCAGAAACCGTGACTGTTTTTTATTGCCATGAGCTGGGGCATTTAATTGCTGTTTGTACAGCAATCCAAAGAAAAAACAAAGCAAAAAAAAGAAAAAGAAAAGAAACAGGCCTTATTAAAACTGCCTCTCCATCTGAAATGCTCTTTGAGCCTGACAAGAATCCTGATACTGAGGTAGATTCTCATTTTAAGCCATTCATGTTTGTTTCTTTGACTGGTGATGGAAAAAATAAGGTGCTAGCCACCACTGTTAGGGATAGAGTTGCTTACCATTAATTTATATTGGACTCTGTCCTGCCACTGTCGCCAATGGCC
>NW_005187515.1:940711-941640 GCF_000239375.1 Pundamilia nyererei | reverse complement strand
TAGATGCATCTGTGGTATGAATTTCAAAATCCTACATCATCTGCTTCTCAAGTTATGGCATTTACAAGACTTTCAGAAAACTTGAACCAACTTGATATTCAGGAGTGCTTTGGACATGAACCAGAGTGGACAGTGATTAAAGAAATCCCAAGTACTTAAACATCCTAGAGATATTTTTCACACACAGTTTAATATGATTGATAATTTGTGGTGTTTACACTTGTGTGTGAAGCTCTGAGAAATATTTCCTTTGCTTTGTGATGACCTTATTCATGTTTTAAATGAAAAAGTTTAGAGTAGCTGCTCAGCATGTCTCTGTCTGTCCTACTTACATTTCAGTGTTCTGCAAATGTTGAGATATGAGATATTTTTGCATCTTGCAATAAATATTTGTATGTTCTGTGCCACTTTGTGCTTTGCCTGTTTTGTTTTTTTTAAAAATTGAAGATCTTGAACAAAGGCTCAAGG
Organism: Pundamilia nyererei; assembly: GCF_000239375.1. NCBI lineage: Eukaryota > Metazoa > Chordata > Actinopteri > Cichliformes > Cichlidae > Pundamilia > Pundamilia nyererei. The sequence continues at coordinate 941,172 of NW_005187515.1, read as the reverse complement.
TTCTTGCTGTTGACCTTCCAGTTTGATTTATAAATACAGATCGTCCAAACTTGAGATCATAGAAAATACTTAACTAGCCATGAAGTACAACATGAAATAAGTTTTTATAAATCCTCTAATAGCACACTCCCAGACAAACAGTTCATTTCATAATGTGTATCTGTATAAATGTGGATACATTCTAAATTGTTGTTATTTACTAAAACTGTTTAAATGACATGATGACTCATTAATGATCATGAATACCTTTTTTTGTAATTAATGTAATACTTTTGTTTTTATAATAATGAATCCATACTTTATAATGCGTGAAAATACTATTATTAAGCATGCTACACATGAGCTTTTGTAACATGCAAGAATAAACCATTTATATTAATTTATAAATGACATACCGAGGAGGAGTAATGGGTTGTAAATGTAATACCTGTAATACCTTACTAATGCTTATTAGTGTGCAT
>NW_005187515.1:937709-939399 GCF_000239375.1 Pundamilia nyererei | reverse complement strand
CTGGAAAACATCCTGTTGTCAACCATCAAGAGAGATATAGACAGGTCAATGCAGAGAAAAGAGCAGATGTGATGAAATCCTTTGCCATCCACTCGCATCCAAACATCCACACAGCAAACATTCACACTCCGTGTGAGATCACAAGCAGGGACCAGGGTGCTATCAATGCTAGCTAGTCCATCATAAAACTGCAGAGCAGCACTGCAGCAGCCTCAGTCCCACCACCAACTAGACTCCTGGCTCTTGTACCGGTGGCTGTGGAGTTCTTTTCTGTAGCTTTATGAGGTGGAATATAACAAACCTAGCTGCTGAGATGGTGGAATATAGATATTTAAAATCTTCTGTGTCTTATCATGCAGGGTAATAGAGATGAGTTGTGCAGTACATAAAATGGAAACTTTCTACTACAGTTTCAAAGTGAACTGTTCAACTTATTTCCTTGGAAGTCACTGAAAGTCCTCTGTACTGACATCACACATCAACCTACATTGCTAGTTGCCAAGTACTTTTAAATGAACTCAGTTTGAAATGGGCTTAATTAAAGCAACATCTCAAATATCCCAAAATTTAAGTGTATATGCATACTCCATAAAACTACAGCAAGACATACTGCACTGACTCTACAGATTATACCAGAGAATCAGTGATGTGAATGGTGTGCTTTGATAAACACAGAATTTGATGTGTTTACAGATAATAAGATTTTAAGAAACTGCAGCCTCAGTCACACTTGGATTCCCAGTAAAAACTGCATGTACATGAAGGCAGAAACATACATATATGTTTATGCATGGATGATCCTGAATTCCACTCCAGTCTTTAACCATGAACTCATGTAGAAGCTTGTTTGCACTAAAAATGCTTAGACAAGGCCATGAAAAGCAAAAAAAACCCCAAAAAACAAACAAGAAAAACAAAAGCAATGTGACTTCACCTTAATTGAAATTCAGGGTTTTGTTGAAGCAGTGGAGAAAATGAGGTGCTTTATTTAGTGCACTAAATGCACAGTACAAACCTAATGAAATTATTCTAAACAATTAAAAGTAGACCACTAAGACTTTAATAAGGAACAATAATTTTTCTTTCATGTGTACAGTATATGTGCCTTTCACATGTGTATATATATGTGTAGCTCAGTGTCTACTGCATGTACCCTGCTATAAGTGTGCATGTGTATTGGTTTATATCCAGACAGGTTGATTCATGAGACTCATTCCTCCTATTGGGTTCCCTATTGATTAGGTCGGCTGTGGCTTGCTGCTGACCGGAGCCTGAAAACCTCAGAGCAGTTACCGTTAACAGATACACAGTGGCTGGGATGTATGGGGATCTGTGCTGCCTCTGAAGACGTCACACGGCAAGTGGGGGAGAAAGGGGTGTGTTGATGCCACACTTACATATGAAACAATATGACACTACACAGCGATGAGGAGCAAGAGCGAGACCACATGGGGTTGGCTGCAGTTAGTTAAATGAAAATAAAATGAGGATTAATTAAAGCCAAAAGACTACCACCATAGTCTGTTTTACTGACACGAAGGTTTCACCTATTTGATAAATGATAAGTCGGCCGGTGCATCGAGCCACCTGGGGGGCTCTTCAACTGGTGGGGGAGGTTGTTACATCTTGCAGGAGCTTTCCTCTCTTCAGGAACTCACTCTGCAGGAGGGGGAGATACAGGAGAGGTGGA
>NW_005187515.1:923074-936495 GCF_000239375.1 Pundamilia nyererei | reverse complement strand
TTGGTTTTTGTTTTTTGCCCTTTATCCCCGTCCCTCTTCTCTGCCGTTTTTCTTTCCCTCTTTCTTTCTCCCTTCTCTTTTCCTCATTCAAGTCTGTCCCGTATCTAGCAAGTGAAAATAAAAAATAAAATAAACAATAAAAGGTGAATCAAATAGACCATTACGGCAAGGCTGGGATGGTCAATTTGGTAAAGTAAATCCATTGGGCATCTTTCTTCGCCTTTAGACAACAATTCTGATGGCAAAAGAACCAAACGAGATAGGCAAAAAAAAATGTAAAATTGAATGAAACTGATGTGAATTGCTATTGTGTGTTTGTGTGTTGATTGTCCTCATTGTCCTCATGCTTTTGTTAAATTAGGCTTCATGTTTCCCTCTCCTCCTTCTCAGAAAACCTGATCTCTACGCAGTACTGCTGTGTAGAGATGACTGCGCTCACAGTCGATTACGGTTGGCAGGAGTGGACTGTTAGCCACCAACTCTGTCTGTCATCGCTTCCTCAGACCCACAGTTGTAGTGTCATGACCTTGAGGAAACACAGGAAAGTCTGCCTGTTTGTGTGCCTGAAAAATAAAACAGGACTGACATTTAAAGGTTGAGATTTGGGGAAATACGCTGAAAGAAGCGAACCTCTTAACCCTAAATGGAGTACTTCATAGTAAAATTACATTTGGTATTAAATTCATGTTCAAGTATGAGAAAAGGTAAGTTGAAAAGTTCATTTTATTTCCTTCTATTTACTACGGGAATGGATATCATCAAATCCGTTATTCCACTACTCTTAGCAAAAATGTCATGATCCTTGATTTAAAGCCCCCTTTCAATTAAACTGCTTTCAATATTAAAAAATAACATACAATAAAATAAAAATAAAAATCACCAAAAGCAGAAAAATCTGATGAAAGGAAAATGAGCAGCAACAAACCACTGACTGAGCTCACTCATAATACCACACACTATACAGAATGGAACAATTGTTTTAAAAAACAGGGAAGTGTTGTTGCCAAATTAAAGTCATATGAGTAAAGGTGCATGAATGTGAATGTGTGATGGTGTGTAATAATGTATGCGATTGGCCCCGGGGTAGTAACCAGCACCAGCTGTTTGTAATAAGCTGTGGCTGGCAATGAACACACCCTCTAAGCTGTGGAGCTTCAGGGCGCAGAGGCTCATCCACAGCAATGGTCTGATCCAAACTTAGCAAACACCCCTGCTGCTCCCATAATATAATCAAATTACTCTTTTCCCCTCCTCAAATGCTAGATGTTGCTTAAACACACATGGAGTTGGATCAACAGAATAGATGTTGCACTAAAAATTCAAGAGTCTTCCAGACTAGCGTCCTCTCCTTAAAATGCATTGTTTTATTTGAACCTTTCATCTCTGTATCCTTGTTTTTCTAGGATTTTGTTCTACCTGCTCTTGTAAGCCCCGAAGACACTGCAGTTGTTTTTTTTCTTCCAATCTGCTGCACGTTAGCCCTCACTAAAAGTTAAACATACCTTCAGCCTCACATTAAAACAAAAAACATCAAAATATCTGTCATAAATTCATTATCTTTGCTTCAGTAAAGCTTCCACTGATGAAAAAAGTCTTTCAAGAATACTGATCAAATCCTAGCTCATTAGAAATTACAGGGAGTAAGTCGCCTCTATACTGCAATCTTTCAACAAGATGGAAAAATGAAAAAAGCTTTGGAGTGAAGGAAATCACATCTGAGGGCTGGTGGTCTGTGCAACTTCTCTTTGATTTGAGGATTAGAGCTATGGACTGTTCGTTGCTGTCTTAACAATTACTCTGAGGCTAATAGAAGTGGACATCATAAATCTTCACATGCTGGCATCAATGTGCATCTCGCAGAGCTCTGCATCTCTTATTTCTAACATGTAGTCTCACACTGTTAAGCAGAATACAGCAAGTTCAACGATCACACACTATCAACCCGCCATCATTTATAACAATCCAAGGCAATTTCTCAGCAGTCAAGATATTACAGTTTAATTTATTTGTTTGAGGCAGGACAGAGATGAAATATAATGGCAGTAAGTTTGACTGATTGCCATGTCAGAGATCTCTCCAGCCTCTGAAGAAAGGCTGGATGTCAGCAGAGCAGTTACATAGTCGCCAATAGGAAGAGGAATATTATAGAAGTCATTGATGTTAATAATAGTATTTCTAGGCCACACTGCAATAAAACTAAATATACATGCTGACTCTTATTTGTCCTGATTACTTATTGATAAAGGCCTGAATATGTGGATGTCAGAAAAGTTAAGTTCTATAACCCAGTCCCTGCCAGACCCCACATTAGATATTATGCAGTGGCAGGATAAATATTAGCTTAGGCAGGTGTATTAAAAAACAATATCCCTTTCAAAATTAGCCAGCAAGAATAATCCTCAGTAGGAATCACACAAAAAAAGGTATTTGACGAGAGCTAAGGAGGGGAGTACACAAGAAGAATTTTGATAAGGTCAATAGCCGTTTTACAAACAGCTGTAAATCTTAGTTCAAATATGCATCCATAAAAACGCCACTGGAAAGTGATTGTGATTAAATCAAGAAGAAAAAAAATACTGTATTTTTTTTTCTAATAATCTTAAATAGAAGAATATCCATCCATTAGATATCCAAATCTGCATCCTTAAACTTCTGTTGGCTCACAATTTTCATATTTAAGTCAACACTCAATTAAGACACAGTGGGGCATAAAATGGCATAAAGGGTGCCTCAAATGGAGCAAATGAGTGCCCATTTAATTGTAGTGAGTTAAACTGGTTCCCTGTGGTAAAGTATAAGAGCCGGACGCCTTGAGTAGTAATTATCTCAGGTAGCTATCTCATTACCATTCTCCTTTAGTATGTAAATTTGGCCACAGGCTTGAGTTTTTATTGTGGATTGCCCATTTTGTTGTGCTCTTCCTATCCTGTGTTATTTATCAGGAGGCAGGGAATACCTTAAGTATTGGTTACATTTCCAGGTATAATGGAATGTTATTTTTGTCCTGTTTGCCATGCTTTTTAAAACAAATGTAACGGAAATGTGCAAAATACACATCTTTCTTTCAAGGTATCAACTAAGTAAATGGTTTACAAAATGTTCAAATGTTCAAAAGCATAAATCCCCAAGTGCTTCCATCATCTGAGAAACTGAAGCCCCAGTGGATTAAAACCACAAGGGGCATTCTTAACAAATTGTGCAGTTAATGTGGCTTTTATTATGAGGACTGAGCCTGTACAGGCCAGACGTACATCAATATGCTAGTTATGCTACGTTGAAAATGTGAAGTTTGGTTAAAAGGTTATATATATTTTTTCATTTTATTGTTCCATTAAATGTATTTTAATGTTAGCAATAAATTTAAATTGTTAGCTATTTAGACACTTACAGCCTGTTATTGTAATGTACATAAGGTCATAATAACATGATGTCATTTTTAGAATATCCACATATATTAGGCACTTCCTTGGTGGAGGTACCTAGTTTTGTGCAGACTCTAACATTATTTTGATGCAATGATGGTTTTTCATTGTCAAAATAGAATTAATGCTTCATTTGAATATCTGGATCCAAAAGGTCCATCAGAATATTAGTTATTGGCAGAAACGCAGTTTTAGGCTGCCATGCAATTTATTCCACAACAAATTACTTTCAGTTTTAAAGGTGCTACATCTGAATGCATTTGATTGTTGGCACAATGTTTTTAGCAAAAACATAAAAACTCAAAGCCTTAACAAGTTTTCAATGAACTTGTGTATAAAACATTTTACTTGTATAACACCAACAAACAAACAAAAAATTCCACTTTCTAAGTGGCACCATCCACCAGCTTGAATCCCTCATTTTCTATTCCAAACTGTGGATGTGTGGTTAACCGAGCATTCTTTGTACCATGTGTGGTGAGTCGGCCAATCCCATTGCAGCATCGGCAAGCATGAAGAGGCTTTTGCTGGCTCTGACTCGCCTGAGGTTGGCATTCAAAGGGAGGAGAGAGAAAAAGGGGAAGAGATGCTAATCATCTGATCTCTGGTGAACAAGGCTTGAGAGAGAGAGCGAGGTACACAGAAAGATGTCTGTGCTTCTGCCAAAGCCATTTTTTTTTGAGTCAGAATGAAATACAGCAATAGGATAAGGATCTCTGCTTATAGTCAGCCTCCCTGCCTCCACATCTAAGGGACAACAATTATCTCTGCCACAACCTGCCTCATAAGCCTGACAGGGAAAAGAAAAACAAAACACAAAAAACAAAAAACTGGACCCTGTACAAAAATACAACAATAACTAGTGGCAATAATACACATTTCAACACTGGCAAATGGCTGTGGAGATAGATGAGACATTCTTTCCTATATAGGTTTAACTGTACTTAATGAGTTCTGACAAAATCCCATGGGAAACATGTCAGCGTATGTGCAAATCTGTACACCGCACTAGTATTTTGACAGCTTATCAAGTTTGAAACAAACTTGAAGAAAACAAGCACTGTACGTTTGGACCAATCGACTGACTTTTAGAAAGCTGCAATGTGAAGTGCTGCAATCGCAAGTTGTTACTGCCTTTCAAGACAGTGTGACTGTGTCTATCAAGTAATCAATGAAGTATTATTTTATATACAGCTTATGTTTAAAGAAAGCCTGAGTGATTTAGGTTGGGCATATGGGCTACAGTGCAACCTTTTCACTAATTAAATATTGCATGAAACAGTCTGCAGAACCAGATGAGCTGATGAGTAGCTACCTTTTAGTGAATCCTCCAATATCTACAGGACCAAAGCCATGTTGACTTTGCAGACTGGTGCAGAAATAGCTTATATCACAAATCAAAACAAAGTATAGCGTTGTTCTTTGCCCAGTGGTTTAAATAACGACGAAACTGAAATTGCACCAGCTTTCCAGATCAAATTTGAATCAGTTTTAATCTCTTCCCCCACTTTGAATCTTGATTCTTAGTGGGTGGTAAGGACCTGATGTGCTCTCCACTCTGCACAGTAACCCTTGGGATGAACTTGTCCCTAACTAAACCTCTAGTCCCCACCCAGTTTCCAAGCTGCCGCAGTCAGACAAAATTTCAAATTAGTATTCAGACAGCATCAGATCTCTGGGCCAAACACTCGCTGGACAAACCTTGACACACACACATGCGCGCGCACACACACATTAACCACATGAGGATCAGGAGACATGCTTCAATTACCACAGTGCAGAACTCACAGGGGAAAATACACCCCAGAGAATGGGTTAAAAACCTCTTTATCATCGCTATGTGAGAATAACTGCACATTATTTTTCTCATTACATGCTACACATTTTGCTGTGCTGTAGATTACTACTGCAGGTTCATAATGCATAGTGGGTACTGCAGCGAGACAAAGCTAATTATTAGGAGGGAAGTGATAACACTGACACATCACTAAAGCAATAGTTTACTGCTACAAAGTGCTGCGAGCTAGAGTTTTTAAATTCACACATCTCATTTTCTAACTGTTTCAGCGAGGTGTTGTTACATCTCATTAGTCTGACCGCGGCTGCCGTCGTACCCCTATCCCAATCCTTCATCTGTTTTACGCCCATTGATTTAAAATTAAGTGTTTACAGAAATCTAGCATACTGTGACATGTCAGCATATTTAAAGACATATTTATAGACAAAGCGTCGATCTATGTTAAAATAAATTATTTGACACTATTGAGAGCTGTAGAATTAAATGAGTTCAATGAAGACAGCTTTTCTTGGCATTTCCTGGACAGGACCTAAAACCCTTATCAGAGGCAATGTAACCCACGCGTTCTTCTTAAGGCGCCATGCATGCTCACATAAAAGAGGATATTTAATGCGTCATTTGACTCTTCAGTCAGGAGTAACAAGTTGCGGAGAAACACGAAGGATATAAAACCTGGTGTAAGCGAAATGCAGCTGAAGAAGTGCATTGGAGTCTGACACTGTGTTTCGATGAAAGAAATGCAATGCACACCAAGCAGTTTTCTAATCTGTTCTGCATGCTCAAAACAATCAGTTTAAAAGAGACTTGGCAACAAATCAGCATATCTCACTAACCCATTCATCCTGCTTCACAGCACACCCCTCAGAGCACCTCAGGCCAAGCAAAGAACAAGACAACAAATAGAATTTGACGATAACTCTGAATTTCCTCTCAGAGCTTCACTTTGAAAGGAAACTTTTTTTTCTTTTTTTTAAATTTTGGGCAGTAGGCAGCAAAGAGAAGGGCAGCCATTAATGGCCCATTATAAAAAGGAAAGCACTAAACTATGGTAATAAATGAATGGAAGCTCATGACCAAAGTAACAAGAATCTTTTACTAAAATCCATACATCAGACTCTGAGCCCCTGCATGAATCATTTTATGAGGTTGAAACTAAAAAAGGAACAACTCCTTGAATTTTATATCATGATAAGAAAGCCAGTGCAGTAACATACATTATTCAAACAGAATTATGTCTGGGTTCCCAAACTGGCTAGTCACTCAATGGGAGCTTTAAAATTTGCATCTACATTACAAGGCGGTGCAATTCATCAGACTCCCAAAGCAGGAATTTAGAGTTTGATCTTTTCACAGTAAACTGTTAGAAATCCCCTTTCAATATACAGTGCAAACAACTATAGAAGGTAATATAGTACACAAAATCAAATAAGTGTGATGTGTAAAGAATATAAATGAGAGGGTGAAAGGCAGGAAGAGGAATGTGTTTCTATTCAACAGTGTACACTAGCAGTGCAGAATTCAAAAGGATAATTAGCGGGTGGTTTGCGTGGATATAAACATTCACACACAGCCGACTACACTGTGTAATAAAGGTCGTCTGCAACCGATCGACTGTCGCGGAATCGAGGTGAGCGTACATGTGGCAAAAACAAAGAAAGATGTTGACTTACCAACTTGCGATGAATCACCTGTAAGCGAGGAACAAGAAAAGACAAAAGGAAAAAGATGGATCAGTTTAAACAGCAAAGCCAAATGTTGCTTGCACCGTACTCCTGCTCGCATAAAAAATAGTCAAGACAAAATGACATATAATAGCACACAGAAAAAAGAAAAGTCAGAATGCAATTAGCATTTGAGGTCTACCAGAGCACTGTTTCACACATAAGCCTTAACACAGGGCTGCTAATTGAGACGGAAGAAAACAACTATCAAGGCTGTATAAAAGTCAGCATTAATATTGTGTTATAAAAAGGTCTTAAAGGTCAAAAGAGACTCTTTCATGCAACAGCTAACTTCTTGACATTCACTTTCATTTCTCCTGTGCAAATAACTCATCCTTCAGCGGGATTCAAACTCATTTAAAAAACGAGTTAGATTAAAAAAAAAAAGATTCTCCTTGGCTGCATTTATTCTGCATCTCTGACTCTCAAAACACCCGATTATCCAATTAAGTCTATTTTTATTAAATAAAAGCAATCTTGCAAAGAGGTTAAAAAAAAGCTATGGGTACAATAAAGAAAGATAGTTGTATTCAACAGTTCACTAACATACACACGACTCACATACACTTCAATCTGAATAAAGATCTAGTAAAGGCAACATCACAGCAAGTTAGAGCTTGCTTGTGCTTTTTGTTACCTGCTAAAAGAATGACATAGCTCTCCAACATATCATGCTAACTATACTGTACATTATACACAGACTAACTAATTAGACCCACCAATCACCACACTCCTTTGGATCTGATCCAATGCTCAATAGGTGATTCAAAATAAATGAGAGAGAGGGGGAAAAACATACATAATTTCCGTTTGAAATATTGATCTATGCTGTGGGGGCAAAGCTCCAATTAAGAGAGTGGAGCTACTACATTAGCTCGTAGGTGAGAAGTATTAAAGAAAAGTATTAAGTATTAAAGAAAGCATACAGTAGTTGCTAAGACCAATGGGGGGGGGGGGGTTAAATGGAAATCTAAACATTAATGTAAACATTATGGAAGCTAACGCCCATATGTAACACTGTGACATACAGGATTTGAAAATGTTTTAAGATTTATTTGGGTGAAATGAAGACCGAAGAAAATAAAGCTGTCTTGTCCTCCTCATAGGTGGGCTCTCTTTTTTAAAAAATGCCTTCTTAAAATCATGAAAATATACATTTTGCGATCTTACTCAAAATGCAAAAAGTCAAGAGAGGACAATTTATACCTCAGTCCAACAAGCTGTTGGTCAGAGTTCTCGTATATTGGTGCCAACTATAAACAAAGCGGCCCAGAATAGGCTCTCATCCATATTGGCAAGATTGCTGTCATTAGATGTGTGTGGTGAAAAAAAGCTTCCTCAGTCTGAAACACATGGAGCAGAGCAGGAATCCTAGCCAGAACAGTTGGACTGTGGGGGCCTTTGCCTTTTTCTTTATTTTAGGTCCCAGCACAAGATCTGGAACAGAGCTTAAATGTCCAGACTAGCGGATGAAGGCGACGGGCAAAAAGGTGCCAGAGGAATAAACACAATCAATAGGGCTCAGTCTCCCAAGGTTTGTTTGTTAATATCCTGGATTCTGACAAGTGTATCTCCTGCTCCTGAGTGTTATCAGCTGCCCTGCTCACTCTGCAATCGCCAAACGTGCTTTCAAACAAGCAGTGTAGCCAATGACAAGAACAAGTAGGAAGTGTGTGTGTGTGTGTGTGTGTGGTCGAGACAAAAAGGCAAAGACAGTGGAACTGGGCAAATGAGACAGCTCATCTATCATGCCTTTCCACTTTTCCCAAGCCAAAGTGAGCACACAAGTGAGAAAAATAAAGATGTACAAAGTGGCAAACTTGCTCCTATGTAATACCATGTTATGGCAGCTGTGTACAAATATAAAGTTATGGAAGCCCTCTTAACAGTGTGGGACACTGAGCTGGGGTAATCATGTTTTAGTGAAGATATATCATTCTGGAGAGGTGATAGGACCCAGGGGCAGAGCCATAAAGCCAGAAGTGACCCCTGTAGTACAGTAAATAACCCCAGCTGGATTCCAGTAAGAGTAAAGCACTCATGAAGATATTTCATAAAGGAAACATACTGGGACTAAGGCTGATGATCCACAGTGTACGAGCAAGCTCCAGAGCTGAGTTGGTTTTTGTAACCATAGCCAAGTTTTCTACACTGCACTGCATGTCACTCTCGGCACCTCCTGCTCTGCACTGCTTAGCTGTTAACCATTCTTGTGTATGGCACACACAAAAGATTGAAACAGTGCTCACGCCTGCACACAGATAAACGTACACCACCAACTATGTACTGACTTTATATACTGTAAAAGATACTGTTTGTTCTCATTTTTAAGAAACAAATATAAAAAACGACGATGGGACCAACTTGGACTGACCTCTACAGATTGTATGTGTGCAAGTAAACTCGATATGAACGAGTAAATCTTTGCATATGTCTTTCAAGCATTTTCCGCTAAAGCTTTAAACCCTCTTAACCGAACGCTGCTGTAACCACTTAATAAATTAATGTACCTGCAAATCTCTACGTGTTGATCTAGATAACAGTTTGGTAATGTGAAATGTTATCATCTAAAAACCATAAAGTTAAATATTTGAATGACTGTACTGAAGCAGTGAAGCTTTTATCTCTTGTCGTTTGCGTTACTGTCCAATGATGAAAGGAGCGCGGTGCATTTCAAATAGAACATTCCTCATGTTGTGTAATTGTGTGTTATCTCTAACCTTTCAACCTTATGGAAAACTTCTCATGTTAGGCTCTGTTTTCAATCATAAATACATTTTTATCATCCAAGGAGAATCTTCATACTATTTATTTACGTAGGAATTCTTTAATTAGGCTGTAACTAATCACCACTTCAGATACCTCTATACATCAGGGGTCTCAAACTCGCAGCCCGGGTGCTGCTTGCAGCCCACGTCACCCCTACTCGTTTATTGAAGAGACAAAATATAACGCAATTTGGCCGTTGAAGTTACTTTTTTGTTAGGGAGGATTTGCTGTTGTTGACTGTAATGGTAAAATAAGTTGCTTAAAAAGCCAAAAATGAGTTAATATGAAGGCGATATGAGCAGAGAGCAGAAACATGTTGAGGTACTGGCTGTGTTAGTTCAGTGAGAGACTTATTTGTAAAGGAGACAATTTTCACTAGCACTCAAAGACTAATGTCTGCATTTATTTTGTTAAATACGAACAAAATTATAGCAGAAGTGCTCCCACGTGTCTGGCAAGAAAGAGAAGACCAATTTGTTTATTTGGTAGGTTAATGAAAGGGTTCAGTTAATTAAGAGCGAGAAAAAAATGTGTTCATGTTTGCAGTTTTGTCTTGTTATACAATAGTGGAAATTTAAAAAAGCAAGCATTTTTGGAAATATTTGTGGGTGTTTTCTTGTTTGTTTGTCTTTGTACTAAAGTGGCCCTCACATGAGATGACAGTGCCAGCAGTGGCCCACAGCTCATAAGTTTGAGACCCCTGTTCTAAATGTTCGATTCAGGACAGATTTTAACACCAGATGCTTTTTCTGATACAACCCCAAAGATGCACCCAGATAAAGACCCCTGGCTCAAATGTTCTCTTTTTTACACTGTAGCTTAATAAAAAAAAGAAAGAAAAAAAGAAAAGTAACCATCACAATACAAGAGGTTCTAATGTAATGTAACCTCTAATGTACTTTGTTTTTTTTATTTGGAAAATGAAGCTTAAGGACGTTTTCATTAGTTTGTTTTTACAGTTTTACATGCATGCACACACACACACACACACACACACACACACACACACACACACACAGGAAGTTGCCTTCTTCCTCTCTCATCTTCATCTCTTTCTCTCTGTCTGTCTGTAATCCTGGTTAGCTTCTCTTCTTTACAGTACCATAGTCCTGCTCCTGGATAAAGAGCCCAGAGAGCTTTTATCTGGAAAAGCGCTTCTGGGATGTGTCCACTTAGAAGAAGAATAAACCTTTTTGTTTCTCAAAAACAAAAATTAAATAAATAAAATGATAATTCAGGTAAAACAAAACCATTTTTCTGGATACTCGCTTCTGGTTGTGACTTGCAGCTGGCCATAAGGCAGACTGGCTCTTTCCTTTAGATCCAGTCTAACCTTAAGGTTATATATATATCCGTTATCTATTGTGACTGTGTGCTGCTAACCTCTAATGATGTATTTTAAAAAAATTATAAATATTATTTATATAATGCCGAATCGATTATCCGGTCCAGTCCAAAGGAGCTTTGTGTTATCCTCTGGAATTGAACCAGTGATATTTTGCTTGCTTGCAAGTGTGTTAACCACTACACAATGGAAGATAAAAACCTGAGCGATTGAGCAATTAACCTTTTAGTTCAAATTGAGTTAGTTGCACTTGACAAGTCAAACTACTCTGACACAAATGTTATGATTACACAAACACATATGCAATGCATTCACTCTGTGCTGTAATTAAATTGGACAAATCTTAATAGTTGGCTACATTAGAAAATACAGGAAGTAAAAACAAAACAACTTAAGTTTTAAAGTTATACCTTTCTAAGTTTTCTAAGTTATTTTAAGCCCCTGCTATTTTTATACTTGCACCCACAAAGATCATTTATGTTTTCAGAGTTGTTACTTTTCAAAAAGCATGCGAGGTAAAAAAACAGAGATGGTATGTGTTAGACAACAACATAAACAACCCGTCACAAATAAATGATTTCAGTAAAACACTAACTCAGCATGACTCCTAGTTGAACTGTTTCACAGCATTTATTTCATCTAACCAGCACACTTCTGTCTACTGACAAAAACACCAACTAAATGCTTCTTAGTTTGGTCTCCTGCAATGAAAGTACAACTAGAAAAGTTTGACAATGTCAGTCAGTGCTATACACAGAGCAGTAATCTTTGGCTTTGGTGGAAAATGTATTAAAATGGGTCAAATGGCTTTGAATTTAGTGAGTTGCTGAGAGACTGCAGGGAAATTCTTACTCATATAGAGGTGTCAATGCAACTATTGCAATTAGTTGGTGTTTACCTAAAGGGAAAAAGCATGCATTCTATTTTGATGAAGTCTTGTAGAATTAGTGAAGAATTTTCATTTATTAAGGAAAATAGATATACATAGTTGGCTATGTATCCAACTGTAAGGAATAAAACCTCCTGTATCCCCACAGAGGAGGTTCACTGCAGACAGTGAAGACCATTTGATTATTTTCTATTGTGGTTATGCAGATGACACACTGAACATATCTATTTCAGCTCAGGATTTTCGGTCCCTTTAATCACTTGTAAACTGCACTAAACAAATTAGCCAGTGGATGTGCCAAAACCTCCTGCAGCTGTACTCAGACTGAAATAGTTTATCCATTATTTTAAGAGCTACATACAGACAATTATAAAATCATCCTATTACTGTCTTAAAAGTAGAATATCAAAGGATCTCTATCTATACCGTATTCAAAAGACCATTAATTTTTAGCATATTTTTTATTTTTTTGCATTTTTTCATTATTGCTTCATAGACTTGTTCACTATCCAGTGAGAGATATCAGGCTGAACAAGGTGAGATCGCCAGTTTCCACTCAGAGAAGCAAAATATAAATTATTAACAAGCTACAGTTACTTAGGCTTCACAGCTTTTGACATGAGGTACAACGTTCATACAGCTCAGTGCTAAGAACACGATTTGCCTCGGGTAAATCATTTGAAATGGTACTTTCATTCATTCACAGAGAAAAAATGTCACCGACAAGAAATAATTCAGTGTTTGGCCTTTAAATAGCATCCTCACTTTAACTTTATGACTTGTCTGTGTTTGAATGTGGGTGCACTGGAGACTGAGTAAAAGTATGCGAGTTAAACTTGGCACAATCTATATTTATTTCTGTGCTTGGAGGCAAAAAATAAACACTAATGTGACACAGCTCATACTGTTATGAAATTCCATTTGCGTCACCACAGCGACTTCTGAGAGGTGTGACAGGTGTCTTTCACAGAGGCAAACTGAGGCTTCTGAGGCACACAATTT
Source organism: Pundamilia nyererei (assembly GCF_000239375.1). NCBI lineage: Eukaryota > Metazoa > Chordata > Actinopteri > Cichliformes > Cichlidae > Pundamilia > Pundamilia nyererei. The sequence goes on along the minus strand of NW_005187515.1, from coordinate 923,549 downwards.
TAATTTGGAAACACGAGTTCTGTTTGTGGGAATGCGCATTGCCATGCTACCGCTCACAACAATTTATTTTAATCTAATAATGGTGAAAACGCTTGCTGAAGAACTGTATATAATATATATCTCGTTCAGTATTAATAGTAAAATGTTACCTAAATATTACGCTTGACATTTAAATGAGTAAGTGCAAACAGAATTTCAGTTGTGTGCATAAATAGCACTTTCTGAATCAGTGAAAAGAATGAAGATACATTCATGAGCCCTTCTTATCAATCTGCCTCTTCAGCTTTTCTACACTTATCAGTGTGAGCCCTTCACCCATATTGCAGTCGACAGTTACTTGACAAAAACACAATTAAAAAAATCTGTGAGCTACCACCTTATCATGGTGGAGGGGTTTATTTGTCCAACTGATCCCAGCGGCTATTTTGTTAGGGGGGGTTGCCCCTGGTAAACTCTCCCACACCAAATACATCAT
>NW_005187515.1:920213-922303 GCF_000239375.1 Pundamilia nyererei | reverse complement strand
ACTACTTCTCCAGCTGAGGTGGTTTGTGTATCAGATTAGAATAGGATGGATAAGGTGTTCTGGACAAGTCCTACAAGGAGAAAGCCCTGTGATAGGCCCAGGACACACTAAGAATACGTCTCTTAGCTGGCCAGGGAATACCTCCAGCTACAATGAAGGAGTTTGCTGGGTAGAGGGAGGTTTGGGCTTCTCTCCTTAGGCTGCTGCCCTGACATAAGTCAGATAAGTCCTGGATAAATGGCAGAAAATGTATGGATGGACAATTTAAAAAGTAATTAGCAAAAAACCCCGTAATTCCCCAGCAGTGGTATGGGGTTTTTAAATGACGGGCAGGCCATTCATACAACTTAATATTTACATAATAATAAACTTAAATCCATAGTAAAATATAAAATAAAATATCCACATAAACTAAATCATTAACCATTACTGCTATTGTAATACTATTATAAATAAAATAAAATAAAAAAAAACCCTAAAATAATTATTTTATTTATCAATATATACAATGGTATCTAGGTTTCAATAGAATTGCAGTACTGCAACAGACAAAGAAATTTCAGGAGAACATTGAAAGGAGTAAAGGCATAAAACAAACCCTCAGGCTGTGTGTGGGCTGTGATATTTGGCCTCAGAGGTGGATTATTGTTCTTCAGAGTGAAAGAGGGTGAACAAGTTGCTGTCAGCCTTGAAGCAAAACCAGTTAAAACGTCTGCCATGGGAAGCAGCAGCAGATCTCAATGATGTGATTAGGGTGGAGTCCTTACTTCCTTGGTTTCCGACCTTATCTACACATCGAGCCTGCTGCTGAGGTAATTTGATGAAGGAGCCAACATACCTGACTCACTGGAGATAGGGCTTTAGGTAAAGGCTGCATGAATGCTATGGGCATGACATGGCAGGAATATACTGTAGGTGTTAGGCTTTTTTTCTGTTTCTTCACGGTGACTCCACAAACAAAAAACTACAAATACCTCACAAACACCTGAACTACAGGCACCTACTGTACCCAACTGGACTGGATTTCAAAACTGAGATAACAATAAGTCGGCTCTAAACTCTAAAAGTTTGGATAGCACAACTATAGTAATCTTTAGCTCCCATCTGTCCGATCGTTTTGCTTTAGCCGTCAGCGTCTCAGTACAAATTAAATCAAACAGCAAATAAATAATATAGACCCAATAAATATTTTCATCCCTGTCAATTTCATCCAAATGTCCATTCTTTGAAGCCTAGAATTTGGTTTATTACACCTGATTAATTGTGGCGTGATGTTGCTGTAGAATTGGATTAGCAGTTATCATATCAGCAGGGGTTCAGATTTCAATTTGTCACGTGGATCATGTAGCCTTCAAATAGTTCCTGCAAGTAGCTCATGCATTGAAGCATGTGCTAATACGTCTGTGAAGGTTCTCAGTCATCCAGGTCATCATAGTCTATGAAATTTGGAAATAAAAGCATCTGGATTTCTTTAACTTTCCTTGAAGAGGTTTCACCTCTTATCCAAAAAGCTTCTTCAGTTCTAAGAGCAATTGGTGAAGAGTCCCAGATTGAAAGAGGAGTGAAAGAAGCCATTTATGTCCACTGTGAGCGACCATCTTTGAACAGAGGTGGTGGTTTACGACACCAACTCTCTGCCATCTATAATCCAGTTTTGAGATCCTTCCCAGACGCCCACTCACATCCTGGACCATTTGACCTCAGTAAATCACATGATAGGGTGGGGCCAGGCTTCACAATGGGTTCACCCGAAACCATGGCTGATTGTGACCCACACCTGTTTTCACACCTTGGCTCATGTGATTAGGTAAAGAATCAATAGGGAGTCTATGACCCTCTTGAGAAACAAGATGGCGGCGCGCACGGGTGCAGCGGCTCTTAGCTCTCCAGTTTGGTGCTTGTTTTTACTTTTAATGTGGATATTTTTAAATGTTTGCAACGCCGCCATCTCTTACAGTCGCCAGAACCTAATTGATCTAGGTTTTAAATATAGTTTGTCTGTTTCTGGCGACTATCAGCGAACACACAACATCCTGGTGGAGATAGCGAGACCGCCAGGGTCACCGTGGATGGTCTGCCCGCCCAGCAAG
>NW_005187515.1:910596-912056 GCF_000239375.1 Pundamilia nyererei | reverse complement strand
ATCATCAGGGGGTCCTTTTGTCCCTCTGTGGGGGAAACTCCCACTAGGTTTATATCTGGGACTCTCCACCATTTGACCTTAGAACTGAAGAAGCTTCTCGCATGAGAGGTGAAACGTCTTCAAGTAACTTAAAGAAGTCCAGACGCTTTTCTCCAAGCTCCTTTGACTACCATACAGACTTGTTTTCTAAACATAGGATGTTAAGAACCTAGCGTATGTTGCTAACTTTTGGAACTATTGCAAGGTCCCATGACTCTACAATTTTGTGAAAAAAAAGAAGAAGAAGAAAAAAGAAACTTTTTAATTGGAACTTTCAGGGTTCTGAAGAGAAAGCCTGACATACACAACAGCAAAAATGGTGTCCTTTGCACTAAGTAAAAACACATAGATAATAAATTAAAAAACACACAAAACTGAAGTGTGTATTAAATTGCAAAAAAATTTAAAAAAGCATATTGTTAGCATAATCTGACACTAAGATGAACACATTAGTATATTCCTTTGTTTTGAATAAGAATGACCCTATAGCAAGAGTATAATCAAATATAATCATATCTCTAAGGATAAATCAAGCAAAACATTTTACAAAAGATTTCAAAATGTGCAAGATAAATTATTTTCTATTATAAATGTAATTAGTACAATAATTAATTATTATTAATAATGAAATAATTCATTCTTTTTTTATCTCATATTATCCTGCTACCTCCAAAGGAGGCAAGAGAAAGCTGTTGCCAGGTAACAGTGCTACAGTTGAGCAATTGGATTGGGTTGATAGCCAGTGTTGTTTTCTGAGGAGGCACCAGTCCTTTGGACACTCAGAGGCCAGCCAGCTTGAAAGGCTTACCCACCAGAAAATCTGATTTACTGCCACAACTATCATCATATTCTTACTTGATTGCTATATGAAGAGAAAGAAATATTATAATAAATTGGGTTTCAGTAGAAAGATATGCAATAAATGGGTTTCAAGTTCCATGTAATGCAGCGAAATGCACATAGGTAGCGGCATGCTGCTTAATGAACTCATCATGCTTCTGACATTGTTCAGTTGTACTTTTACAGCTTATTTCCACAATGAAACAAATATTATTTATCTTATCTTGGGTAAGGACAGGAGGCAAAATATGTCAGACAAAACCAATATCAGCCAATATCTTCAACATCTATCCTTCATTTAGTTTAAGGATTTCAGCTAGTCTAGTAAACTTGCACACTTTTCTTATTAACTAATGTTTTCTTTAAAAGTGTATTTTTCAGTGTCCTATAGTGCCAACCCATCACCTGTTCTGTGAAATTCAGTGACCTTGAGGGTGTTCCCCTGTGATATGACAAGATACCTCTTCGTTGTTGGATTTTGCTGTTTGACCAGTGCTTTACACACACACACACACACACACACACACACACACACACACACACACACACACACACACACACACACACACACACACACACAC
>NW_005187515.1:907524-910576 GCF_000239375.1 Pundamilia nyererei | reverse complement strand
ACACACACACACACACACACACACACACACACACACACACACACACACACACACGCACTCTGATCCCCTTCTCTTGGTGTGCCTGCACATCTCTTTCCTGGACCCCAGTCCTTGCTCTAATCCCCTGGACTTGATGCTGAGGCTGCAGGCTGGTAATTGACCAAATCCCCTTCTGCTACCTTCAACCCATACCTCTCCTATGATGTCAAGTGCTCCTTGACAGTACACATGCAGACAGACACGTGCTTGTAATACAAATAGACATATCCATACGTGCATGCAAATAAAACCAATCCAAAATGCCTCAACATTCAGATTTTATTTTATCAGCTGTCAGACCGAACACCATTTTCTTGGCTTGCAGTAAAGGATTATTTCTTTCTCCAAGGTTTTCAGTTAATGAAGTATTGGCATTTTGAGCTGGTATGGCTTAGGTCTGCTTTCTGCCTCTTTTTTCTGTAATAAGTTCCATTTTATATCTCCATTCTCAAAACTGTCACTGAAAAACATCCGCATTTGATCGCTGATTTCATTAAATGCTTTGTTTTCTCCTTGCAAAACACTAGAGTGCTCCCCGATTTGCCATTAGAGAGCTCCTGCAAGAACAATGTGTAATTTTAGTCTGCCACTGAAACTGTCGGAGGTGTCACTCAAGAGCAAAACATTGACGCTAAACACTAGATAGGAATTGAAATGTTTTCCTTTCTTGGAAAATTGAGATTACATACGCTGATAGACGATAAAATGGGCAAACCCAAGACATATTCAAACATCATCTAAGCTTCGGTGTTAAAATGTCTAAAATATTTTTATCCAAGTGGACAAACATAAGGAAAATAACATCTAATTAGGTCATTTTTATGATTTAGCCAACAAACATTCGTAAGCAGATATTATTAACCGGATGCATTGTGCGCAGCTTAAAGTATATCTTAACAATATTGTGTAACACCTTTGAGACTAACCCTGGTCAGTGTAATGTGTGCAGGTTTTATTTCCAGTGGGTTTGTAAGATATGTAATATGCGTATTATTAACACATTAAATTAGTTGCTTGGTTGGATATATCCTATAGTCTTTCTGTTCATTTCAAAATAGATAGGGAAGACACCTGATAGGAGCAATGAAAGTCATTTTTTTAAGAAGGCCTGCTGCAGACTTATTAAACTCTCCAGCCAATTCCACAAAGGCCATGAAAGTCTGGAAGCGAGAACACAGATAAAGAGGAATGGAATAGTATGAAGAGGATGTATTTAAAAGGGAAAGGATTTGGCACATTGAGACTTGTCTGTGCATAAGAGTAAAATAACAATATGAAGGACACTTTGAAGGCTCTCCTGTGTCCAACAAAGCAGCAACATTTCAGTGTGCTTTGCTGCTTTGTAAGGGGTTAAGAAGAGTACTTTGTAAACGCTAGAGTGGCCTGCTATCAAGGCCTCCTTTCTGTTCCTTTATGATTAGTGTGCTTGTTCTGTTAGATGTGATTAGACTAATACTGTAATGTTCTACCCAAGTTAATGGTCTGTGGTTACTGTTGCCAAGCCCTGCTGCTTGATTAAATTATTCACTTAATATTAGTATTATATGATTAATCTACCAATTAATTGGCAGGGTCAAAGTGATTCTAACTGAGACTTTTTGCAACAGCTGATTTACTAATGCCAACTGATGCTGGAAATATTTGGTATTCACCCAAAGAAGACTTGATACTGAACTCTCAATACGCTTCCATACCTTTGCCTATGAATAATGCATTAGAATAAAATGAAGGAATCAAAGGTGGATTCTACAGACGTAGTGTATAGAACTGTGGATCCAGTCTAACACCCTCATGTTTTATTGTGGATATGACAGACTCCTTGTAAAGACCTTATGGTTAATGTTATAAATCCTAAGTATTTCTTCATTCTATATGGAATTGTCTACGTTTCTTTAAAAACATGACAGATTTTCAATGCGGTCTCTGACTTTTGGAACCACTTTAGTGATATAACAGCGTCAGAAATGGGAGGAACACCCTTCAACCATGCCACGAGTGTTCCTGTTGCATAGTTTCTACCAGAGGACGTGTACTTGAAGCACCACGAACACACCAGCCATCTTAACTGTGCAGAGTCAGGTGGAAACAAGTAATCCACAACTTGTGACAATAATGCAAGAATATTTTTAAACTGCATTAACATATCTTAGCAAAAATTTGCAAATAACTGCACATAACAAATGCCAGGGAAATCTGTTTATGTTTTCTGTTTTAAGGAAAACAGTACTGGCTGATATATCAGATTTTTAAATCACCAATTTTTGTTTTTTGGTCTTAAAAATCTTATATTGATTGGGCTCTAGTACCAATGAAGAAGCTTAACTGGAGCTTTTTGTACACGAGGGAGTAAAATGGTTTATAGATCTATTTCATTTTAAAATTATACAGTTTTATGGCCTACTACAAGAATGTTTCAGTGATGTATGCAAAAACAAGTTTGGTTTGAATAGAAGAACACTTCAGTTATTACCACTGGATGGATGGTGTGTTTCTGTGCGTATGTTCCCATGTCATTGTGGGTTTTGTCCAGGTACTCCAACTTCCTCCCACAGTCCAAAGACATGTATGTTAGGTTAATTGGTGAGTCTAATTTGGTTATAGGCATGAATGTGAGTGTGAATGGTTTTTTTGTGTTAGCCCTCCAGAAACTAGTGACCCTTCAATGGTGTACCTTGCCTCACGCCTTATCACAGCAGCAAAGGGGTCCAGTCCAACTGTGACCCTGATTTGGATAAGTGGAAGATGGATAAATGGATCCATGCTATAATAGATGCACTATGCAGTTTAGCATTGCTTTCCTCAAACATGCAAGGCCTTCCCTTAAAGAGACATGGTCTGGATAGGAGCATTTGTTGCTCTTAACCAGTGTTAGGTAAGTTACTTTAAATTAGTAACTTAGTTACATTACTAGTTACTTCTATCAAAAGTAACTCAGTTACTTCAAGTTACTCGTTACTTTCAAAGTAACTAGTTACTAGGGAAAGTAACTTTGGTTTTACTCAGAATTCTCTTG
>NW_005187515.1:904938-906134 GCF_000239375.1 Pundamilia nyererei | reverse complement strand
TCCACCTGCTGGCCTCCACCACTTGCTAATGCTACTGAATCTGTGGAAGCTCCGCGATACCACCACAAGAAGTAACGAATAACGAGCCTATCTAAATCCCAGTAACGATTAACGCGTTCCTGATTTTGGCATAATAACTAGCTACCGTGCTCGTTACCACAATGATAACGTAGTTACTGTAACACGTTACTTAATAACGTGTTAGTCCCAACGCTGCTCTTAAACTTATATACACCATTCAGTATCCATCGTACCTTTCCAGATGTGAAATGTGGCAATGACATAGGCACTAATGGAAGATCCATACTTTTGAACTGAGCACTGAGAAAAAAAACAAACAAATGGTCCATCTCCTCTTCAGTCTGGAGACATTTGGAGTTTACATCTACAAAAATCTTTTCAAATCCTGATTTAAACCATAAAACATGCAGTCTAGGGAGCTTGATAGGGTGGGGCCAGGTTTCACAATGAGCTTACCCGAAACCCTGGCTGATTGTGACCCACACCCGCTTTCACACCTTGGCTCATGTGATTAGGTAGAGGATCATCAGGGGGTCCTTTGGGGGGGAAACTCCCACTGGGTTTAAATCTAGGACTCTACACTATTTGACCTTAAGAACTGAAGAAGCTTCTCGGATGAGAGGTGAAACGTCTTCAAGCAAGTCAAAGAAGTTCAGACGCTTTTCTTTCCAAGCTCCCTAGACTACGATGACCTGAATGACTGAGAACCTTCACAGACATAAAACATGTAAACAGTTTTCTACTTTGCCACCATCCACTTTAATTGAGCTTTGACCAAGAGAATACCTTCTTCTTTGCTGCTTTGTTCCTGAGCCCACGCGGCAAGTTCCATGACAGAATCATGCTGGTATTCAAAAACAGGCATGTACTGATTTTCTGCCTTGTCTCTTGTACAGAGAGATTTCTTCAAATTCTCTAAATCTTTTGATGATATTATGAACTGTAGATGATGAGAGATTCTAAATCGTCATTTTCAAAATTTTCAAAATTTTTCTCACAATTTCTAGATGCAGGTTTTGGCAGATTCCCCATCTTTATTTCTGAGAAGCTCTCTATGATGATCTTTTTATGCCCAATTGTGTTCCTGACCTGTTGCCGGTTCACCTAATTAGTCACAAAACATGCTCCAGCTCTTTCTTTTCAGTGCCACTTGTGTTTCAAGCCCTTTTGTTGAC
>NW_005187515.1:900357-903891 GCF_000239375.1 Pundamilia nyererei | reverse complement strand
TGTGTGTGTGTGTGTGTGTGTGTGTGTGTGTGTGTGTGTGTGTGTGTGTATATGTACTGAGGTTTAGAAAAAGCTGGAGTTATTTATGCCTGATAAGCTTGTCCTGAAGCCAAAAAAGGATGTTAGTACAGTGGGGTCAGGTGGGGGTAAGGGGTGCAGGGTAGTATCTGAATAATTAATAAGTGGATACAGGGCAGGAATTATAGGATAAGTGGAGTAGAGAAGGGATCCACCCAAATCTGCTAAAGCTGCCCACAGCAGAAAAAAGCAAACCTATCCTCACTGTAGCAGCTAAAAAAAAAAAAAAGAAGAAGAAAAAGTTCACATGTATGTCTGTTAATTTGTCATCCATGTTTCATTTCATTTATATCAAGTGAATATTTTCCTTTCAAGGAGACACAATGTGCTCTCCTTCAGTGTTTTTGGACAAAAGACAATTCAACCATTTCTTGAATAATATGATAATCCCTTCATGCTGCACTTAAGTGCCACTTGAACTGTTCTGTTACATGATTTGTAGAACTCCCGAGAATTCTAAACAACAATATAACACATGTCTTATCTGTCATTTTGGGCATTCTATTTATTCTCCTAATCAACTGAATTAAATGTTTATTAAATGCTCATTTTTCAATGAGTATCCCATGTTTTTAATGTATTCTCATTAGTCCTTGTGTTCCTCAAGGATAAATCCAAGTTCTTCTTTCTATTAATATATAACCTCAGTTTTAAGAGAAAATGTGCAGTAAGTAAAAATCAAGTCATTTTTTTTCTATAAAAATTCTAATTATGTGAATGCATCTACCCTTAACTACCTTCAAAAAGTCACATAACCTGGCTTCTTTAGAATGATCACATTTTTCATTTTACCACATCTCCTTGGTAGGAATCCTTTACAGTACAGTCAACCCATCTCTCATTTATCATCCTAACTGGCTTACTGTGGAGAAATGATTAATTATAAAGAACAAGTAGGAGTAGGGCAAGGGATGATTTTCTAATTTCAAAAAAAGTTAAGAAAGGGCCAGAATAAATGTCATGTCAGTAATTTTAATTTTTGCTCTATTTGTTTTAGGGAAGGGCAAAAAAGGTCACAGACTGGTGATTATACTTCTACTGCAAAGCCTTATGCTACTTGTGAACATCATCAGACTTCTCAATACATGCTTTATCAAAAAGACAGTAAAAACACTGATGACCCAGATTGGAATAAGATGCGTTTTCTTGACACTTGAGAATCAAGATGGATTCTATTTATATATTATGCATATAAGCCCTAAATTCAAGCAACAACATAATGGGTCCACGCCTGAACACTGATGCTTTCTCTATTAAACACTTGTGTCTGTGCATGTAAATACTGGAATACTAGTAAGAATATTAATTAAGCAATGTGGAATCAAAGCCACAATAATATAATAGAAAGAATAACTGATGACTATATACATACAGAATTTGTATGAGCACTTCCTGTTCTTATACTGTTTTACTCTGAATTTCCTCAGGAGGGCATTGTTGTAAAAATCTATACTCACACAGAGACGCTTTGTGTGGTGCAGGTGAAATAAGCATAACAACTTGTGGAAGCTGAAGTAGGCCTGTTGCATGAGTTTGCCATCAGTGAAAGTTGTTTTTGTTTTTGTAAAAGGAATGAGTGTAAAATTAAATTAAAAGTGCATATCAGTTTTGACAGCCCCATCAGAGCTGAAAGGGAAGCTCTCACAGCTCATAGCCTATTCTGTTTGCACATTTAATGTCACAGGCATACCAATATGCACATGTAATTTTTAAATGGTTATTTTTTTTTCTCCAAAAGCAAATGCTTTTGATTAATCAGTGGAATGGAAAATGATTGTAAACTGGGAATTGAGAGTGCAAATTATGCACACAGAGAAATAGCTATAATATCTTATTCATGGAAATGTTTGAGCAAGTATATAACTTACACAGCACCTCTTTTGTTCTCCGCTGACATAAATGCACAGACAACATGAAGGCCTAGTCCTCTGCCAAACAGCTTCATTTGATGTTCTCTTTTATTTTCTGTCTTTTTTGAAACACAGCCCTCATCCAAATCCCCTCCTGAGTCCCTCTGCTCCTTTGTCCTTATATTATCTCCATCCTCTGGTGCTTGTAAAGGGTCATTTTTGTTTTGATCTGATTCTGTAATTTGATATTTCTTGTGCAAACTCAGAAGGTGTTTGCCAAAGTAGCCCAATATCTTTGATGACATTTAGAGCTGCAGTTATTAGTTTCGCTGTTGATTAGAGGCGTCAACAGAAACTCCAGTTCGCACTCACCCTGCTCTTCACCCCGTCTACCTGCTCCGTGGATTGCAGTTTCAAATAAGGGGCTCTAATGTTATTCCACTTGCCTCATTGCCTCTGCTTGTACGCTCCGGCGAGCACAAAACCACCCACTGCCCTGTGAGTTCTGAAAATTAGCAAGGGGCAAATTTGAGGTGGCGCATATTGCCCAGTGTAAAATATTTAATTTAGAAAGACTCTGACCACCTCTCTCCCACTGGGCTTCCATTTCATCTGCAAGGAAAAAAAGTCTTTGGATTCTCTCAGGGGAATATGGTGGAATATATGTAAAAATCAAGTCATTTTTTTATTCATCAGCTAAATCTAGCTTTTTTATTCAACATGCATTATGAGATTATACCAAGTACCAGACTATGTGAAAAGGAGCTAATGACTTAACATCTTGCGTTCACTTTTTTGCAGAGAGTAAAGAGGAAATGCACCAAATCCACTCCAGACCATTGGCACTCTTAACTAGAGAGAATTATTTTGGTTCACCAAGCATCAGTAATATGCTAAAAACCTTTAACTACACAAATCATCTGCCCAATTAAGCCAATTTGGACATAAGACGGGTAGCTTTGATCATTGCTATGTAAAGAGGTTATTCAGAGGACAAGGTCACTGTGAGTAATTTCTCAAATGCTTGAAGAGAAATTTAAAACCGTGTAGCCCTCGATAGGAAAGATATGGACCAGCAAAAGGATTCTCTTTCTGCAGAACCTGATCTGTGCTATTATGTGCACAACAGTAATTAATGGTTATATTTTTATACAAATTAACAAAATGAATTTCATAAGACTGGCAACCTGTCCAGCCCATCTTTTGCCCCATGACAGCTACAATTGGCTCTAGCCCCCACTTGTGCCTTAAAAGGATAAGCAGAAGAAAATGAATGGTTGGATGGACTAGCTACATATCTCTTGTAGCTAACAGCTGGCCAAGTGTCTTGGTAAGTAAACAATGCTAGCTAATGTTAGATTATATTTTACTTGATAATGCACACATATTTGATTTGGATTCAAGAAAATCATCTGGTTAGTACTGCAGTATTGATGTTTATGTAAAATTAATTTTAGTATTAATTATAAGGTATTGTCAGACAGCATATCTACATGTCTTTACTGTGATTATATGCAAGAACAGAGAGTTTGATAGGTGCTAGTGTGGGAAATGGTATAATGACTCATCAAGCAATGTTTCTTGATTCCAGAGTTTAAATATTAGA
>NW_005187515.1:897548-899880 GCF_000239375.1 Pundamilia nyererei | reverse complement strand
CTTTTCAAACGTGTACTTAAAAAAAATGTAATATGAGAAATATAAGAAAACATCTCTAACTTGCAAGTGAATTCTATTGTAAATAAGTTTAGTACTTTGGTTCAGAAATGGAAAATTCATTAGCTATTAAGAGAACAATCCTAAAGTGAACAGTGTAATTCATCAAGGTGAATTATCTCACCTTTGCTATATTTTACTATTAAACTGTCATGTAGTGCAGGGTTAACAGGAGGTGAGTGGGAGAAAAAGTTTGGAAAAGAGTGTGATTATCCATGACTGAAATAGTCTTAGCAGGAAGGAGAGAGCAGTCAGAGAATTGTACATGTTAGGCCAGGTGGGGCTTCGTTACAAAGCTGAAGACTTGAGTAAAATATTCTGTGATCTCACCTCATGTGTGGGAGGAACACGTCTGTATCCAGAACTGTGCTCTTTCATCTTTTGTCACTATGTGTTATTACACCTGCGTGATACCACATCAGGAACCATACCTGGGTGCAGCCTTATAAAGAAATGTGTGAAGCTTCTGCTGGAAACTGTGAGAGTTAATTATGCAACTCTTCTCTGATGTGAAATCAATTACATGCACACAAAAGTCTAAAGATTTTTATTACATGCCAAGCAAATGATTCAGAAAAAGCATCCAGCATTGCTGGGGCCAGGTTCCCGAGCTGAAGCACTTAAAATAAAATAACAAAAAAAAAACACAAAGAAAGACTAAACATTTTTTTCTATTTTGAATTTGAATTTTGAATTTTCATCTACTTTGAAAAAGAAGCTTTCTAATTATTTTCCTCCTGACTTTACATTTCATTTCATCAAATGTGTTTTTTTACTTGAATATTGGACTGTACTCTAAAGCAGTCATACGACTCTCCTACAGCAGAGGCTGAACACAGCACACTGTGCATGAATATGAGTCATTACATGCATGTTTTGAATTCTAGTTAAATGAGACAGGCTGAAAGAATGGCCAGAACTCAATATAAAACGTCTTATAAAAAATGAATTTAGACTGTGATAAAATCTGCCCTCTTCATTTAATGAAGATGAGATGAGAAATAATTCATTTATCTTCTTTTGGGAAGTTCTTTGTTACAAAAGCTGAAATAACAACAGTATTAACGAGAAGCATTCAAAGAGTTCAAACGTCTACCAAAGCAGCTTACTCAGTATTTACGTTTAATAGAATAGCATTGTATTTTGCATATATTGACATGGTCTGGGTGGTTTCTCCTCCCCACTGGGTGGAGTCTTTGTTGTTCCTCACCTGATGGCAATCATACCAGCAGTATTCATGACCTGCACACTCAACTGGTCTTCGCCAGATTATCTGCCAACTTTAGTCAGTTCTCGGCCTCACGTCTGTTCCTTGGTGACTCATCGTGTATATTAACCTTATTTCCTCTGTTTTCTCGTCAGCCTCTGAAACCCACCTACCAAGCTCTCCTGGACACAAGTTTGCAGCTGCCGGTAATCTCTCCCCTTTTTTGGAACTGCCAGTCTCTCCTGCCTGCCTCCCTGCATTGCACGCAGCACCCACCTGGACCTCTCCTGCCTTCCCCCTCCACGCAACCCCCACCTGCAAGCATTGCCCAGGCCAGCCACAGTTTCCCCTGCCCAGTCCTTGCACCCAGTTATCCCTGCCATCTAGTCATAGTCACAGTATTTTCTCTCGCCTCAGACGTCTAGTTTATGTTCCTTAATTCTGAAATTTCTGTTAGCCTCTGAGCATTGTAAATAAAGACTCTTTTCGTTCCACCGCACCTTTGGCCTCCGGGTTTGAAACTGCACTTGAGTCCATCCCATTTCCACGGGCCACTGTGCCATGACATATATTAATTTTTGCGTGCAGTTTAAATCACGTAAGGGTAGCATGACAGATGTTTACTTTGATTAAACAAACATTATGTCAGAGTATAAAATGAATGATGAATTTGTGAATAACTGGACACGAATAACTTGAGCTCATTAAATATTATTATTAATATTATTATTATTTTTATTACCACAGTATATATTTCTAACTAGGCAGGTCTGTCTCCTGGCAATACTTTCTTTAAAGACAACAAATTTTGGGATCAACTTGAAGGGCAGGCAGATGTAAAATGTAAAAGTGAGGTCAGAGGTCAAATGTGACATGCTATTTAGAGTCACCATAGTCCAGTGTCATTTTTAAAATGCTGCCAATATAAACAAAGGCAGTAGAATTTTAAGCAGGGTTTTTAAAGATAACAAATGTATCATGATATTTTAAATCTTTATACTTTCAATATGTTGACAATACGCACCATAGTTGTGAGAATCAGGTTTAAGTTATAAGGCTTTTTGTTAA
>NW_005187515.1:885218-896161 GCF_000239375.1 Pundamilia nyererei | reverse complement strand
GTTAAGCATAACAGTTACACATGAACACACAAAGGCAAACGCGAAACACATCTGGCATATTTCATTTAAGACAGCTTGATGGAGATGCTTGTGGGCACTGGTTTGACTCAGCTGGCCTTGCCTCTGTTTTCCACACTTTTAAATCCCCATGTATCTTAATAATGTTCTCTCTTCTCCAAATCCCCTTATTCAATTATGGCAGCTTCTAATACATGTGTCAACATGTTTCATTAGTCAGTCCTCCTCTCCCACCAAAGAGATTAGCTTTCACTTTTTTTCTTTTATTTACTAAATGCTGAAATATCATTTTCCCCAGGACAGAGTGAGAACCGGGAAAGAGGAAATGATTGTTTTTGTTCATTACATTTCATTTTGGTCAGCCAGATGGAGCTATTTTTTTTCTCCTTTCTTTGCTGAGCAGACTATTAAATATATGCTGCAGTTTACATTTAAATGCTTCAAGAACATTAGAGAAACTCTGGAACAAGACTGTGGTTTTAACTCTTTGCTCTCTGAACTCCTCAGCTTCACTTCTTTTCATCACAGAGTGAGTATTCATGAGCGTTTTACAGCAGAACAATGGCAAGAGTCTAGAAATAAGATACGAAGCAAGACTGTTTCATCTCAATAAGCGTGTATGCGTGTGTCACAGGAGGAAATGATTAATTCTATGACTGTAGGATCCCTTTGATATTTTGTGTGGTAATTCCTGGTCCCTTGAGGGTTCCATAGTTGTATCTTTATTGTTGAACTGAGAGTATTGAGGCCATGTGTAGGCAGGGACTAGATGAGATGCTACAGTACATGCATGCTCTGCAGATTTTCCCTATGAAAGCGCAGCACCTGTAGTAACGAAGAGCAGCGAAGAGCAACGGCTCACTGGTCATTATCATTCTGCCTCTGTTACACTCATCACCTGATTGTCTCATTGCCCCCCTCCTTCCCCATAAAACCCCACCCCCGCCTCCATCATAGCCTCATCATTATCAACTCCCTCACTGACTGAGTGCAGATGAGTATAGCGAAAACAGATGGAAAGACAAAAAGGTGAGAGAAGCTGAGGATTTCCACATTTGAAGTTCTTGGTAATATAACAGGGTAAGTGTCAGGGCTTATTTTAAATAGTTAAACAACAGAACAAAAATATAACAGACTTATTTTTATAAATTATTTCAGTTTTATTCATCGCATATTGACAAGTCTGATGTTTTCACAGCATAGGTAACTGATAACAATGCAGAGAAGAAGACTGCTGCTAGAGTTTAAACTGATTTAACGCTAAAACTAGTGCTAGCAGTTTTGAGACAGTCTTTAGCTGTCTCTGTATTTGGTAATTAGTTTTAATAGCAAGTTTGTTTCCCACCTTTGTGGTCACCTGCAGTGCTTTGCTGATGATTTTAAACCTAAACCTTTTCAAAATCGATCAGAGCGATGATACCGCTCACTTTGCCAGTTTCCCCGCCGTGTGCCAGCAACTGATTCTCCTATTAATCACTCTTAATCCACATACTTTTACTTGTTTGCTTTTGTTTGTTTGTTTTGTTTTGCCCCTATATTATTTAATTACATAATCATTTTTCTATTGCCTTTTAGGGTATTTTACAGGGTACTCAGTACTTTGCTACTCAATTAGCCGCTGCGCCCTTCCTCCTACCCTATTTACTCCTCCTTTCGCTTACCCCTGGTGACCTTAATTACAACATGTAAAAACCTGACCTGCATCCAATTTCCAGCCCCTGACCACAGTGACCCAAGATTAATACCCAATGGTCCAAATTCAATTAAATTCCCTTCTAAATAAGAACAACAAATTTAGTCCCAGGCAGCAGAGGATGGTGGGACAACAGGTTCACACCACTGGAGGAAATAACAAGCACACCAAAGATTCATGAAAGTAAAGGAAAAAAGGGGGGAAAGTGAGGCTAATACCAACATATAAATAATTACCAAGTTCACACAACTACACTCAACATTAATGGCATCCATTTATTACAGGTCAGCTGATGGACATATTTGGTGTTTTTCCAACTATGAAACAGTCACTGTTGAAAATGAGAACGTCAAATACCTTCTTCTATATTTTACAGCCCATAAATGCGTCTTATTTTTAAGTAGTTATTGGGTGATGGGGTAGGATCCAATCCCTGCTGTCACAGAGGAAAGAGCAAGATACACCCCAGACAGGTTGGCAGTCTATCACAGAGCTAACACACATCTACAACTCATCTACAACACTTCACAGTCCAAATGTGTTGTTGAGGGATAGTTTCATGCTGCCTTGTTAGTTATGCTCAGAAGTAAGAATCAGACAGATGAGTGGTTACCACTGCACGACCTGTCAGGCTAGAATCGGTTTCTGTAATTTGAATGGGCAGCAGCAGAGGTGCAGCTGTGCTATCACGAGAAGCTCGCTTTGATTTGAAAAAAATAAAAAATAAAAATCAAATTTAATTTATTCATTGTTTTTCAGATCCACACACCAATTTCAAACTGGATGAAATGTAAAGCTTCTCTGTCCATCTTTTTTTATTAACATAATATCCAACATAAGCAGCAGGGTGAGGGACAGGGTACACCTTGAATAGGCTGATAGTCTGTCATTGGAAAACATTGACTTTCTCATCCAATGAGAATTCCTTTGGACTGTAGAAAGAAGCCAACGCACGTACATTGGTAATATGACTATATTTTATCTCCTTCATTCCCTGATACGAGAGATCATACTGAGGTTCTTGATATAATAGCAAATCTTATGTACTACTTAAGTGACCTTTTGATAAACAGCCACCTTTGGTGTCCTCAAACCACAGCTCATTTCTCAGATGTCTGTAGTGCCTTAGTATCAAAGTTTGTATGTACACATCCCAACTGTTGGACTCAATTGAATTAAAATTAAAACCCTCCATACAAAAGTTTCATGTAATATCTATGAGCATTCAATACAGGAATGAAATGGAAATGTATAGAGGCGAGATGATCATTTTAAAAAAAATTCCTTGACAATGTAGTCGTGTCTCTCTATGTTTGTCTCTCTGCTGTTTTTTCGCTCATCTCTTTGTTTTGCTGTTTACTATAATTACATATAACAAGCTTTTTTAAATTATTGTAATAAGAAGTTTTTAATTTACACAATTATCTGTACACATCATTTAACAATCTATGCCAATTAACTGTTTTAACAAAAGAAGAATACAAAATAGTATTTGAAACAGTATTTGATAATAACCGCCAGCTTTTTTAGCTTTGACCTGTTATCTCAAAGCAGTATAAACAGTGCATACTGTATCTGTCCCTGTGATTTAATTAAGTCAGCAGGCATACTGAAATAAGGAATTTGCATTACTGCATCCACCCTTTGCACTGTACCAATTAGAAACCTTTCATGGATTGTGATCTTGTAATATTTCCACAGAAGTTCCTCCCTGAAAAGACTTTTGGAGGGGGATTTTAATTGAACTAGCAGCAGGCTGTAGCCCTGAGACTTTTATCATTGTCAGTAATACGACACTGTGCAGGTTGATTTTGTTTAATGATAAAATAATCACTTTGGGAATTAGAATAAAAAAATGTGGCTTCTATTCTTTCATATCTATATATAAGAATTAACAACATGGCTGAGGTGTTTGTGCAGCATTTAGAGAACTCTTTTGGTGTGATGCAGAGACAAAAATAAACAAGAACAAACTAATCAATTTCCCTTTACCTCATTTTGTGCATTTCCACTAAAAAAAGTTGTCTGCTTTAAAAAAGTTTATTAAAAAAACAACAACCTGTGATCAGAGAGAACAGCTGCCCCGCCACAAATTGCTGATGGGACTTTTCCACTGCAACATGTAGTGTGCACTTGTTATATAAAAACTAAGCAGGCTTTCATTGTGCAGGGTGCTGCGTTACAGTGTGTAGTGCTTATATAATAAAAGCTGAATTGATATTGCATAATATAAGCATTCTATTTATCTCTCTTTGGAATCCACTACATGTGATCTGCAATTATTAGGTTTTCCTTGGGCATGATTTTTTCCCTCTAATTATTTAATTATATATATATGTATAATATACTGGGGGGAGCGAGCTTTCGCTGTTGTGGCACCAAAATTATGGAATAAGTTGCCCCCATATTAGGCTGGCCCCAACACTTGAAATTTTCAAATCACTTTTAAAAGCAGACCTTTTTTCCAAGACATTTTAGGAATAGTACCAGAGTCAGCTTGTAGTTTTAGTCAGTTTTTAGTCGCTCTTAATCTTCTTTACTTTGTTAATTTTATTTATTGTATTTATTTTTATTTATTTATTATTATTGTATATTATTATTGTCTATTTTATTCATGTTTTAATATTTACTGATTCATTTTTATCTTTTTTCATTTATTTATTTATTTTATTGTTATTTAATTTTCTTTGTCTGTTCAACGTATAGTTTTTAACTTTTATCGCTGTTTTTTTTTTTTTTTACAGGTAAGCACTTTGGTCAACCATGTTGTTTTTAAAGTGCTCTATAAATAAAGTTGGATTGGATTGGATATATGTACAACATGTATACACATTTTTTTTTAATCAAGTCTAAAGATAAAGTGGTTTTCAACCTTGTTTTCTGTGATGCATCATGAAATACAACAAATACAGGACCTAGGATGGGCTTTTGTTTGTCCTATAAGTGAAGCTAAGCCTTGACATTAAATTAGCCAACCAGATCTGAAATGACAGATCTCTTCAATTATTCTTTTAGATGAAATAAAAAAGATGGTTGGAATGATATTATGAATAAGATAAGGGAGTAAGTTGCATACTCTAGCCTACTAAAAAAATATATTGGTTAAAAGACAGAAAAGTTACCATCAAATTCAGGCGTATTTATTTTTACATAAAGCTGTTTATTATTGTGCCTATTATTGTGTTGCATTTTGTCATCTACAAAGATATGGCACATGTTGTGTCATACTGTGCACTGCCATACGGCACTGATCTGTGTTTTCATTACAAAGTCACAGGAGGGAATTCTTGAGCCAACCCACACTGTTAACGTCCTGCTTGTGAATACTGCCTACAGACAGATATATTTAAGTCAAGGTCAACTGTTCAACTTGGAAGAGACAGAGAGAAAAAAGAGAACAGAGAAAGTTTTATTTAAATTACTATATTTTACTTTCAGGGGTTTTTACTGCACAAAAGTCATTCATTATTGTTTAACACCTACACTTGCATTGTTAAAATACATTTAACAGATGGAATTGTCTCTGTTGCACTGCTTTGTCAAGCTCTAATGTCAAGTTTATTTCATGTTCTTATTTTATATGTTCTGATATAATTTTGTAAGTTCCTTTTTTAAACTACATTTTAGTTTTTCATTATCTGTAAAGTAACCTAAAGCCATTTCATATGTGCCATTTTTATAGGCTTACAATATGTATTAATAAATTCCCCTCTCGCCCATGCAGGTAGTCTGTCCTTCAAGCTTGGGTCCTCTAACAGAGGCCTGGCAGCTTGAGGGTCCTCCACAGTATCTTAGCTGTTCCCAGGACTGCACTCTTGGATCTCGGATGTTGTTCCTGGTGTCTCCCCCCTGACTTGTTCAGGCTCCCCCTTGCTGTAGCATTTGTGTTGTACATTGATAATCTTTAGCTGTGAGATTCTTCTGAATGTTGGAACACTGAGCTACTAGTTGTTTCACTGTCAATCTGGATGCTGGGTATCGAAAATTCCATAGGTCCCTGATCCGCAAGTAACCCCGTTGGAAAGGGTTACTTGCGTAGTAGCATTCCAGCAGCGCCCTATTTTCATCTCTTGCCCACCGATGCAGTCTTGTTCTAGTAGCCCACTTTTCGTCAGGGTGTCCTGGTTCCTCTACGCCGGATGCAGACCTTTTTAATTTTATGAAGCTCTCGTGCATGTCTGCGGTAGGGTTGGTTTTAGCAATTTTTTTTCCTGAAAAGATATTATTTATCGATATTGATATTATTTACCGGATTTTGCATGGAAAATTATGACTTTTGCTGTTGGCCAAGTAACAATGTATCATGCATTTCATAGTCAAAAAAGAATTACTTATAATAAAATAATTTTTCATGTACACCATTTTATGAAAGGCAGCATTTCCACTGCATGGTACAGTGGGAGTTGTCTGGGCATATGATGTGACCTGTCAGTTTCTCTAAGTGAAGCTGCCAATAATGAGGCATGATTAGCCTGGGAAACTCAATGCAGGCCTCAAATCAATCTCTGAAGGGGGGAGACAGCGACTGGGACTGTCACACACCTCACACTCTGCCATTCGCTTTACCCAAGGGACACGGTGAAGGTCATGCAAGGTAGCCTCAGTCCAGCCCTGTCAATTAGCATTAGCATCATGAAAGTGATTATGACTTATGACCGAGAGAACACAAATTAACCAGTTGAATATTATGAATTCTAATATTTTAATGAATAGTTTTAATTAGATTCTATTTAGAATCCATTTGTGACGGCTATCACAGCTTTTTATTTGAAGATACAAAAAAGAAAACGTTTATGACGCAAGCAACTACTCATCCCAGGCTTTACGGTGGGGACTGTATGAAGCAGATTCCAGCTGCTGTAGAGCTCCATCCATTTTCGCCTGCTGCTGTGTCAGGAGAAATTTCTGCCTGTGTGAGGACTTCTGTCATCCTGGCCTAATGTCTCTGCAGTAACCCTGCAGGCTTCAAGCCAGCTAGCCCCTTATTCCCAGGCTTTGGAAAAGGGTGAAAGAGGTCACTGCTAAATTTTAAATGATCCCTTGGGGTGTACAATGAGGATAAAAACTCTAAGTGGATGAAGTCATGCTTTGTAAATGTTGTAGCATCTTAATCCAAGATCAAAGAATGCTACTTTAAATCTTCTTCTAATGTCAATTTTGCTTCTATTGAATTAACAAGGCAACTGTTGTTGTGATTTGACTCTAAACAAAAGAAATTGAACCTAAATGGAAATATTCATCTTTATACTGGAATTATTGTTTAAAATGATAGCTTGAAAATGTCACATCACTGTTTGTTTTTTCAAACTACTTCATATAAACTCAGGTTCAGGGTTGGTGTGGTTCTCAGCTGTTAGCGCCTGTGATTCACACCAAAAAGTTCTAGGTTCAGAGCATGTTTGCATGTTTGCATGTTCTCCTTATGTCTGCATCAGTTTCCTCCCAAAGACACGCATGTTAGATTTATTGATGATTCTGAGCTGTCCTCTTTATTCGCGCTGTGATAGTCTCACTGTCTGCCTAAGATGTACGCTTAAAAGTCTTATCCCAAATCAGTTGGGACAGACTGCCCTGCAGCTTTAAGTTGGTGAAGCTTTTAAGGAGATGGATGGACAGAGACACTTTCCACTTCCAGTAGCTTAATATGAAAACAGTCGTCTTTATACCCGTATTATTCTGTGCAATGAATTTTAGCGATGAAATGTAGAACTGAACAAAACCATCTTCTGGGAGAAAGAATTTAAACTAAAATATTGTTTCTTCTTGCTTCTTCAGATGAAAAAGCAAAGACAACAACAAACCAGAAAAACAGAAACCACTTAACTGTCTAAAATAAAATTCTTACTTCCTATTCCTATGGCCGGCCTTATTTAAAGATTTAGAAATGCTGAGGTTAAACAACTGAACTTGTTAGTTTTGTATGGTCCATGAACTTGTTACAAAGTTTTCATTTCTTTTTGTTCGATCTAAATGTGATAATTTCAAGATGTAAGCAGTAAAACTTGAAAATCAGGTTAAATGTTGCAGTGAGCGATTCACAGTACAATGTACAATCTCCAGTATTGTTCTGCTTGATGACATCTGAATCTCTTCCCTTTATCTCGTGGGCTCATTCAGCCTCCTTTTCTTCGTGTTGCATCTTTTACCTCACCTGTGTTCTCCTTCTTTTCTCTCTCCCTCGCCTCTTCCACTCTTTGTTGTCTCTCTCACTGTACTCATTGCCTGTTTCACTAGTCACAGTTTTTTTATGCCAAGGCATATCAAAAATGATTCAGTAAAGTCTGTGTGTGAATTCTCTATTTTATACAGTAATATACTTGGATAACTATGATACATTATGATACTATAATTATGCTGTCTGCGTTATTGTCAAACTCAGTCTATACATTCATACGTTTAAAAGGAATCATCAGTAATATGACCAACACTACTGAAATGTGTTATCACATCAGAGTTTTTTTTCTCTTCCTATTCTTCTGTTCTTATCGTCATCACTGCCTCTCTTCACATCTGACATTGAATGACTGGAAGTAATGTTAGTTGTCTAGCTAGCTGGTTCACTCAGCAACAGGTGTATAGATACTGTTTAATGTAGCTCAACATTGTCGCCATTAGTCCAATCAGGTAAGTAAAGTAAGTAAACTAAGAGCATCAAAGTATTAGAGGGACATATAATATTATATAGAATATTACATTTTTGCAGTGTTAAAATTATTAAGTACATTTTATTTACATTTACATTTACATTATTTACATTTGCTATTTTATCTAGGGATTGAGAGTAACGCAGTTTCTATTCTCTGTATGTCCTGTACATGTGGCAGAATTGACAATAAAGTTGACTTTGACTTTGACTTATTGCTAGTGATATTGTATTGACTGATACTGACTGATTTCTAATATGAGAGGAGCATTTTTTAAATTTCTGCCTACTTTCATATTTTTTTTTAGCTGTATATGATCTCTAAAGGAGAGCAACAGATCCTTTAAGTTTTGAGGTTGGGCCTCAATGGATCACAATTGTTTGTCCAGAACATCCATAGATGCTTGACTGGATTTGAAGGCCAAGTTTACATCTATTCAACTCAACTCAAACTCATTGTCGTTGTCTTCAAACCACTCCTGAACCATTTTTATTGTGTGGCTGGGCTTTTATAGTGCCATCAGGAAATACAGTTTCCATGACAGGATGTACATAGTCTGCAACAATGCTTAGGTAGGTGTCAGAGTAACATCCAGGTGGATCGAAGGGCCCAAGTTATTCCAGCAAATCACAGACCAAAGCATCTGGCTGGCTAGCGTTCTTCCTATTGTGGATCTTGGTGGTCCCCAGGTAACCACCGCACAGGTCCCAGCAATCCACATAATGTAAAACATGATTCATCAGACCAGACCATCTTCTTTCATTGTGGGTCATAAAATTATGCCTGATTGGTGTAGAGGTTAACAATCACTGTATGTGTGATGATGTTCATGCAAAGTTTTGTTGAGACTGGCCAACCTATTGCAGAGGTACATGAAGCGATATGAACATAAAACATTAACAGGTTGTTTTGCAAACTGCAGGTATCTTTGTTTAACATCTGGCAGAATGTCAAGCTACTGATAATTTAGTAAGTAATTCACTGCAGATGCTACTAATAATGCATTAGTAGCATCTGCGCACATTGTGACAGTGTATTTTCATTTGTGCATAATTTGGCGTGTATTGCTTGCATACATACACTTTTACTGTTCTGTTTCGAGTTAAGGACTTATTTCTGTTTCTCAAATGACAGAGACTACAGAGACTTTAAATTTAGTTTGATTATAAAGGGCAGTGGGCAATGTTTTTTTTTGTTTGTTTGTTTGTTTGTTTGACAAATCAGACTGGGGACAGGAACCATATGGTGTTAATACTTGTGCTTTTACAGGTGGAATATATATATATATATATTCAGTGAGCATTCAGTGAGCCCATTTCCTTTTAGCCTCCTGGGACCCTGTTTCCTCATATGGGCATATCATATATATATACCTGGAGAACCCATGGGGTCATAGAGGTAGCATTGGTTTTCTAGGGAAACCATGGGGTCAAATTTGACCCCATGTGTTCTCCAGGGTTAAATATATATATATATATATATATATATATGTACTTTATACCGTACTTCATTCAGCTCAGTAGAGTATTTTAAAAAGTGCTTTCTGTTCAAAGAGGATTTTTATGTTTTTATAGTGATCTGAATAAGCAGCTTCATTCACGCATTTATAATCCTGTTATATTTCATACAGGTATCTTTTGTTTTTTCTTTTTTTTTTTTTGCAAAGGGTCTATATGTATTTACCTTTGCCCTACAGCGTCCTGTATCCATAGCAAATCTTTTATTTTATTTTATTTCGTTTTATATGCAAAAAGCACTTTGTGCAAGTTTTGCAAATAATATGAACATTTGTAGTGCAAAAAAAACAATAATTGTCTGCTCAGCAACTTTGAAGTGATCATTGGTAAGAGTGTGCTGGCAGTGCGTAGGTGAATTTGGTCACAAAGAGGGTTTCTGCACCAAATATTTCCTTTTCTCTTTGGTCATCTCTTTGGTTACCCTTAGCATGTAAAAAATTTTAAATAACTCAACAACTATTAGGCAAACAGTAATAAAATGTGAAAAAAAGTGCCATAAATAACAAACAAAGAACGTTTGTATTAAAAGGTAAAAGTTAAGCCCCATAAGGGTCATAAACTTCACTGTCTTGAAGGTTAACCCATATTAGTAGAATATATAAAAACCTTTAAAAATGTATAAATGTATGATTCATATTTAATCAATGTGCTTCCACATTAAAGAAGAGTATGCAAATGATTTTGAATAAAGAGCCAAAACAGTCAATTGCACACTCTGTGTAAACAGCATTGGTAAAATTATGCAATTTCAGTATCATACATGTGAATACAAAAAATGTTGTGATTAAACATTTATAAACTTCAACAGAGCTTATCCTATTTTTCACATGAAATAAAATTGTATAAGAATTCTCACTGTAAAATGTAATATTGTGTTTAATTAAGAATATTAAATAGGCTGAACTCAATTTTTAACAATTTGTTATTAGTCAAAGGAGCTTGCAAAGAAAAGCGTCTGGACTTCTTTAAGTTACTTGAAGACGTTTCACCTCTCATCCGAGAAGCTTCTTCAGTTCTAAGGTCAAATGGTGGAGAGTCCCAGATATAAACCTAGTGGGAGTATCCCCCCAC
>NW_005187515.1:875930-876841 GCF_000239375.1 Pundamilia nyererei | reverse complement strand
TGGGTAAAAGCATCTGCAATTCCCAAGCCAAAGGCCTGGAAATGTTGACAATTTAGAGCCATTAACTTGCACATAAATTTCTATTATTGAAAGCAGCAGTTTATTTAGGGCCTTTTAATTAGTTTGCTAAAGCTTAAATAGCTTCAGGGTTGTTGTTTAGAGTGAAACGTGAACACCTTGGAGACTTCTGGACCAAGAAAATTGGGTACATCTATATTTAAATGCTAGTTAGGATAAACTGCTCACTGAATTGGACTGTTTATATTGTTATAAATGAACTTTCATGAGACAAAGCTAACCATGCATATAACGAATCATTGTTGTTTATTTTCACGTTAAATCATTAATTTGTGGATATCAAAAGTGGGAATATACTCATAGAATAAGTTAATGTTGTTGCTAGAGTGGAATGTATTATTTCAAATAAAATAAAAGGAAATTTCTAACATTTATGCAGCTTATGGGACTGACTGGGCCCTTTTAAATTCCCCAGATCTCAATCCAGTCATGTATTGATGGGATGCCCTGGAACAAGGCTGATCCACGGGAACCCCACTCTGCTATCTGCAGAACCCAAAGGATCAACTGTGAATGTTGTGGTCCCAAATACGGTTAAATTTCTGCATTTGTGAAGAAATTATTTCAAGGTAATGTAATATAAATATCTGGATCAAGTCAGACCACAGTGTGCTTGAAATAAACTAGTTTTTAAAAGTTTTCATGATTAATTTGTTTGGGCTGCCTCCCTATTTTTAAAAATCAGAATTTCATTATGAACCATGTATCATAATGAACAATAATGTACAACTCAGTTTCACCAAAACAGATTAAATGATGATTTTCTTTTCATTTATTTTCATAAGTACCTTTATGTGACAAAACAAAACTCACTGCAAATAAATCACGTAGCT
>NW_005187515.1:866591-875447 GCF_000239375.1 Pundamilia nyererei | reverse complement strand
TGCATTAAGTGCATAGTAATTACATACATTGCAAAAAAGTGCAATAAACTACAGAAAATTTGTGATTTTGTTTTTTAACATATATTTCTAGTTAGAGAAATTTAAGAGGCTTAGAGAAAGTCATAAAGTCAAACATAACTTTTAAAAACACCAGTATAGACTCATATAGGCCCTGATGGTAAAAAACCACATTTCCGCAAAATGACGTCACTTCCGGTTTCGGGCAGGATATGGAGGACATGCGATAGTTCACGCTGATGGACGTAGGAAGTGTTATGAACAGCTGATCGGATTGGCAAAGCGTTTTTCTGGAATATTATGTTTTTGCTGCTGCAGTTTTTTATAATGCAGTTTTTGCAAAGCTACCGGGATTTAAAAATAGTTACGCAAAACAGAGCGTGCCTGCTCCCACCAGCTTTAGAGAACAATTAGCTGCTTCATTTAAGGTAGAAGCACAGGAGACAGATTCCATTCAAATGTGGAGATGAAGGACATCGCCTGGACCACAAAATTGAAAGACCAAAAAATTGACCCAAATGTAGTTAGATTTAGGCAATACATGTACTTGTGAAACTTGTTAATGAAGTTTGGGGAGCCCAATGACACAATAAAACAACAGTGGCAATTAAAAGAGTTCATAAGAAACAATCTTTTACCTTGAGGAGGTCTTATAATAATGGAAGAGATGCTTTTTTTGCACTCAGAGAGGTTGACACCCCCAAAGCGCCACACTAAAACTTTTATGCTTTATTTTATTTTATTTAACTTTTTTGTTTTATATGCAAAAAGCAGTTTGGGCTGTTTTTACCAACACATTCGTGTCTGAATAAAATTGTGTATTTAATGTTTTTATCCATATGATTGAATTTGAATAATGAAGGTCAAGGTCAAACGCTTGGCCAACCTATCCCCACATTCCTAGTATAATTGTTGTGAAGTTTGAAGATGGTCAAAAAATTTTAATATAAGGTTTTTACTGATGTTGACATTTAGTGTAACGTTGACCTGATTTTCCCTCAAATTAAATCATCTTGAGCTGTTATTGGTATCTACCAACAGACAGATGAGATCTTGAAAACTATTGATGCTAGACTGCTGTCAAACAGACAGACAGAGCGATTACAAACGTCTTCCCTTCATGAGGAGACTAACAGCCACCCAATCATGTGGAGTAACTCATTTCAGCAATTGTTTTGTTTGTTTTGAAAGAAGCCATTTATGATAAATTTGCTAGTGGACAATGTTCCCTTGAGTTTAGTTGCTGTTAATCGGTTTTCCTGGAGCTTCCAATCTTGTGTTTGACCGGTCAAGTTTCTGTTGTATCAATTTTGATTTCACCACTATCTTGGACTATAGCTGTTGTAAGTAGTCTTTCTATCTGCTGTAAGCCTTAGGGTCGCAGAGGGCACAGCATCAGCTGTTTCATGTGGCAGTAATGTGATAGTTCATTAATTGGACAGCAGAGGATTTGCTACTGAGTGAAGTGTCACAAAGCAAATAAAGTTTCCAGCGGAAAAACTAAATGCTTTAGATAATTCGTTCTGGAAAGTAAGTGCGTGTCCTTTCATGGTACATATACACTTACATATACAGAGATATGTACATGCGCATCTACTGTACCTCTTCTGACGTTTAATCAGTCAATCAGTTGTGTCTTCAGGATGACAAAACAATTTGTATTATTGTATTTTTTGTAATGTTTAATCATTGTATACTCCATAAATTTGACTTCTGTTCTTCTGTTCTTATTAAAATAATTAAATCAAAATGAAATGTTATGTTTTGGTTTACAAATATGCAGCCCAATGTGTGGAACTGACAGCAGCCTTACAGGCAGGCAGATAAAGATCGGCACTGACTAAAAGCTGGGGTTTGTCCTTCCAGCAGCTGTGAAGGACAGCCTTGGGTTTGAGAGAAGATGGACATTGATTTTCTTGGCCTGGTTATATGACCACTGTGCCGCTTGCTTCTGATCTTAAGAACTGACCAAAATTTTTCTTAAAAGAAATAAAATTTTAAAAATCCAGATCTGCATGGTTAGGGTACATGTACATGTACACACAAACACACTTATACAAAATGTGTTTACGGGCATATTTGTTTTTATTTTTAAGATGTTTTTAGTGTGTGCATTAGGATCTCTGTATCAGTCAATGGTATTTGTTTCCCAGATTATTTATGTAGATCTTTTTTTTTCAATGTTGAAATTCAACATTTCCAAACCCCTGCTTTTCTAAAACAATGAATAAGATCCAGCGCCTTTGGGTGTGCCCAGTTTTCCTTTGAAGTGGTTGACTGGAGATTGAATTGTTCAGTGTTGCATTTGAGGCCCAGACTCTAAAAGCTGGATCAGGCTGATCTAAGGCAGTCCATTTAGTTCAGTTGAATGGACTTACTACATTAGATATTGGCAGGACTGAGTAGCAGTTTGGAAGAATTTCATTCTAGCTGCAGCAGCAGCAGCTTTCATTTGCATGATAGGAAGCACAGACTTTCAAACACTCACTTAGAAACACAGAAGACCTGTGAGAAAGCCTAACAATGTTACTTGCTATTGCTTGTGATAACAAACCTTTTTTTCCTACTACCATCTACCTTTGAAAATAAAAGCATCAGACTTCACAAAAAGTATGATGATTTTATGGATGAAACCTCTGCTTATCTTAAATAAATGAAGAAAAACAAAAAACATGGTAAAGATCATTTACGTACTATCACTGTAGTATTCACTTATAATTCAATTGAAGAAACATAAAAAAACAAATTAACATATACATTTCCCCTAAAAACAACAACAACAAATTATGCTGTATGTTTTAGCATGGTTTATTGCTTACCCTTCATTACGTCTGATGCTTTTAAGTCAAATAGAGCACAAACAGTAGCAGGAAGAGAGTTTGTCTGAAGGAAGAATGATACATGAAAAAGCTTCTTCCAAAAGAGTGAACATTTATTTTTTGGATCTCATTAGCACGTGGCACACGGGAGAGCAAGGTCGGTTATTATTTCACTTCATTGTGAACACTTGTGGACTTTCTGTCATTTAAGTGAGCATGCATAAAGGAGTAGATTTGCTGTTTCAGACCAAATACACAGCAGGTCTTTCTAGCTTAAGATGTGTTTAGCATTCTGTGGTTGCATTATTCTTGTAAACTAGAAGCAAGTCAGTCTTTTTTATTCTGTAGGAATTACATTTAAGTCTAAATTTGCTGGGCTAAATCTGCATTTCATGTGTGATTAAGGGGATTTCTACATTACTCAGATTGTTTTATTATTATTGCCTGTTATGTTGAATGCATTTACTGATAGCACTCAACCAAAGTTTGTTGTTGTTATTAATTTGTTAATTAAAGAATTACTGAAAGTAGAATACAAATATTAATGTAAACATCAATTTATTTTCAGAGCAGTTGTTTCTTGACATAACTAAGACTTGACTTCCACAAAGTAAGATCCTAAAGTATGATTTTTTTTGTTTGATTGTTTTCCAAAGGTCTTGTTGTCTTTCACAGGATGATCTTAATCTAAGGAGACACAGTGGAGTATTTGGTTATCAATAAATCTTGTGTGAGTTAGACCATCATTCATGTATTTTAAGGGTGAAATAACAGTAACATAACATCAGATACTACACATACTACACTTTTTATGGTTCTTCATTATCAATTGTAGATAATATTACAATCAATTTGATTAATAATCAGTTATAGTTATTAACACAGAATTAAGTAGAAATGGGTTTTTGTGCATTGTGATGTTTGTTTGTTATAGAATCTACCACATGTGTCTGAGTAATCATTATAATCCTTCAAATTCTATGGAACAATGGTGCACTGGTTACCACTGTTGCCTCAAACTTCACACTTGGCTCTGAGTACTGGAAGATACCTTAAGAAAAGGTATGTGCATCTAATCAGAACACTGGTTCATTGGTGCATCCCTTTTAGTTAACAAACAGGGCCATGTCAGCACAAAGTATGCATGTTGTCACCAACAATATCCTTGCATCTCCATTGCTCTGTAGTTCCCGATCCATAAACTTTGGCCCAGTATATCTCTTCAAAAGTATGTCCCTGTTACTAAATAAGGCACAATGTATTACTGGGTGGTCTTGTGGGGTTAACACGGTTCATTTAACATTGTAATGTGAAACACCACCACATATTTACTATGCAGTTAAGTTAAGATGAGGAATAATTCCATTCAAAACATTTATTGACACTTTGGAGATGCAAGGTCTGCAGAAATAGAAGCAGCATGTAGAGATGGCAGAGCAACGGACTGGAGTTCTTTGTTTTGTTTTGTTTTTTTACGTTTTGTCAGAATCGGCACATGAAAAAGGAAACACATGGGCTGAATAACAAGCAGATTCACTTCTTCTGATTGATTATGAGCAGTGATCAAAAAAAGCATGTCTTTTGCCCTCCATAGTGAATCAATGTGCGCACATCTAATGCAAACTAAATGTCTGTTTAAAGTGTGTTTTGATTTTCAGCATCAATCTTTAATACAGCTGGTACAGTTATGCAATATTTCTCATCATTATTATATAAGGCCTAATCTCAGCTTTGTGAAGCAAAAATCCAGAAATGATGAATGCTATGACTTTGGTTCAAATCATCAAACAACGTTATATTAGGTAAGATGAAATCTAAAGCCTATTTGACATTTTTAATAACCTTGATCATGTCTCTCATTTGTTCTGTATCAATACAGGACAGTAAGAATAAACAGTAAAAAGAAAGGGAAGGAGTTCAAGCCTGCTTGAAACATGGACTTCCACGATAGAAGAAAGCAACGTCTCCACCCCCAGAAATGGTCAGAACATGCATTGCACTTGTTCATTTTTTGCTTTAATGGCTTTGCTTAACACTTTTTTTATGAAGATTGGAGGTCAGATGAATACAATTGAGGAACTAATGAACATCCGCTAAGTGTAGTTTAAAAGGGATGTTGGCTGCACAAATTGCAATCAAATATTCAGATTTAACCTTTGATCATGAATTAAACACCTTTCTGGAAAATTTGCAGACACTGAGGGAGAAAAGTGTGGTGTGCAGAGGTTAAACAGCTGGTGTGTGACATATGCAGGTCAGTGTATACATTGCAGTCAATAACATCAATAACATCCAGTGTTCATAGCAGTGTCAAAACACATTGTCTCAAAACAGAATAACAATGACAATTCAAGAATCATCAGAACTTGAACTGTTTGCCCTTTAAAACATCTGAGTGCCAAACAATGGGAATGTCAGCAGAGTGGTGAAGAGAAACTCTGCACATTCGACAACACTTTCACCTTGAAGTGTTAGTGAATGAGAGTGTGGACACATTTTGCTGTTGTAATTTTGACCAACAAACACATTTCCAATAGAATCAGCAGGATTTTTTTCTTCCTTTTGTTTTGTTAAATTATTCTTGTTTAAACCCAAAGAAAAGGGATAGCAGAAAAGTGTTACCTTCAGCCCCGGGGTCAGGTCGTCGGGGTCAAAGGTGGTCAGAGGTGAAGGTCCAGGACGTGAGCCATAGGACAGGACAAAGGGTGGGACACGTATTGGTGGCGGTCACAAAAAAGCACAAAGATATGGCAGCAGGGAGAGGAAGGAGAAGCAGGAGGCATAACCAAAAGTCAAAAAAGAAAAAGTAAAATGTGACAAAGAAGGGGCAGCAACAGGGGAGAATGATGCAAAAGATTAAAAGCCAAAGAGGAGGATTTGGGGGGAAATGGTGGGATATGGCAGAGAGGGAAGGTAAAAAGCAGAGGAGGAAACTGTGAGAGAAAGCAGTAGTTTTGGGGCAAAGAGGGCTGAGTCAGTTCCTCTAAAAACAGAACCAAAATAAAAAAGGAATGAACCCATACCTTGGTCGTTTAACGTCAGGTGCGCCAGACCTTGAAAGGGAAAAAACAGAAAAAAAGAACAGAAAGAGGAAGAAAAGAAGGTCATAAAAGGCACGGGAAGAAAAAAAGCATTGTCACAACGTTGGACTGCAGTTTGTGACAGACATCCTGGGGCAGACTTGGATGTCAGAGTTCAAATCAAAGGTAAAAAACGAGAAAGAGAGAGAAAGATAGAGAGAAAGAGCGAATAGTAACGGAAAACGAGCAAACACTTCTTGAGTGAGGTGTGTGGGGGGGTGGGGGGGTTAGAAAAAAAAGCATTTTTATTTGGCGCAACCCCCGAAGGTTATTGCTCTCACAAATGCTTTTTTTTCCTTTGGAGTACTTATGGAACACACAGAGAACTGTTTGGCAGAAAAGGCTTGAACCTGGTATCTCATATCCAACTGTACTCAAACCAGACACACACTCACACACACACACACACACACAAAGAGCTTTGCAAGGTTCACACAGAGGAGGTCAAAGATAAATCTGGAAACATGCTACAGGATCAAACGTTCTCTGCACCCTAATGTGGGTAGATATTATCAGAACACCATTCCAAGCAGTTATTAAGCTGGCTGTAGGCTACCAAGCAAACGTCTAGCCAAACACGCATTTCAATAGATTCAACAGAGACAATGAGCTCCTGTTGGTGCTAGCAGCTAATATAAATCTTACATTATGCAACTTTCAAAAAGCCATAGTCACAGAGATCAGTTCAAGATACTCTATTATTATTCAACGCCATGAACACACACACAGAAAACTGTTGAGAATACAATCCCAGAAAGAGTACCTGCCCCCATATAAAGACAACAACGTGCTTCCAGCTGTCTTTAAAATAAGCAACAACCTGAACAGTGTCCACCTGTCAAAGGTTGTTGCCTAAACTAAATGAAGTTACAAACACGGAAAAGCAGTTTTACAATTCATGGTTTTCACAACTGGATGAACATATTTAGTGAACTTCAAACTTTTCCATACGTAGACTCTACTTCCACAGCAGGATGTACTCCAACTCCATAATCTTGGACTACAGCTAATGTCAGTAGTTCTTCTTCTAATTCTCTAACCAGAACCTCCAGCAGGCAGTTCATGTGTACACTAACCTTACCGAGTCTGCATAGAAGACCAAGAAATATCGCTGCCAGCTAGAGTCAAAGACTCTGTGGATGGAGTTGGTGTTTGTGAACAGCACAAGAGTGTCATTCAGGAAGCAGTTGCTTGCATTTTGTAGTTATTGACTCGAACCTCGCAGGCGATATAAAGACTATAGAGGAGAAATATAAATGTATATGGACACAGTATAAAGTATATGCATTATTATTAGTAATTGTACAGTGGTGGACAGATGGTGACCAACTGAAACATTTTAACATCCCCACTCTTTTTAGCTACTATATAGTTCCTGTTTGGGGAAAGCTATCGTACTGGTGGTTATAAGGGAAAAAGCGTGACAAAAAAGGAAAAACAGGAAAAGAGCTGTTGTAAGCTTCCTATCAGCTGACAGTGGTCATCAGCTGCACACATAGAGCAGCATGTTTTTCAATAGAATTCTTGGAAGTAAACCATGTCAGTCAGATAAATAAAACTGAAAAGACTAAAGCGCTATGGCCTCAAGCAGAGTTTATTCCCACATACACTAAACAGCTACAGCAAATTGGATTTAACCCCAGGCTGCACGGAATACAAACAGCACTATGTCTGTTGAACTAGAAGACCCAGAAGGTCGAATCATTTCATCTCAACCTGTCTTTTCTTGATCAATACCACTTCAAGCACAAGACTTTTGGTGTTATCAGCAAACAGATTAATATAAATAACCATTGATGATTGAGGGAACACAGAGCAACAGCCTTTAACTGTTAAACATTACTTCTGTTTTTAATATCAGCATCTGGCAAACAAACAAAAGTTCAAGTCCCAGTTAGCCGCAGTGATCTGATCTATGGATTCTATGACATGCTGGTATTCTGCACATTCTCTTGAATGATTTCCTAAAAGTGTCTGTTATTGCAGATCATATTCAGAATACATTTAAATAGAAATCATTCAGTCTCAGTACAATTTTTCACCTAACCTCCCAAATAAATAATGTGCTAAAACACAGATTTAGAACTCTAGCCGTACCAAATAAGAGCAACAACCTTTAAAGCAGAACTAATCTCAGCCGAGACAGCTTGCACGAACAGCAAATGT
The DNA here is from genome assembly GCF_000239375.1 of Pundamilia nyererei. Lineage (NCBI taxonomy): Eukaryota > Metazoa > Chordata > Actinopteri > Cichliformes > Cichlidae > Pundamilia > Pundamilia nyererei. Next base: position 867,364 of record NW_005187515.1, on the reverse strand, counting down.
TGTCTGTGTAACAATTTTAAGCACAAAGAGTGACTAATTGAAGTGTTTGATAGTTAAAGTTTTCTAAACGTTTGGTTTCTGCTTTTTCTTGAAGACAAACTGGACCAAAATAAAAGTGTTTATAGTCAAAAGTGGCTAGCTGTTAGTCTATGCACAAACACATCTACACTACCAACCAGCAGGCAGACAAATCAGAAGGCAAAGCCTACAGAAGCTCAAATGACTCTTCACTACAAGCTGTTTCTATTGTCCTCTTTCTTAATAACATCTGTGATTCAGGGGAAGAAGAAATATACAGGCAGAGTGTTTTATTTATCTGGCTTCAGTCCGTTTCCTGCCGGCCTTTTGCGGGGAGTTCAATCATTCTCACTCTGCCTCCTTCTGTTTTTGTTCCCTTGCTCATAATCCATTAAGGAGATAAGGCGAAGGCTCCTGCAATGAAACAGAATGGTGCTGTCGCTGCATACCAAATCATTCAAATACATCCCCCCACCTCCCACCCCGACCTCATCCAGCTTAGCCGAGCAAAAAGCAGTGGTACAATTTTATGGAAAAGGAACACAAAAGAAGGCAAAGAAGAGGTAAAACAGACAGAAAAAGACAACAAAAAAAATGAAAACAAGGTGTCATTGGCATCCTCACAGCCTGTGCGAATGAAAGATTAAGAGACAGGTGTGCAGATAACAAAATGTAGCCAAAAGATAATCAAAAGGACACAGTGATTCCAAAGTATTGTATTAAAAAGTAAAACAGAAAAACGTAAAAGATTTCTT
>NW_005187515.1:820889-865049 GCF_000239375.1 Pundamilia nyererei | reverse complement strand
GGTCACCCAGCTTGTTATCAGCACTCAGTTCTGAATCCTGATGGTATGGCGGTGCATCAGTGCCTATGGAATTGGCAGCTTGCACATGTGCAAAGCAGCAGTGCAGTGGAGCACCGGGAAAGGACACGCATATTTCAGCAAGACAATTCTAAATTCACACACTGCAGCTATTAAAACAACATGACTTCATAGCCTGCCTGCAGTCCAGACCTTTCTTGAGCAACTGAAAACATTCGAACCGTCATCAGTCATCAATCATCTCAGGGCACCAGCATTAACACATTAACCACATTTGGAGGGTAGATAGAAAAATTTGTGTCATCATCATTGTTTTTTTCTACCAATTTCCTCCCCTCACGCTATTCCTTGTTCATTAGATGGAGATCCATACTCTCATCAGATAGAAGTGTTCACTTTCCAGCCACCTCTGTGGTGTTTGAATTGCATGCTAAACAGCATCCTCCACTGAGGACTGTCACTCACGTACGGCCACCACAGTTTATGTGCTTCCTGGAAGCACACGCCGTACTGACACAACCCCTTTTCTTTACCTGCTGATCCCAAGGTAGTAGTAAACAGCAGTTAAGTATTCTTTATATTTTCAAGGACACTGCCTGTGATAACATTAGTGACTTCAGTAAGCATTACCGAAAACCAAACAGCCAAAGTGTATAAACGTATTGAAATATAAAATGAAAACAATAAATTATTTTATATGCATCTTATTGCTTAGTGCACCCTTGGCACACGATATAAAAGTGCACACTATCCAAAACATTTGACACGTCCACAAATCAATGGCTTTTACTAGACCTGGGCTAAGATAAAGTTTCACAGTATGATTATTACTTTATATCTCTGAAAAGTGCAGGCATGGCTCTGGAGTACTCAGAAACAAACTAGGGCAATTTGTAAAAACATCTGCTGAAAGATGTTGGAAAATGGTTCTGATTGAACGTGAACAATATTCTTCCCAGTAGTCAGATGTATAATGCAGTATCTTAGAGCAGCTAAAGTAATATTAAACTGTGGCTGATTTAAAGTGTTTTAATAATTAATCATGGATATCTATTCTATGAGAGAAAGATGGAGATAGTAAGAGCTAAGGGGCGAAGAACACCTCTACAGTCCTGCTTTGATTTCTTTCAATGCCCTATTTCAAATAGGAAGAAACATATGTTAAAGGTATGTTCTTTAACATTAGGTTGCTTTGAGACACATCAGACAAATTTGGCTCAATGTGGAAAAAGAGATGGCAAGGCATGCTGAGAGGGATCCTTGTGTATTTCCCTAATGTTTGCAATAGAGCTGCCACGAGTAGTCGACTAGTCACGATTACGTTGACTATCAAAATCGTTGACGACAAATGTAATAGTCGAAGCGTCGTTTAAAGCCTTGTAAGATCCTGAAAGACGCAGGAATAAGTAGTAGGATTTAGGAGTGTAATAACGGACTGAAGCAGAAGATGGCAGCACTGCATGTACAAGGATGCCAGCTGCCGTTAAACCCCGAAGAAGAAGAAGGAGTAACTCCAGTATCGTAGCTGTGTCCAAATTCAGGCCGCATCCTTCGGAGGCTGCATTTGTAGGTCGATTACGTTACAGCGACGTGACGAAGGCTTTCCAAATTCGAAGACGCCTCCAAATGCGGTCGTCCTTCATTTCCCCAGCATGGCCCAACCTATCCCAGGATTCATAGCACGGCCCAGCCAATACCAGTTTCCAACAATGGCGGCAGCTACTTAGTTTTAATCTTACTCTTTCTGGGTCACAAAATAAACTGTGTAAACTTCAAATATCTGCTTGGTTTATCAAGACATCACATATTTGCAAAAGTGCTCCGATGTTTTCGGAGACATCTGTTACCCACCAGCTCAATAGCTAGCCGGGGGGTTGAATGGTCACTTGAGCCGGCGAGAACTGCAAACTCCCGGCAAATCGTTTTCAAACCCCACGCGGACTTTCACTACTCAGGTTAAACATGATATATAAGTCAGTTAAATAACTTAAAACTGTTATTGTTTGGCTTTTTTTAGTCTTTTATTTGTTCCTGAGTAAATCGGTTTGGCTGAGATTAAAGTTATTTTTTGCACAGGCTGAATAAACGTCAAACAGAAAACTAATTAAACGGAAGTGTGAGATTCTGTTATACTGTATTTTAGATAGCAAGGAGCAGATGGCTGAGTTTAGTAAACTCCACTGAGGCAATCTGCAAATTTTATTGAAAGTTTAATAAACTATCATCTTGTCTTTATTTTTAGTTAGCACATATCTTAAACACTTAAAGCTGTAAGCTAATGATAGTTATATAAGTGCAGACGCATGCTGGTGCAATAAGCTGTACATTTTACGTCCAAAGGATGCATGATCTGATTAGCCGACTAATCGCAAAAATAATCGGTGACTAGTCGACTATCAAAATAACCATTTGTGGCAGCCCTAGTTTGCAATGACCCTTAATCAAAAAGTTCATGAACACCTGAAAAGCTTTGATTCATTCAAATCTGGTCAATAGGTTGAACTTTTGTTAGTACGTAAATTAAGCTAGTGTACCTTCAAAGGTCAAAGGTCTTTTCTGGACCAGCAACATCACCCAACGATTCTAAACAGATGTTTTCAAGATTGTATTTGTAAGTAGCATGGGATGGTGTTTTCGTCTAATCAGAGCAACTGTATAAATTTAAGAACTGTTGAGAAGGCTGGGTAGAAATCATGAGCATGGAGTATTTTACATTCCTGAGTTTGATAAGCTGTCAAAGCAGTCAAGCAAACATAATCAAATCATTTCCTTTGGTAAGCCCTCATGATACAATTACTAGCATTCAAAACAAAACATATAAAACAAGTGAAAAACAGAGGGGGAAATAAGGCTCTAACTTGGCTTTGGGATTTGTCGAGGTAATTTATTACATACTGTAGACTTCACACCTCAGTACCACTTTTGACATTGACTCCGGGGGTGGCCAAACCTTTTTTTTGTTCATCTATTAAAGATGAAACTACCTGTTTATATGACCAAATACTGACTGGAAAGAGAAGAAGAAGAGCCAAGGAGCCAAGGAGCTCTTGGCTGCTCCTGCTCTTCAAGCAGCTAGATAGTGTAGTGGTAAGACTACACACCTTTGGTGCAGGAGTCACGAGTTTCAATTCAATTCAATTTTATTCATATAGCGCCAAATCACAACAAAAGTCGCCTCAAGGCGCTTCATAGGTACAGAGAAAAACCCAACAATCATATGACCTCCTATGAGCAAGCACTTTGGTGCAGTGGGAAGGAAAAACTCCCTTTTAATAGGAAGAAACCTCCGGCAGAACCAGGCTCAGGAGGCCAACAGGCCATCTGCTGCGACCGGTTGGGGTGAGAGAAGGAAGACAGGATAAAGACATGCTGTGGAAGAGAGACAGAGATTAATAACAGATATGTTTCAATGCAGAGAGGTCTGTTAGTCTCATAGTGAGTGAGAAAGGTGACTGGAAAGGAAAAACTCAATGAGTTTGATTGCCACCCAGTGTTCGGTATGGATTCTAGTGAACCCCCCCATGTTAAAACCAAGCCCTGGTGCGGTTATGTCTGCAGCTTGGACACAAGTAGTTCACTATATGTTGTATGCTATTGTGTATGTGACAAATAAAGGTGGTCTGTTGTTGTTATCTTTACTGCACTACTATCTGGCTGTGACTGTGACTCACTTAATGATTATATGATACAGTAGACGTGGCATTAAATTGAACTTTTCATGCAGTTAAAGTGCTTTGATGTGTAGACATCTCATAAATTTCATATATTTTAATTTTATCAACAAAAACTCTTTACAGCATTTTACAGATTTCTTCTGTGTGTCTCTGCAGACATCTGATTGTAGAAATACCACAGGAAACTGTTGACCCCAGGCAAAGAAGTTAACTAAGCGAGTGAAGCATCAAATCTTTATGGTCAGTTTCCACTTTCCACAGCAGCAACTGCTATCAGCAGCGATGCACAAAGTCATTTGGAAGTTTGTTGAATAACTTGATTTACTATAAAAGTTACAATAAGGCAGTGGCACGATAACTAATGAAGACTGCAAATGCCAAGGTTGCAGATACACAATATACACAAGACCACCATGACAGGTAAAGTAAAACAATATGATTTGATTGCAGTGCTATTGCTTTGGGTTATGAACACGCACTGCCAAATAACCAACATTTATAGGTGTCAACTTTTCATAACTAAAAACCTACCAGTGCAATACGTGTATTTTTATTCAGCATAGGCCTACACATATTACAAATACATTGAGTGTTGTTTATTGTCTTAATAACAGTTTACTCTGGGTGTGGGAAGATAATGAAGGATCACAATGGAAAATATTTCATCTCAAGATATCGTGCTCCCCAAGATCTCCTAATCAGCTCCGTGACACGGTAAATCATTTTGACTCCCACTTCTTGTTCATTAAAACACAACTATGTCATAGAATATATCAGAGCATCTTGGAGATCGGTGAGGGGTAACGATCTTACAGTCACTGATCTGCCTTAATTAAACAGTTCATAAATAAATTGGAGCTCCGTATGTCAAGCTGGAGAACTTCATAACTAATTTCATGTTATAGCCATCAAAACTAGCATACAGAAGGGATGTTGGTGATTTCTTCACTTATGCCTAATTATACAGTGCAAGGTCAGAGGCGCTTCAGTATTTCAGCAGCTCTTATATGAAATCCCACTGCCTTTATTTGAAAGAAGTAGCTGTACCATCACCAATATAACGCCTTACAGCAAACATACTATCCTTATGTCCTAGATAAGGTCTCCTGAGGTCAAAACTCAACACCAGCCCCCCATGGATATCTCAAAACTTCTATATACCCTTCCTCTTTCATTCTGCAGATGTTCCTTACACCATTTCTCCAGTCCATCCATCCTCTTTTTAAACAGCCAGCATCATAGAATGACTTATTCATAGAATGAATAAGTGTCCTCTGATTGCCACTTATGGACTCTACACATTAGAGAAGCTGAAAGTGGAGAGTGGACCACAAAATGCATGCTGTCCTGAACATTTCTTTTCCTCACAGGATTTTGGAAGCTATAATTACAACATCAGATGTGACAGGGAAACAAGCAGCCAAGAAGTATTGAAAGGAAGGGAGGAAGCCAGTCCTTAAGTGGAAGATTATAGCCATGGAACCACAGCACCTTTCTTAAAAGCCCAAAACCCAACCCTAACACACACATGAAGATTACCAAAAGCTAATAGCACAAGAATTAGAATCCTCTAAAAGTAAAAGACACCTTCATCATCAGACAACGATATAAAAGAATATACAATTATTATCAGTCAGTAATAGATAGTATAAGTATAATCTATAAAAAAAAGTATATGAAGTTGTTTCTCATAGAGATTGTTAATATCAGTCCCATTTCTACTGCAAAGCAATCCAACATTAGTGACACACAGTAAAAACAAGACGAAAATCTCCTGGACCTCTGAGCTATAGAAGCTCAAGTCAGAAGCAAAGTGATCTACAGGGACGTTAGCGCAAAATAACACCTTGCCTTGAGCATTTGTTGATGTTTAATGTTTCATTTTGACAATGTTCTCCCTTCAGGCTCTGTTTAGAAGCTCAATCCTGTTTCTCTTCACTAACAGCCCCTCACTGTGTTGTGTAGATTTGTGTTAGGGAAATGGAAAAAAAACAGTTATAATGAGTTTTGCCTGAATATGTAGCTGCCCGTGAGTTTTTGTCAGAGCGACTTCCTGTCTTGTGTCAGGGGGTGGGTCTCAGCAGGTAACTACAACAACAACCCATAATGGAAAATTAATGTCTTCCAACTGAGACAACACACTAACTTCACTCACTGGGTCGGGTAAACACTATTAGACCACCAAATCTGTAGTGCTCCTGGAAGTTTGCGCGAGCGTAATTACCGCAAAATTCATGGAAATTTTTGTAACAAATGTATTCATTATTCATGCGCCTATTTTGTAAGGCTGGAATCCTCTTTGTGGGAAACGATAAGCAGCTTGATTTAACTGAGATTGGAAAGTCCCAAATGGTCTATCCTCCCTACTCATTACAGGATAGTGATGTGTTTCTTTGTCTCACAATGGTAAATGAAAAGGTACTTAAACAGTCTTTTTAGCAAGTTGAATTATTCAAAGAGTGTTAAATAGTTTATTCTAATAATTAGTCTAAATCTCAGAATCTCTATGCCTTATAACAGTTTACAGTAGATTGTTGGTAAATAATTTTTTTAAAATGTGCCTTTACACTGGCAACTGTCCTAAAATTGAAGATTTCAACACATCCTTAAAAACACCTTGAACAAAAACTTTTTGTTATCTCAATACACAGGAAATATCAAATATTAGAAAGAAGAAATCTGAAAAATACCATAAAACATGTGCAAGAAAAAGATTTTTTTACATTTTTTTTCCCACATTGTGATTCCAGTTAGGGCTGTTCGATGTAACGATATATATCGGATGACGATATAAAAACGTCTATCGTTTCATTTTACGCTATCATTTGTTTCGTGGTGTTGCAAAATAAACTGTTTACGGCAATATTTTTTCATCGTTTTGATGGTCACTGTAGTGGCTATATTAATTTCTTAAAATTCTCTCTTTCTCTTATATTTAATATAACCACACTACGGACAGACAAGCGCCTGTTTTTATGCGTTGTGGTTAGCAACAACGACGGTAACACCACCACGTGTCCGCTTGTTTATGTTCCACATAAACCTTTCACAATAAAGCTCAAGAGCCTGTTGAGACTTTTCAAAATAAACTGAATCACGTGAAAGAGCAGATTATTTACGGATGAGAAGTAAAAAAGACGCCAGGTGCTAAAAAAAAAACCTTAGACTCAAACGTTAGAACAGGCTTTTCCCCGCAGCATGCCGTGTAATAAATACTCACAAAGAAAACGGCGGCTGTTACAACTTATGTTTAAAAATGTATAGTTTCATGCATCTGTTAAAACACTCGACTCCAGGTACATGACGTGCAGCTGGAAACACTTCCCGCAAGACGAGCTGCCCGAGATTCACAGAATTTACAGAAAATGTTTTTTTTGTGATTTATATCGTTATCGGATGATAGATGTCTTATATCGGGATATGAGATTTTGGTCATATTGCACAGCCCTAATTCCAGTGTTATATCTTAAAATGCCTAAATGAAGGTAACAACAAATCCAAAGTTGCCTTTTCATTGAGATACAACAGTATCTTGTTTAGTTTCAGCAGCTGAGCAAAAAGCCCTGCTGCTTGCTTTCATGTTGCCAAAGTCTAATTAGGCAAACTGAACAAATAACAGTGAGACAGAAGTCCTCTGCATATTCAAACAAAAGAGCTCCTGAGTTTGAGCAACCAGAAGGAGCTGAAGGGAGGGAGAGAGAAGAGAGTGAGCTGATCACAAGAAAATTAAATGGCACTGAACCTTGTAAACAAATATTTCAACAATGTTAAACACAATGTAGGAGATGTCTGGTGCCGCTGTGGTGTGAAATAGCCTTGTTCTGTTTGGAATGGGGTTTCACGTATGATGGACACAAAACTTAAAACAAATAAATAAATAAAAACAAACAAAAACAAAAAGCCTCACATGTATCTGTAATTGGGTATCAGGTAATGTTAATACAAGGGGGTTTAATAGAAAGACTTTCTCAGAAATGTGACCAGTGGAGCAAGGTGAGACTTCTTCTACTTATGAATTTAAACAGAATCCATATTTCCGCCTGCTTGGAGAGTCCAGTATTGCCCTTATTAATAATTTGTCCTTTACTGATGTGTTCCGCCTTGAGCTGTCAACTACTGTACTGTATATTTCCCTGAACTATATAGAGGTACTGCAGCCATAATGTTGAGGTGAAAGAAGAAGAAAAAAAGACACTAACAATTACTTTCCCCTTAATAACATAGATTTAATTTTCTTCCAAAGTCTGGTTCTCTTTAAAGTCATTTATCACTTTTTAGGCTTTGTGTGGGCAAATGCATGAGATGCTGTAGCAAGCTGACCCTTGTTGGCATAGCAACAGACTCGTATCTTGACATGATGATGGCCACGTTTGTGTATTCTCATTCTGCTTCGCACTCCTCTGTTTCCCTTATGTTCCCAAACCTACTTCATCTCCTCTTCTTTTGCAAATTTGGCCTCAACACTGTAGCATGCACTTTACCTCTACCCTGCTTTTATCTTTCAGTTCCTCCATGTGTATTTTATTACATTACCCAGTCAAATATCAAGTTAAGGGGGGCTTATACATTTGAAAAAGCTATATAACTAAGGATTCTGTAGTTAAGTACGCAGTAAAATCAGCATGCTATTCACAAAATTGTGCCCGTTAATTCCCTAAATCGGATTGTACTTGCAATAAGCAAAAAATAATAAATTGCATTTACTATCTACTAAAGCAATTGGGGAAAGAGTTGAATAAAGTAACAAAGGACAGAAAGAAACAGAGTACAATGAAAGTGGACAATTATAGCCTACGCAATTGATTACAAAAAATTTCCATAATGAAAAAATAAAAGAAACAGCACTGAACACATGAGCACATTTTGATCCTTAAAGTAAACAAGAATGTATTAAAACATTTACATTTTAATTTCTTAATATTAGCTTATGTTTTGTTACAGTTTTGCAGACTTTCTCAACCAGTTTGATCCGATTCTCAGCTAGAATGAGTCATTAAGGGGTTTCTGGATATACTAAGCATTTGATGGATGCCAAAACAGCTGATATGAGATAAGATGACCGTGGAGGCCAGTTCATTACATGTGCCATCCTTCTCTGTCCTTCTTGGCCACACATACCCAAAAGGTATCACTTTGAATCACTTGCTTGTTAAAGAACAAATTAGAATCTGAATAACCTCAATCCAGATAAGATAGTGTGCCACTGCAGAATGATTGGAATAAATGACATATAAATAAATGATAATAAATGACCACAAGCTCAGGGTAGATAAAATAATATCACTAGAAAAAATGTACTGCTTTTATTTGGCTAATTTTGTGCTCTTGTCTCTTTTCAGCTCAGTGAGAGCAATCAGGCTGATTCCAACTGCTCTCATTTACTGTTGTGGCAGCTTCTTCTTTTTTCTCACACATAGACATGTTCCATGTGGAGTTGATAAGAGACAGCTGGAGTGAAATAATTTCTAACTGCGCAAGTATATTAAAAGTTTTTGAACAACTGTTACACAGACCAACTTCCTTCTAGCTTCTACCTTATGTGTCTCTGACTACACAAACTATGTGGAAATAAACAGGTAAGCGAGGAAATGGAAGGTCCAGATTAAACCACAGGGTCCTTAGCTGTAGTCTCACTTTTCACTTGTATACCTACAACTGAGGCAGAAGAGACACAAAACGACTACAGCAAGACAACTCTTTACACAAGCGGACCAGCTTTATCCCAAGTCAGATTTGCACACTGTTAGACCTCTGCCTTACCACCACATATTTTAAGTACAAGGGTTTCTACAGATAAAAACATGCATGTGCTATGGCTCTTCAGTGTCACACATTGGAGTCAACCTTTAATGGAAGAAGTGAAAAGTAAAACTCTTGGCTCTTTCAAAGGCAGAGCACAGAGCCACAGATGTGTAGATGACACCTGGTCAACTCAGTGCAGTGGAGAGAAGCATAAAGTTCACCAGAAGACACAAAGGATAATAGTTTTCTGTTTCTGGACTGCGCTGTGCAATGGAAGTGTCAACACTGAAGCTTACTGGAAGCCCGCAAACACAGACCAGTACCTACTCTTTGACTCCCACCACCCTCTGCAACCAAACTTGGGGTGATCAGAACCCTTCAATTACAAACAGAACAACATTGTCATCTCTTATGTAGCATCCCAGGGCACTTCAGACCCAGCCGCACCTTCAGACAATAACCGGTTTGTCCCAAGGACGAAACTCCCAAACACAAACTAAACAACATAGTGCATGTTGTACAGTGCAGCTGCAGCTCCAGTGCAGAACTGGAGCCAGTTCATGAACGCATGGCACAACATAATAGACTCACCTCAACAGAACAAGACTCAGCTGTACATCTCCATCTAAAGGACAAAGGTCACTCTTTCGAGGCTGACAATGTTCACATTTTGTACAGAGAAGACAGATGGTTTGGAAGAAGAGTGAAAGCAGCTATTTCCACTGTGAATGACCATTTTTTAATAGAGGGGGTGGCTTATGACACCAACTGTCTTCCACCTACAACGCTGTCTTGAGATCCCTTCCCAGGCACCTCAAACCCAGACTTATGCCTTGCATCGGGTGATCTCGATAGGTCATATAATAGGGTGAGGTAAGGTCCCAGAGTGGTTTCACCCAAAACCATTGGTGATAATGAGCCACACCTTTTTTCACACCTTGGCTTATGTTTTGAGACACATGATTAATAGTGTCTCTTAAGGGACAACTCTTAAATATCTGGAACTCTCCACCATTTGATTTTAGAACTGAAGAAGCCTCTTGGATGAGAGATGAAGTCCAGTCGCTTTCTTTTAAAGCTCCTTAGATTGGCCAAAGGTTACCAATATCCAATCCACCTTTTAGGGTCAGTATTGGACTAATATCTGGTCCAGAATGTTGTGTTATGTCTTAAAAATCCAGCGAGAGTTCAGTTGCTCTTGTCAAAATATTGCACTTTGGAGTTTAGACGCTGGTAGTGGCAGCAAGCCTTGTTCAAGTAGTTGAGTTGTTGCTGTGCACCAACCTTGGTACATTACAGTTAACTGTCTCAAAAATATTGAGAAGACTAGAAATTTTACCAGTAGACTACTGACTTGACCCAGATGTAACTGGAATTACCTAATCGAGATGGTTAAAAGTGTGCAAGTTTAATGTGTTTAGTATTATCCCAGTCGGTAAAAACAGCATCGGTAAATCTATATGAACAAATAGGTGTGTCCAATCTGATACTTTATGCTAATTTATCCGAAGCACATTTATGTCAGTTTCACTGATATAAATATATCAGCTAGATATGTAAAATAAAACAGAAGCAGGGTGTTTGGCTGCCAGTCTGTTTGTTACATCACCACCACTTTCCCATGCTGTCAACCTCAATGCTTACATCATTATTCTAGTCCAATTATCTTCTTGCCTGTCTTTTTAAGCCAATCAGCCACCACTCTGAATGGTTTTATTTTGTGCTCTCTGTCATTCTCCAACTTCCTCCCCACCTCTACCTCACCCAGGATGCCCTGTCCTAAATCCTGTCACCACTGGAATTCTGTTCCGCCATGATGGGTCATCGGAATGCAATTGCCAAATGCATTGATTAATTTCTCTGTCTCAATAAAGCATGTTCAGCTCTTCCAAATGATCTCTGCTCATTTAAATAATGTAAATTACAAGACAAATACAATGAAGCAGTCTATAATCCCAACTACACCCAACTTTCTTGAGACCTCGGGTACAAAAGATACAAGATGTGTGTGTGTAAAATGTACCTTTTGCCAATACCCCTAGGAATCAGTGTAAATATTGTCATCACTGCTCCTGCCAAAACCACAACCAAGACCACCATCATTTTGGCCGGCACTCTAAAAATGTAGGATTGCTTAATCAGATCAGGCTGTTATGCTAGGCTCCACTGATCCCATCTGTCACGAATTCATCCTTGGATCCACCATGCTGTTTCAAGCCCCACAACAGCTCTTTAAGAAAACCACTCAATCTGTTCTCTGAGCTATTTTTTCCTAGGAAGAAAATGTGGAAAAGGAAGCACAAAGAAAAGGTTTCCAAACATAAAGCAATATTTTCACTTAGATTTGGAAAATGGGCAGCCTGACCTCACTGATTTGTGATCCCACCCTGATGTGTCCTACTATCTGTGTCCGCTACCTCTACCTCCATAGATGGATCTGGCAGTAGATCAGAGGGGTTAGGTGTTGCCTGAGTCACCATTTAGTTGGCACTTGTGGGCTCTTATCCTCGTGATGCCAACTGCTCCTAACAGTGTCTCAGTGGCTCAATACCAGTCTATCCTTGATCCACTCATCCCCAGTGGGCCAAATGAAACTGGATAAGAAGCTCAGAAAGCAAATGAAAGAGAGAGAACCTAAATATTCCCGTTTGCAGTGGCACAGGGGTCACTAGTTAACAAGTTGAAGATGGCAGATATGGCAGTACAGAAGGAAAATGTTAGCCCCCTATTTTATTTTTAAGATAAAACATATTTGATCCCAGTTTTGTTTTGTTTTTTATATCATGTAGCAGATTAAGGGGGAAACTACCAGTTTATCTATTCATTATACAAACATCAAGTTCATTTTCATATAAGGATTTTATCCAACAGCCAATTAAATGTGTATTCATGAATGGATTAGTCAGTATGCGCAGTTGCGGGCCTATATATTTCTGTCAGTCTGACATATGTTTAATGCAGTTATTTCAATTTAAACATGAATAAAAATTATATCAGTCTTTGCAGTTGCTAGCATCCCATCCCATGCCGGTTCATGAAGAGATTCAGACATCCATCTACTCGTCATTTTAATTAACAGTGTCACGTTGTGTGTTATTAATTTTAAATAAATAAATAAAAATGTTAAGTGGCAGTCTAATACTGAAAAAAATTGGTTTGCTGCCGTAAGGCAACAGCATGCCATAAAGGGTCAAAAGCCTTGTTTAAAAGGAAATCATTGCCATTTTCTGAAAACAAAATTCTAGTTTGCATTCTCCCAAAGCAGGCTAGCCAACTAAAACTTGATTTGAAGATAAAAAGAAAGCCAGCACAGCAAATGTGAGTCACTGTGACTGAAACCGAAAGATAAAACACAGGGCTATACCTAGGTTAAAAAAGTTGTCACAGATCTATTCTTTGACACGGAACTCCTGCGTAGTGTAAAAAACACCAAAGCTGGTCTGGTTAGCACTAAAGATATTGTGAAAATCAGAAAGAACAAGCTTCCCAAGGATTACTTCTAATCCAAGTATTCTCTGCGAATGCTAATGTGCCAGTTTGAGGCACAAAGAACTAGAATTCCCTGCAGGCTACCATTTATTAAAAGCCTTTGTGGCAGTATAAAAAAAGGAATGTATGAGAGCCACAAGCAATAACATTAGCATATGTTAAATAGTCAGGGCAGTGCACATTGCTGTGGTAGGACAACCTAAAAGCCACTGATGAATACCTGACATTAGGTCACCAGAGGTCATGGCTTGTTTGGATCATGCTGTCCCTCAAAAGCTTGACTCAAACTCACTGATGATCACAACATAAACTCTCACAAAATGCAAAACACATGCTCTCTCTATCAGACAAGGATGACAATCTGACCACAATGTCACAAAACTACTAAATCCAATTATATGCAATTATCCAGTGTGGACTAAAGGAAAGACCTTTATCTGGCCAGAGGTGAAGGAAAACTGGAAAAGCAAGCAGGTTCCTGAATGAGACGTTCCTCTGGCCATGAACTTCTTTAAAAAACCTGTGTGACCTATATATGTGTAGAATATTCTCAGTAGTTTAAACGTTGCAATATTTTTCCTTATGTGTTCATTCTTTACATTCAGCAAAATAAATGCATTCAAAGACAGTTTCAAAAGAAAAAGTACATGTAAATATAATCCAAACAAGTTTGACAAAATGTTTAGTGTTTTCAATAAACTGAGTAAAAATACAATACTGTTGTTAATGTAATGTGTTTATTTAAAGTCAAGTAAAAAATTTGATGGGATATATGAATTTTAATATAGACTACAAAGAAAAAAGTGTCTCCAAAATAACCCATATTAGACTCATTGAGATGAATCAATTTCCATATAAGCTCTTATAATTAAAACTAATTGCACAGTTAAAGAAGGCACCTGAAACTGGGATAAAGATTGATACCAGCTATGGTGCAATGGATCTGCTTTGGGAAAAGAGTCAGGCAGCCAAATCGATAACTGTTTGAGTATTTCATCAGTGTGAGTAACAAAAGCATATAATTAGAGCTGCCTCAGAAATACCAAAATCAATCAAGGAGTGTTTTTCCCCCCTTTTTTTGCTCAGGCTTATCACTGACAATTCAACCTTTTTCTCTGTTGTTTCTAGTTAACAAGGTAGTATTGGTGCCTTCCCTGCATTCAAATTCCCCCGGGATATGACATCCATGCAAAGACTGTGGTTTGTTTGCATTCGTTTCCTATACTGCGTCCGTTCTCCTTACTCTTTCTGCACCTCAAGTATCTCTCAGCACCTCTACGTTTATTGAAAGCACAGAACCTCTGGGGAGGAGGTGAAGAGTGATCAGTATCATCTCCACTTCATTGCTATGATCAACGTTGCCTCTTGGGGCTCCAACCAACAAATCTGGGTACTCGGCACTTCAGAACAGGCGCCATCTGCCGCTACTATCCCCGAGGCAGGGCGGCAAGCAGCCGCTCAACGTTGCTGCTGTGGTATATGACTGCATGTTCGTAAGCATATCAGCTTG
The DNA here is from genome assembly GCF_000239375.1 of Pundamilia nyererei. NCBI lineage: Eukaryota > Metazoa > Chordata > Actinopteri > Cichliformes > Cichlidae > Pundamilia > Pundamilia nyererei. The sequence continues at coordinate 850,616 of NW_005187515.1, read as the reverse complement.
AGTTACTAGGTATGGTTTTACATGTTAATGAGCATCTGTGGCTTACGGGAAGCACACATATTAAAATGCTTTTATGTTTTCGCACAGTTCTCGAGTAGCACGTTTCCGTATGTGTGTATGTATATTTGAGTTGTACCTTGAGCACATGTGCTACAATTTATACTATAATATTATAAGAAGGAGCCCCGTGCTGCTCTTACATGCGTGGGTGTTGCAGTTTGAACCAGCATTAAATCAGTTTTACACTGATACTGAAACCAGTATTTAAACAGATCTACTCATACTTAAGCATTTACAACGAGGAGACCAGCATCAGTGTGGCAACCAGAGACCAGCCAATGTCAATGAAGTTCAGCAATGACACGCAAAATAACAGAGACAAACCCGTTTCAACTTTGAGGCAAACAACTAAAGTGGCTACCAATAGCAGCAAAAGGTCCTGTTGACTGACAAATGACAGGGTGGAAAATGTACAAGGTGTGCCCTATGCAACCAACCATTTCCTGAGCCGGAAATGTCCTCTAACCACCAACAGTCAGCAACTAAGTAATGGGTGTCAAGGAAACTGCTTTATATGCAGTTGGGGCTGTAGCATCTCAATGTAAAAAAACATTGAATGAACTTTAATTTAAACTTTCAAAGGTATTGCATAACTGTTGGCAACAATGTCAGTAAACACTACAAGGTTTACATTTCTATATACAGTAAGTATTGCACAAGCTACAAAGAAACTTGCAGAATGATACCGAGACTCACTTTAGATTCTAGACATGGAGGTCTCTGTGTCCTTTTTTTTAAAATAAGGAATGGACAATATGCATGTGTGTCTGGGACTGTGTGCATGTGTGTGGCTTCCTCTTCTTATCTCTTTCTACCAGGCCACTCTGCCGACATACACTCCAAAGAGCCCCTAGTTGTCATTCATGGCAACACACAGCCTGGAAAAATGTCACCATGAGGGGAAGGTGAGAGACAAAGCGAGAGAAATACACGCAGAGAGAAAGCGGCAAGTGGCGAGAGTCTGAAGCCCAACAAACAGCCACGCTACCTTGGTGGGGTTCCATTATCTTTTCTGCTATACCTCATCCTCCCTGCAGCACCCCCCCGCATACACACATATGCATTACTTTAGGGTTATGTGGTGTGTGAAACAGCACTTAGAACATGAAAAAGGATTTCTAAATACAGTGCTATAGCAACCAACAGTGAAAGATTGCTTAGTCTAAGGCTCTTGGTAAAGTTGCAAAGGCAGGAACTCTCCCTCCTTGTAATTACGGGACACTGGATTAAAAAACAGAACTTTTTGGATGTATTGAGAATGCATGAAAACACAATTACCAAATATGAAAGGTCAAAGGTCAAAGAATATTTTACAACAATCAATTGCACACATAGTAATAATATCTGAGGAGTGAGGTTCATTTATTGCAACAGTAGAAAATGTACTTTAAACGATAACATTTTTCCTAAATAGAGCAAATTAAAGATGTAGCGCACACAAAACCTTGAAAAGAAGACAAAGAGATAACTGCTTCTGTTCTATAGCGAATATATATCTTTCAACCATGAAGATAACCTTTAACACACAGAACCATCCCCTAGCCCAGAGGCTGCTTTTTGATCTCTACCTGATAGATTATTGATCAACTACAAACAGTAAAGAGAATGAAAGGTTTTTGGTCTTTCAGTAGTTCTGTGGAGGGATTTAAATTCATAATGCTTGCCAATTATGTTTCTTTCTGAAAGAGTAAACATTAAAAAGCATTTTGTACAGTGCACCTGTAGTGGCCACTTTATTAGTTACACCTCTTCAACTCCTTATTAACACAAATGTGTAATCAGGAAATCACATGACAGCAACTCAATGCATTTAGGTACATGATCTAGACGACCTGCTGAAGCTCAAACTGAGCATCAGAACTGACAAGAAAGGTGACTTGAGTGACTTTGAGCATGGCATGACTGTTGGTGCCATCTGGAATATTTTGGAAACAGCTAGTCTATTTCTGTAGAATCATATCAGACAGTGCTTTGAGAAAAAAAATCCAGTTAATAGCAGATCTTTGGGTAAAAACACCTTGATGTCAGAGGTCAGACAGCCAGACTGCTTTCAGCTGTTTGGAAGGCAACAGTAAATGAAAATAACCACTTCCAACCAAGGTCTGCAGATGAGTGTCTTTGAATGGAAAACATGTTGAATATGTTGAAGCAGATGAATTATAGCAGAAGAAGCTCACAGTGGATGGCACTCCTTTCAGAAAACAAAAACAATTCACATGGGTTCACCAAAACTGGACAACAGAAGATTAGAAAAGTGTTGCCTGGTCTGCTGTGACATTTGGATAGCAGGGTCAGAATTTGTTGTAAACACCATGAAAGTATCCATCCCGTCTTATATCAATAGATTAGGGTGGTGGTGGTTTTACAAAGATAGATGCACCAACTGAACATTGCTTAAATGCCACATTTATTGTTGCTGGCCATATCTATTCGTTCATGAATCATCGGGTCTCAATCCAATAGAAAATCTTGTGCAGCTGACAGATCTGCAGCAACTGTGACGCTGTTATGTCAGTACAGACCAACATTTTTGAACCAGCTGCTGTATTACCAAGATGTGTGTTTGTGTGCTTGTGAATTTTCAAGCACATACTGGGAGACAGACACTATCTCTACTTTTAAGATTAGGCTTAAAACTTTCTTTTTTGCTAAATCATATAGTTAGGGCTGGACCAGGTGACCCTGAATCGTCCCTTAGTTATGCTGCAATAGGTGTAGACTGCTGGGGGATTCCCATGATGCACTGAGTATTTCTTCTTCAGTCACATTTCTTACTCAGCTTGTCTTAGACCTCTCTGCACTGAATCTTACTTGTTATTAATCTCTGGCTCTCTTCCACAGAGGTTTCTTCCTTTTAAAAGGGAGTTTTTCTTTCCCACTGTCGCCAAAGTGCTTGCTCAAGAAAAAACAGTTATTATTGCATTACTTTCCAAACAGCCCAAAGATTCTTTTTAAGCTTTTGAAATTAAGTTTGGAAGTTATGCCATCTTATCCTGTTTAAATACAGTATTCAATTCAGTAATATAGTCTGAATCCTTGCAAACCTCTTTGTGAACCTATTTCTTTTTTAATTTCAACTTTTTAAAGTTACTGTTATTCCACCTAACTTAAACTTTAAGGATTTATCGGTTATGAGTAGCCGTCTGCATTCAGTTTTGTTTTCAGTAACTGAAAAGCATGCTCTGTTCTGCTCCTGAAATGGTGTGACTAGCTTGGCCATGTTGAACTTCTGAAAATAGGCCACTATATAGATGAAAAAAAAAAACCACAAGAACTGCGTATTGATTGATAGCAAATGACAAAATGACAACCACTGCTGATTGCGTAACAAATTATAATTCAAGAGAAGTGAAATTCAGGCTGTGGCATAGGCACTGGCTCAGAATCGACTGTGTGCCAATCCACAACACAAACAACATAATTTAGTGTGTAGGTGACATCACACGTGACAAGCTATGACGGAACTGATTACAGGGAAGCTTCCAGTACCCTCCATGATGGTACTGCACCAGTGTCATCTGTCTGTGTGGGTTCCCTCAACGTGCTCTGTAAGGGTGATGAGGTTTTAGTTGTTGATGTGAATTTGAGTGTGAATGGTCATTTGTTAATATACGTTAGCCCTGTGATGGAATGGAAATGTGTGTACCCTGCCTCTTTCCCTGTGACAACATAGGCTCCAGCCCTTCCACAACAAATTGAATAAGTAAAAAAAATGAATGGAAAATAAAAATTTCTTTAATTTTAGAAAGTCTCCAGTGCGCTGCTATATTTCCATCTTCCCGTTGAGACCACCAGAGGAACGCTCATAGATTATACTTCCTCAAAATGCTGAATTATAATCCTTAAATACTGAGTTTTTGATGAGGATCAATTTTACAGTCTGAGACAGGAAAGTATTCCAATTGATGGTCAGGACTGCTCAGTGCATCATTAAGCTTTCAGCAATACATGATATTTATGACAAATGCAGGCTGACTAGGAGACTAAATAGCTAAAAAAAAATTGCCTCTAATCCCTCCAAAGAGCTATTTTTACCATTGCCCTCAGGATGGAGATCTCAGAACCAATTTCTCAGATCTAGGACCGCCAGGTTTAGAAGCATATTTTCTTCCCAGTGTGAACTACTCTCTGCTGTTAGTGACTGTGTTGGCACAGTGGTGCAATGATTTGCACTGTTGCGTCAAAGCAAGAAGAACCTGGGTTTGACTCCATTAGCCTTTATGCACTGAATTTGCATGCTCTTCCATGCCTGTGCAGATTTCCTCCAGGTACTCCGGCTTCCTCCCATAGTCCATAGACATATTTGTTAGGTCAATTGATGGTTCTAAATTGGTTCTGAATAAAAGCATGAATGGTTGCTTATCTCTCTGTGTTACCTGTGGGACTGCTGGGCTGTCCAGGCTGTACCTTGCCTTTGGCCCCTACGATGCCTCAATTAACTAAGCGGTTGTTGGTGACTTTTAAGTAGTGCACATTTCTACATGTTTTCACCACAGATGGATGATACTCATACACTTTCAACAGGCTTACTGCAATATAAAAGCAGGTATCTGCAAAGTTAGCCACAATTTACACTGGTTTCGCACAGTGTTTCTTTAAAAAAAAAAAAAAAGTAGCATGAAAAATGCTATCTGAGACATTACCACAGTCTGCTGAGCATCACCCTCAGGCTGACGCTTACTCAGCCAACTCAGATTTAAACTTGAATCTAGTATATGTATATGATCAGAGCTGAGAAGACTCGTTCCAGGGTTTGCCTCTTTACATTTCTGTGAGACAAATACAAAAGTAGTATAGCGTACCATATTGATATTTACCACGTATTTATCCACGAGATATCCAAATTTATCCAAATAGCATTTGTGTGATTACCATCTTGTGGCAGCTGACAGCTCGTTTTGTGACAACACACAGTGATGTGTGGACGGCATCATAAATAACGAGTGCCATCCATTCTAACTGTCAGGACGAGCAGCCTCTCATAACAGGACGAGAAGGCACAAAGAACACAAACATATGCTCGCACACAATGGCAGTGATTTATAACCCTTTTACCTTCCACGTGCAGGTATATGGGCAAAGACCAATAGAAACACACTCACACAAGACAGACACACACACACACACCTATGCAGGCACACACTTCTACAGTGCAGATCACATAAATAATAAACAAATATTGAAAGCCACACAGAAAAAAACGCACACCTGCGTAAGACTATAGGCTTTATCTTTTTAGCTCATCACACATCATTTCATCCTTTTTCTTGTCAAGAAATATTCAGTAAAACATCTTTTCAAGAGTTGCTGCGTTTTGCAATATAAATAATATAAATAAAGAGTAAAATAATTGCTATGTTTGGTTTTAGAAGAACTAAAAAAAATGATATGCACATTTCCACATCCATTATTTGTGAAGGTATATTTTGAACACATTTCATTACTTTTATCATGGCTCCTTGAAAGCCCTTCAGCTGCTGGAATAGATTGAAACATCCCATGTTTATCACTGATTTCACTTGATGGACAGTTCCATTAGAATCCATCATAATCCCTGATGTATGCTAGTATGTCTCTGGATGTGTGACCGTAACCTACCATCTGTTTACTCAAGCAGTCGTTAATAAGAAGTTTCACTCGTATAGGTAAAGATAGTTTAATGGTAGCACTTTTCTGCAAAATGCACATCACAAAATAACCATCATCCATCGATACACTTCAATTGATTGTCCTTATCTAACTAGTTGTCTCAAACACTGTCCCACATGTGAGCATGTACGTGCACTCAACAAATGTAACTGCTGCAAGCACATGCTTACAGGGTACTATAGTAAGAATTTCACTTAAAACGAAGTGCTTTCATGCATATTAAAATTCCACTAACTGCAGCAATTATTCCTTGCATTTTTGTAATTGTATTTCTGGGGGTTGATTTAAATGAGCAAAGTCTTTGATTTAAAATTAAATGAACAATTTAACTCTTAATGACACAACAAAAAGAGCCGAGAAAGCACCAAGATAATGATTTGAATCCATATGATGGGTTTATGAGGAGTTTTCAGGAATATAACAGTATTTCGAAATTCCAAGATGCGAAAAAGAGGCTTTGTTAGAATGATGTTCAAAGGGGTACCATACATCCTTATATACTGTATTTTTGTGTTGTGTGGCAACTGTACAGTTATCCAAACTATTTGTACCACAAAAAGCCTTTTGCCCTTTGTACAGTTATCATCTAGTCATCGATTATACTTGCACATTAGTTCCAGTTTACACATGGATAATGCTTACACCTTTTTTTGTTTTATGTGATTAAAGTAGTGAGTAATGACAGTAAATCTCAAAATAATTAAGTGCCAAAACAGCATGAATGACACTCATCTTGGAGACTAGCGATGATCAGAGTGACTGGCAGCAGCTCATCAAACAAGGATAATTTTTTCAGCTGTGATCCATTGAATTAATATTAGATTCATATTACAGTTAAGCTGCCTTCCTATAGTTCCATCTCATCACATAACCAACAACTGCAATAGGGACATGCGTGGGCGTACACTTGCATAGATACGCATGTTTATCTGTGTACCTCTTCTCTCGTTGACTGTGGCTTTACATGTGGAAAGCAGCTACAATGGTTCAACGTCTAAAAAAAAGAAAAGAGAGAACATAGAAAGGGGGTAGTTCTGTCTATTTGTATGATTTTTCTAACATATTAGGCATTTAGAGAAAGCTAGTTTAACTCCTCTCAACTTTTTTAAACAGATTGTGTGTGTGTTTGGCTGTTCAGCTTGCATTCATCCACTTACGTCCAGTAATTACAGAATGCTAAATCATTAATCGCCATATGTGAAGAAGATTCTGATATGGGCTGCTGGTATAGCCATTTTTTCTTCTGCTCAAAGTAAAAATAAACTCCCTGGTATGTGTTTGTGAGAATGAAATGCAAGAACATTCTAGAACTACTAGTCTAGAAATATTTAACCATGTATAGCCATTAAAAGTGTTAAACGCTATGATCACTTCAGTATCTAGAACAAATCCGCTTGACAACCAAACATTATAGTGATCAATATTGACTAGATTTTAATTAACAGTATCACTTCACTCGTCTTGATTATTTTAAACTGTGAATCCCAATAACTGGGAGGAAAACTTGTGTGTGGAGAAATTGGATGTGTTTCCTACACTCACTGAAATGGCAGCACGGGTGCTTTTATAATGTTATGATCCCCCAAACACACTTATGATCACTCTTATCTCAGTTAGGTTAGATTAAACGAATTCTAATTTGTTCATTGTTAGATTATTTTTCTTATATTGTGGCTTTTTGCAGGTGCAAAGCACAAGCACTATGCAGTGGACGCATTTTATCCACCTTTAGAATCAACAGTCTTTGGACTGCAAGAAGAGAAGAAGCTGAAGTAACAGTCGCTTGTCCGTCCGTAGTGTGGTTATATTAAATATAAGAGAAATAGAGAACTTTAAGAAATTAATATAGCCACTACAGTGACCATCAAAACGATGAAAAAATATTGCCGTAAACAGTTTATTTTGCGACACCACGAAACAAACGATAGCGTAAAATGAAACGATAGACGTTTTTATATCGTCATCCGATATATATCGTTATATCAAACAGCCCTACCTAACACCACATTTTCCATCATTTGACCCACACAGTCAGTCTGAATTTAACTGATTTTGACCTGGAACAGCCTTAGTGTACAGACATTTGTAGTTCTTGTACAAAGAATGTTAAAATGTTATAATTGTTTTGTATTTTTGGTCACTTCAGTACAATTTTAGGCACAAACAACACCATTCAGGATCATTTTCTAACTCCTCACTGCACATCACAGCTACACCTGAACCGGCTGACACTCAGTTTGTTTCTTCATTCATAAAATTGCTCTCAAAGCTCACATCATGGGGCATTAATTTGCAGTTTTTTGTTTTTACAAATACTGAAGTACCAGGGAGACTTAATATCATTGTTTTTGTACCACTTTTATAGTCACTCATTAATGCAAGGACAGGCACAGTCATTACTTTGCATATTTTTATCAGCTCAGAATAAAACGTATATGCTACATCCTTCTAACTCTGTAAAGCTCACTGTCAATAATCAGCTCTCCTGCACTGACACATTTAGATTGCATTACTGTAATACTCACTGTTTAAATAAATCATATCTATATAAATCTTTACCCACATAAACAATGATCAATCATTTTAGTGCTGTAATTGACGGAACCAAAACATTAGTGACGTAGATGTGAATTGTGGACAGTCAGATGAATGTATGCCTCCCCATGACATAAGGTCATCAGCCCTTCAGCTGGATGAACTAAAAATGTCTGTCACAGTTGGGATCATGTTGTACATGACGTGAATATCTGTGTGAATATGAGCCTGAAATGACTACGACTCTAAAACTGGACTGAATGAATTCTGAAGTGAGTTTTAAATTAAGGCTGCAGACAGCCTGGATTTTGGTATCTCATGCTGAAAAACGTTCACATGTTGAATTCGTTTTTTTAAAAGTTGCTGATGAACATTTTAGATGTGCAACAGAATGTAGCTTGAACCTGAAAATTGTTAACACTGAAAACCACCTAACTGACTTTAATGGGTCTGAATAATATCACAGGCCCAGAAGTACACTGTGTCTTATCTGCTTGAAATATATTTTTATGCTCAGTTTTAGTCGTCTACATTTTTTCTCTTCCAGGTTATGACTGAGATTACATTAGATTAGGTTTAAAGATCAAATTCAATCTATTAATGAAAATCTAAGTTGGGTAAATGAGAACTGGCTGACTGAATAAAATTACTCTTTTCTACTCTCCTATTTTTAAAAATAATGGTAACACTGATATCCCATGTTCCACTGGAATAAAATGGGGTCTCTCCTCTTCATTTACCCATAACTGACTATATTAAGTCTAATTATTCTCTCTGGACCTGAAAACTCAAAGTTGCCTATTTTAGAGTTCATCCTCTCAGAAAGAATGAATGAACAAGATTGCATGTAAGAGCTGGGAACTCAGAGAGTTTTGCAACTGACCCTGTTGCATCTGTAGTTCCTTTCTCAAGGTCCAAGATATAGGGAGGAAAATATTTGAATAAAGTGCACAAATTGATTTACTAATATTTGCAAGATGCAATTTACTGCAAACTGATATGTAATGATTAAAAAAAGGTGACTTACTTTTTGATAGTGAAATGAACTGACTGTACGTGTTTTTAGAAAACAGCTCAACATTTATAAATCACCTTTTTTATGTTTTTCCCCTTGTAGTAAATCTGGCACAAAGTCTTTAGTATCTAGAAGCTCCAGTGTTGAAATTAGTCATCCGGCGTATATTTTTATACGCATCTAAATGAAAGATTTTTTCAACATCAATTGACTGACACATTCCTGCTGACAGCAGCCTACCTGTTCAGTCCCTAAATTTTATTTAACACAGTGAATGCTTCTGTGCAACTTTCTCAAATGACATTTTCTTAGACAAGTTTTAAGTAATTGTTTGTTGATGGGAAAGAAAACTGAAAATTAAATCAGTTACATCAGGGAATCTGGCCAACAGAGAATTATGTAGAGGTAGAAATGATTGGCATTTCGGTCATTTTGCACTGACACTTAATTTTGTATTCATAGTATTACAATTTAATACAGGTCAAAACCATTTAACCCTAGCAAGTTGTGTCCAAGTACTTGGTATGAGACTACACTGAGGGCTACAACTGTGCCATGCATGTATGACTTTATTTATTTATTTATTTTAGTAAATGCCATTATATATGACAGTGAAATCTTAATCTTACTGTTTTCCATTCAGATATGTCCAGAGCATCATGTGTAATATGAATAACATGCCTTTTTTTTAGAAGCACACACTGCGTTCTCATGTTCCAGCTCTTTTCTTATCTGACTGTCAGATATCCCATCGATGATACAAGGGTAAGGCAAACAAAATCAGTGGTCAGACACTTTTAGCCACTGTGTGAACAAAGCATAGTTTTCCCTAATGATGGTTCCTCTCAAGCTACATGCTGCCAGGGTAGGCTTGAAGCAGGCAGGGAAGCGATAAGATAAGAAACTGTTTATACAGCAAAGGCAGAATAAATCCCAAAGTAAGGACCTTACTGTGTCCCTGTGTGTCACACTGCCAAGATGGTCTGATTTTTGTCAAGGTGTGGGAGTGTTATTACCCTGCTGTGGGTTGCAGTTCACCCCACAAACCAAACACAGCCTCTCTCATCAAGGCTTATCCTCTTCTGTTCCCATCACTTTCATAGCAAGCATGTTAAGGGGTGTCCTTACCTGTACGTCTGTGGAAAAAAACCTCTCCAATGTTCTGCCAGCCCCGCTCTATTCTGTATTTCAATGCTTTAAGAGTCTTGGTCAGATAAAAGAGAAAACTGGGTTACATGTCAAGGTTGCAAATGTGTGGGTACATTGAAGAAAATGTCTGGCCTCATTGCAATCGACATGCCCTTAATAGATCTAAAAAATGTAGCTACATTCACTCAGGAAGGCTGTTGAATAACCATACGACTATGGATGAGTTTTTGCCTTTGCGTTGCAATCAAAAGGATACAGCACTGCATATGTCAATTTGAAAATTGGAATCAGTCAGACTTGGTGCAGACACTGTGGGTGTCTCTTACTCTTACAGACATGGAAACATTAGAGGAAGCCACTTCAACAATAAGCGCTTTAAAGACACAAAAGAGAATACATGAATTCATTTTCTAACAATTTGATTCAAAGACTAAGTGTGGGCTGATCACAGCCGCATAATGAATATTCACATAATTTAAATCAATTGCAATTTTGGGGCTTTTAGGAGGATCTCTTCTCTGTTCTGACCTATAGGTTTGTGCACATATGACATTACTTTTTGTGAGCGTAAGAGATTTTATGACATGTAGAGGTTAGGTGAAGGAGCACTGGGCAATAACTGCCATAATCAAGCCACAGACCTAAATCAGCAAGGACTGAAGTGGGTTTGATTTTAAAAGCACTGGCTAATTGGGCACTCATTGCATGTGCGATTTGGTCTGTTCGTTGTATTAGTGTCCATTAGCTATTGATTAGCCAGTGGAGAAGAGAAAAAAAAAGAGAGACATTTGTAAAAATGTTCTAATAGTCCTAGAAGTTTGTTTCAAAGATACTATATCTGAGGAATTTCATTTCCCCAGAGTATTAAATAGATTCACATGCAGAAGCTGCATTACCAGCAGGGGGAGATAATATATTTAGGTCTATTTCAAGTTTTACCATGATACTGGGTTGCGATACTAAACCTGAAATTTCTCCTTGATGCATGCATGCATGAGTTCATCTGGAAAGTATCCACTGAGCTTCACTTTTTTCCACATTTTGTCATGTTACAACCTTATTCCAAAATGGATTAAATTCATTTTCACCTCAAAATCCACCCACAGTAAATACATGTTAATTCTCGCAAATTTATGTAAAATTAAAAAATGAAATGTACAAAACAGCCTTTGTTGAAAAACCTATGGAAGCCATTACAGTCTCAAGTCTTTTTGATTATGATGCTGCTATCTTAGCAATCCTACTTTGGGGCATTCTTCTTTGCAGAAGCTCTCAAGCTCCATCAATGGTGCACACCCACTTTCAGATCTCTCCAGAGATGTTCAGTCGGGTTCACGTCTTAGCTCTGGCCGCTTTGGAGCAGGTTATCCTTAGAAATGTCTCTGTACATTGCTGCATTAATCTTTGTCTCAACCCTGACAAATCTCCCAGTTCGTGCTGTCAAAAAACATCCCCAGAGCATGATGCCACCACCACCATGCTTCAGAGTTGAATGTTTATATCATCAGACCATCAGTGAATTTTGTGTTTTGTGATCTGAGAATCATTTATGTACCTTTTGGCAAACTCCAGGTGAACGTCCATGTGCCTTTTACTGAGGAGTGACTTCTGTCTGGCCACTCTACCAGGCCTGGTGGAGTGCTGCAGATATATTTGTCCTAATGGAAGGTTCTCTTTGAGCTAGAAAATGAATTTAATTCAATTTGAGGTAAGGGTGTGACATGAGAAAATATGGAACAAGTGAAGTGCTGTGAATACTTTCCGGATGCACTCTAGGTAAAATGCTCTTAAAGTGAATAGAATAAAAAATGGCATGAATGTGACTGAATGGGTCGATGTGGCATCTGTAGTGTAAAAAGTGCTTTGAGTGCTCAGAAAGAATAGAAAAATACTATTTAAATACCATTTAGCAATGCATTAAAACTGCAGTTATTTTCTCTCTTTCATGTTATGATCATATGCACCAGTGGCATGCGATTCCCTTTACAGTAGGACAACCAGAGACGAGACAGACACACAAACAAAAATCATTTTCCTCCAATATTTAAAAATTTAACAATATAAGGTCGATCAGACTAAAACATAGAGTTTGTGCTGCCTGTCTGTACTCTAGATGGACAGCTTTACTTTTCTGTATTAATTTCTGGTTGAAGATTTGTGAAACATCATTACTTCAAAAGTTAAATAAATACAGGTATCTGCCTTATTGCCAACAATTATTTACAACTAGCTGAAGATCACAAGTTTTGCCTTAGCAAAACTAGCAACAATATACTGTACAATACTATGATGCTATGATATACTATACTAACACCTCAGTTATACATAAAACTGTATTACTCGAAAATTGTGCAGTCTCCAAAAAAAGACCATATTTCATTTAGAAAAAGTTGTTGATGAGCTGAGAAACAAAGACATAAAAAAGCATATTGAAATATATTCACAGGGTCACAGGTTGAGCTTATCCCAATTGCCCAGGTCACCAGTTTGTCACCTGTGTAACATTCATACCTATGGCCAATTCAGAATCTCCAATCAACCCTGTGTATTTGGACTGTGGGGGGCATCAGAGTGCCCAGAGAGAACCAACAGAGATACGAGGAGAATAGACAACCTCCACACAGAAAGGCACTGGCCAGATTCAAACCCAGGACCTTCTTGTTGCGAAGCAACAGTGCTGTCCACCACACAGCGATGAGCAGTGAGTGAAATGGTTAACTGTCAATAACTACAGGGGGAATCAAAATATTAATGAAAAAAACAAAAAAACAGCTGGTTAAATAGACATTCAGTAACCTAACCTGCACATGGTCATCTTGCATGTTTTATTAGAGCAGACATGGCAAGAGCTGCCATCCCCTGATCATCATCAAGGCTTCACTTTGCAACATACTGAATGAGTTTTTAATACATTTTTCACATTCAATTTTCTCTACAGTAAACAATAAACTCGGTTGCGATGGTAAAATTACTCAAGCTTCCACAAAAGCAGAGCCAGAAGCAGCTTGCCTCACACGCTGGCCTCACATCAGTTTACTGTTAAAGACCAGAGGTTTATCCACAACACACATGCACAAACCACCAGAAAAAAGCTGCTGGTGCCTCAGTTTGCCCACTTCCAGTCACTGTTAATGGGAGCTGGACATGCATATAAAATAGGGGTGGCTGTAGAGCAGGTTATCTGCAGGTTATATCTCTGATATATCCATCAGAGTGTGAATGCTAGACAGAAAGTGCTTAATCATAGAAAAGCCTGTTTGTTTGGGGTGAATGTATAAAGTTCTCAGAGCTCCAGGAGAGTAGAAAAGCGCTATACAAGAATCAGTCTATTTACCATTTAAAATGGAGACAGCTACAGTTTCCTATGAGTAGAAAACAAGCTGAGGTTTCAGCAGCAACAGTTGACTGCAGCCACCAGATGGTAGTAATGTAAAGGATGGATGCAAACAGGCAAGCCACTGTATGATAATGCTGACAGCACTGTCTTGGGTACATTTCAGTTTATGTCTATCTTTAGATTTAACAAGCCAAACACTGCAATACAAATGTCCCGTAATGACCCTGGGTTTGCAAACCTTACAACCAAATCGAATCAAACCAACAAAAGACAAAGTAACCTCTAGCAGCATAAAGTGGCTAGTTTTCATTGCTCACATCAAACCAGTTGTTACATACAAATATGTCTATGCTTTGGGGAAAAACTACTCAGTCTGCTCATTGATCTGCGGCTCTCTAAACTGAAAAGAAAGGGAAAAAATATGCAGCAACAATCCTTTTGTGAGTCCTTTGTTGTCTTTTCTCATGCAATAAGAATGAATTATGAATCAAATAAACCCAATACTTACAATTCTTGTTCAGTCTCTTTTTTATGTTTAAAATGTCCCACATGACTCTCATACATTGTTGAATGACAACAATGAAATAAACCACTGTTTCATGCTGCAAACAGCTAAGGTGTATTAAAATATTTTCACCTGGTAACTAGGCTACTTTAGATAAGATAAATGTCCGTATTCAACTAAAATACACCATCAGCTATCACGTATTAGTCATTAGAAGAGACTTATGATAATCATGAATCAAATGTCAGTGAACTTTAAATGCCTATAAGAGTCTCTGAGTTTTGACAAATTTGACATCCGAGCCCAATTTCCTGGATATTTGATGAGCAGAACTACCACACCAAACACCTAAACATTAAAGAAATTGATCAAGATGATACCATCCCCTTTCAGATAAACAAACGGCAGATAAGTAAATTGACATTTCTTTTTGAACCAGGGTTATGCTTCCATGATTTAGTGTAATAATATGAGGAAAAAATAAATGCCTTACAGCCACAGACATGTAATATATTAAAAATTAGGTACAAGGCAACCAAATGCATACATAGTTTGCTGCAAGGCATACTAATCAATAAAAATGCTATTTGAAACTAAATCTTGTATACAGACTCGGCATAAGTTTTTTATTAGGGTCAGCCCATGACACATTAAGCAATAAAAACCTCAAGGAGATGAAATCTTGGACCTCCTGCTACACAACAGTTATCAGTGTATTTATTATGTGATATTTTAGTTTAATGTATTATGCATCCTGTAAGTGCACCCCTATTTATTTCTTATTTTGCAAGCTTGGGGCTCCCAAGCAAGAAGCATGTTAAAAGAAATGGAACACAAGAGGTGGGAGACTGCACACTGCTCCTGGTTGGAGACATATTTATGTTTTTTTCCCCTGCATCTATTATTTGCACAGAGTTAAGGTAGCATCATGAATCATTTATTAGTGTTCTGATGTCATTTGCAACAGAAAGAGAAGGTGGAGATGCAGGAAGACAAAAAGGAATAATGGAAGCAAAGAACAAGCAAACAAAATAAAAAAAATAAAAAAAACACAAGGTAGAAGATGTCAATCCTGACTTGTGAGTGATAGAGTGATGCCTCTTTTCACTAAAAACACCAGTGGGATTCCCATGCAGAGCTCAGGATGAATAAGCAAGGAAGAAGGAGAGTTCCAATTTTTTGTGTTCTGCCGGTTCCCTCTTCGTTCACAAACGCCTTTCATCTCGTTACGGCTTCCCCCCGTCTTTGACATCAGCTTTTACACTTTTTAATTCACTCGGGGTTCGGGGCTACCATGCTGGCAGGGCAAACACACGAAAAAGAAATGCAACATGACTTTTTTATGGTGTTGTTTGTCACAAAAGGATATTGGGTTGTGCAGGAGAAAACAGGATATGATATGCATATTACTCATATTTACTTACTAAAAGGAACAATCTTGTCTATGTCCATTTATTAGGACCGGCTTCCATGATGACTAGGTCTAAGATTTAACGTCATAATTTAAAAGGAGCATTTTCTTCAATATTGGAGGAGTTTATTTTGCTGTTTTTGTTTGTTCTGCTTTTGGTTATCATAAATCAATCTCCTATAAGTGCATAGTTTTCCAGGATATAAACTCTGACTAGCAGAGCTAGAGGGTCTCAGAACCATTAATTCCAGTGGAAAACCTTGTCCTTCAGCTGGAAGGGTAAAGAACATGAAGGACACGTGGCATGATGATGGATGTCCTAAAGGTATTTAAATATAAATCATCAGTCTAAGGTAGGAAATGTTACATTAATAGCTTTAGAAAGTTTTGATGATAAGTCCTGAAATTATTGCAGTATGGTTTTAAGGAAATATAGTCATGTGAAAAATTGCGTTTGTCCAAAAAAAAACTGCTCTTCCAGCTGCTTTCTGTGTTATAGCAAAAAACGCTGATATCAAATCTCTTGTCATCCACATTTCTTCAGTTCATCTTGACAATTTTGAATGTCAAGGAACGTTTACTTTTTCAGTGCAGCTGATTTTCTTTTCAAATTTATATAAATAATAAAAATATGTTAAAAGCTACATTGTGTTATTTGTCATGTCACTTGCTGTAGATAAGTATTCATAACTTTATTCATGTACATAATACAGTTTTGATCTCACACCTTTTTGAACATTTCTCACCTTAATATTGGAAAATAACAAAGTCTGCACATAAAAAAAAGTCATTTATTTTCTATTTAATAAATAAATACTTCCAGGAAACTAAGGTGCCGGATATCAGGTTATCGATGAATTAGGAATAATTATTAGAATCCACTAAACCTTTTCAACAGCTGCAACACAATGATGACTATATTTTATACAGTATTTGCCAGTAATGGGAAAACAAACTAATCCCGAATCACATGCTCATGCCTGTTTTTGAGGGTTTCTAATATGACAACATTTTAGAAAATTTACGCCATAATGAAAATGACACGACCAAGCACCCCCTCATAGAAAGTCTTGCAAAAAATATACAATAGAGGATCTTTCCCTGTGAGGCTACAGCAGCTCAGGTCATCTAAAAGCAGCTTCAGATTTAATGGGGCAGCTCAGAGCTCTTTGGTCTGTCAGAACACAGTGTGAACCTGCACCGAAGCAAATCTACTCACTGTGCATTTTGTCAACAGCAGCTGTACACAAGCTGATCAGGGTCCAGTGAACAAATACAGCATGATGTTACTTATTTACCTCATTGTTTCAGCCGCGATCGAGCACCCGTGAAAGAAGGAGAACGAGTATGAGCAAAGTACTTCACTCACATGCATACTTTTCATTTATGGAGTAACAATGTTATGCTGTAACAGAGAACTGCCTCAGTGAAAACTGCAAATCAGTCTGTTTTGTATGAAGAGCATCAACTGAGATAATATACTAACTTGGAGCAAAAGTTTTTTCATCTGAGGAAAGTCACATATATTAGACATACTTTGTAAATAATGCACCTTTAACTTCTGGATA
Organism: Pundamilia nyererei; assembly: GCF_000239375.1. Taxonomy (NCBI): domain Eukaryota; kingdom Metazoa; phylum Chordata; class Actinopteri; order Cichliformes; family Cichlidae; genus Pundamilia; species Pundamilia nyererei. The sequence goes on along the minus strand of NW_005187515.1, from coordinate 833,387 downwards.
GATTACTTGTTCATATCTGCTTAAGCAAAGTAAGAATTTAGGTATAATCAACCAATTTATTACAGAAAACATAACAAACAGGACACTCTTCTAGGGATGTGTGGGCATGTCAAATAATGACGATAATTACAGAGGAACATGAATAACAAGTTATGGCCTTTTAGCTGTCCCCCGTTTCCCATTAAATATAGTTTTGCCTGTAAATATCAGATAAATTGGATAATTTGGGTTCTTTGGAATCGCTTATATCAAACTAATGGTTATTGTGATGGTCTGATACATGTAAACAAATACTGAGAGCTGCCCTCTTATTCCTGCTAAGAGTCAACAGTTGTCTTCACCTTAAAGCAGTAAACGTGATTTTGAATATAAAAGCTAAGAGAAAAATACTACCAAGATATGAATTAAGAGGAGTAGTAAGCATTGAAATATTGTCACTATAGTTCTTTCATTGCACATTACAGAGATTACCCTGAGTCAAAAGAAATGGATAGACAGCAAAGAGCAAAGAGCAAGGACAAGAAAATGGCACAGCACTTTTAAGTGTAGTACAAAGAGCTGTATCGTGTTCCTTTTAAAATCCGGGATCAATGCTACAGAGAACAAGAATCAGTAAGAATTTAGTGAATTATAGCTTCAGTCGAGAAAAACAAGGACTTGTAGTCATCCGGTCCACACGATTACTTAAGAGGCCATGATGCCATGAAGGGGTCAAACCAACAAAGATGGTAAAAATATTTTAATATGAGAGCCTGAGAAATAAATCTCTAACTCTTATTTTGCCTGTCTCTTTGTAGCAAAACAGACTGTTGTTCAAAGATGAGCAGAGGTTATGTGTAAAAAAAAAATTGCCAGCATTTCAGAGGCTCTTTTTTCCCCCATACGACATAAATAATGTCCATACTGTGTTTTTCATTTCCAATATCAGGTCATTTTTAATGAAGGGTTTGAAGTCACTGCACTTGAATAATATCATTTTACAGAATTTCAAATTAAATCAAAAAGTTGACATGTTAACTTTGCTGATACATCCCCCGAGCTAAAACCCAGCATGAGGGTTGGAAAAATAAGCAAAATTATGTCCCTGAAATATGATTCTAACAACATGAATCCCCATACGCAGGAATTGTGGCATGCTGTTGGATAACCTTTTGTTTGGTGGTGAAAATTGTGAAATTGCCACCAAACAATAGCAGCCTCGCTGCTGAAAATGAAAACAGGACGGCGAGTTGCGGGCCTGAAGAGAAAGTGGGAGTATGTCTGCTTGTTAGAAGTTAGTACTGTAGGACCTGCATCAGTCAGTACTGTCATAGTGTCTACTAAAGAGTGCAGAGTAAAGACGGATGCCCTCCCTTTCTGTCTCTTTGCAAAAGGTGTAAACTTCACTAGCACTTCCCTCCATAAAGGATTTGTCGACCTCGCCAGTGCTCTTAATGACCAGTTCTGACACCTCAGTATATATCGACAGAAAGGTGTGATTTGACGACCATTTGAATAGTGTCTAGATTTTTCCAAGGGTAGCTGCATAGGTGGAGACCACCTTCACTAACTTCTGATGCACACCCAGGCCTGAAATATGACAGATACTCCTCAGTTTATAAAAGGTCTCCACTCCTAACAGGTTGAAAAAAAGAAAATTGTCACACTTTATACATACAGGCCATCACTTTAACAAACTGATTTAGTCTAGGCTAAATAGCATAAAGACACTACACCGATACAGACTGACTCCACAGATAAAGCAGCAAGTTTCAAGCATAGCTTTAAGACAAACTGAACAGTTTAACCTTCAGGAAGATAGGAATTACTACAAAACTGTGGGCTGCATATATTTTAGCTGGGTGTACCTAATAACCTTGCAAAAGGGTATATGTTACACTATTACCATGACCCTGTCCTGATATAATATTTAAAAATGAACCTCAGTGTCTATATGCTAATCTTTCCATGTTATTAGTAATAGGTAGCAGTCAGACAGTATGAGTCTTCTGCCCCTTAATACAACAGCCCTTTCTGCTGACCTCATTTGTGGATTCACATTCCCTTTAATGTGGTGCTACCCTGCAGGAATGGGGTCTAGCTCATAAAAATCTAACGCTTACAGGGTGACTCTGAAACTCAATGTAATACTGTTCAGTGCAGCCATAATGTACACATCTGTCGAGTCTATATGTGAGCAGAGTGAATAATAGACATTTAGTTAGTATGCAATATTATTATTATTATTATGGTAAAATGACAGCACACAAGGCTCTTCATTTATTGTGGTTCTGTTGTCCTGGAGATGACAAAGGTTTTTCTGCCAAGGGGGTAATAACATTAGTTGACAGATCGAGAGACAAACGAAACAAAGCAAATAATACGAACGACAGGAAATCAGTCATGCTATTACCTAATCAGAGTTCTCTTTATCAAAAAAAAAAAAACCTGTTCGGAAATAAAAATCAACCCTTTTCTGTGCTTACATAAACATAGCCATTATCTGGGTAAATAATTATTCACAGTGTGTGTGAACATTGATTACAGCTTCCCCCTGTTGTGTGTAATGGGAGAGAGACATTCACTCATCAAATATGGATGAAATGGATGTTGATGCTTTCCATCACGGCACTTAATCATGGCCTTCGGTAAAATGCAAGGGCAGGCGGGATGTGATGTGGTGACTGTAGCCGCTCGGCTGATATGTAAGCACTCCCTGCTTTTCTCGCTGCCTATGTGAAGGTGAGAAGTGATGACTACCTTCAAGCTTAGCAACTCTAAGGTAGATCTGGACATGGTTGACTGGAATGCATTGTTCGTGAGAGCGTTGGCATTGGGTTAAGACGGTCCATGGTTGAATCGGCAAATATGAAATCTAAAAATAAGAACAAGGGAAAAATTGTTTTTGCACATGTAATAAGTCTGTTACCATGCCAGTGGAATAAGCTGACCTCACATGACAGCACTCCATGCATTCGTTTGCATACATCACTGTCATCTTGTGTACACGGTACTTGGTGCAATGACACTCACGGGTCTGCAGTCCCCTTACTTAGCAATATGTTTATTACCCTGCCATAGATTTCCTCTCAATGTTGCGCTGGGGCAGGCTCCAAACAGGCACACACCACTTACTGCACACTTTTAGCATGCAGGCCTCATCAACCCATAGAGCACAGACAAACAAACCACAGACAGGGATGGAAAAAAAGAAAAAAAGTGGATCACTGGAGCGACTAACCCCTTGATTCGCACTTGATCTTCACTTGTCTTCAAAAGGCAGGATCAGTGTCAGGCTAAGGTCAGAAAGTAAAGGCAAGGGGCCTACTGGGAAAGAGGATCAGTTTTAGCAATAAACCACAAGATAAGATCAAGTTCAGCCAGAGGGCAAACTGGCAAGTAGAACTGAATACAGGAAACGAGAAGTACTTTTGATCAAGACTAAACATGAAAGGAAAACTCTCCTTTATCTGGCCTGATAAATTTCTATGGCTAAAGAAAAGGTGACAGGGTGACACCAATGCTGGGTTTATAAAGTTTCTCAAGGAAATTATATCCAGAAGCATAAAAATATAAAAGAGTATGAGACCATACAAATAAGTATAAATGTGTTTGCTCTTGATTAAAGAACAAGGTTATACTCACGTTTACTTTTGTGAAAAAGTGCACTAGCAGTAAGATACTAAAACCCATCCTGGGTAGCTAATTACTATGCAGGAATAACTAATGCTTGTTGAATGCAGTGGTGTTTATTTTAAAAAGCCATTACGTAAGGTAATGAATATGCGTAGACTCAGGGGCCAGCAGCTCAGCGAGCTTGGTGTTTACGCAGCTTTAAAAAGGGTGCTGCTTGCATTTGGGCTCATTATAAGCTGATCTATATTCAGGAGAAAAGTGGGTGATAGTAATTCAAGGATTTGTGATGTATAGACTGAATTAGAGAAGCGATTTACAAAGGCTACGCTGTGGAGTCCTGTAGAGAACTTTTCAAATTCATTTTTGATTGAAAGGACTGACCTGCAGCTTACCTGGGAGGAAGCTTTCAGCACAAGTGGACCATATAGCTGCGTTTTTGGATTGCATTTGATAAGCTTTTGAATAAGATTTTTGTGAGAGTGGGGAAATGCAAGTGTGTATTTGACTGAACTATTCAAAGTTTCTGGGAATACAGAATACATACTGAACTGTTAGCCTAACGTCTGCCCATCTTAGTCTGCAATCAGAAGCCTGGTAAGAGAAACAAAACCTTTTCCATGAAGATGCCAGTGGTGGGACTGGTGGCACAGAAGTACAAAGTGTTGGTATCCAGTGAAAAGGCAGAATAAAGTAGGGAGGTGGAGCTCTATGGGACTAGAGCTTGGGCTTAGCATGGCTGCCACGTCCATGGCTCTGACAACTAATTTGCCCTAACATTTCAGCAAAAAGGTCAGACAACACTCTGCCCAAGTTTATGAATATAGGGGCTCTGGCTGACAGAAAAGAGAAACAGTGAACAAGACAGGTAGAAGGTCTCTTCATTGACTTAGCTTAGAAAGAAGAGGAAGGCTGCTGTTGTCAGTGTCCAGATGGGAACTGCTCTGTATCCTCTAGATCAGGAGTGAAGTCCTGACCTTATCTTATCCAACTAGGCCACTCGCTCAAGGCACTGAATTTTTCAGTTTGCACTCTCTAGTGCCGCCAAATTGTAGAACAGGACCTTTGACAGAGGTAAAGAATTAAATGGTAAAAAAACACACACACATACACACACACACAAACACACACACATAAAAGAATTGCATGATTGTAGTGAAATCTCCCTACAGGCAGAAGGAACACCCTCAGGAGGTTTATGGTTATGCCTTTGGTCCTCCAGGATGGAAATAAATGTTCTTTTACGCATTTTCTCTAGTACTCTATTTTTATATCTTAAGGAACTAAGGCCACAGCACATTTAGAGACTTCCTTAAGCCCGAAGTTGAGTCTCTTACAGAAGAGGAATAGCACTTCCAATTCAAGAGGCAGCAGCTGGACTCAATTTAAACAGCCAGCAGTACAATCCACCTACACTGGTCCTGAGAGTCAGAGATATGGCATGGGCATAAACTCTTGCAACACACACACCATCAAAGGCTAACACTGGATAAAACTTAGGTGAAAAATACAAAATGAGACCCCCTCTCTATGTTGAAGTGAGATTACTGAACAAAGAACAAAGTGTGGAAAATAAACCTCCACGATTAATTAAGCAACCATTAAATAATATTTAGTGGCACTTAGTTATGTTAAGAAGAATCAGAATCAGAATCAGAAAGGGTTTTATTGCCAAATGTTGAGCAGGTTTACAACAAGAAGCACGTGAGACTAATACTGTCCAAATATACGGCACATCTCACAATATCACATAGCTCCAAAGTAACTTTTCTTTATCAGGCACTGGAAGCACAGCGCACACAAAAACACACCCAATTCCCAGGATACTTTCTGTCCAGATGGGCTAGGCCAGCGACACTTGTTCAATTAAAGGCATCAGGGGAGACCTAACCACTTTATTATCTGCAAGCTGGCCCCACATTGATCAGCCTGTCTGGGACCACTCGCAGCCTGTGTAACAGCTTAATCTGGGCCCTGTACTTGCACAAACGCTGTCTTTCACTCACACACTCACTGACACGCGCACAAACACAAACTAGCAATCTATTACTGAGTAATATGGCTATCGTTCAAATTCTGTGCAGGTCTGAGCGATGTGCGCACGTCTGTCTCAAGTCACCAAAAGGAAGAGGTTCTGGGGAATGGACTGGATCCATTTATATGTGATTGTCAAGCCATGAAAACAAACACTCGCCTGTCTTTCAGTTTCCTGGTAAAACTTTCCTGCAGAAATCAAACTGCTGATTTGAAGGCCCAATCTGGAGCCCGAGCTTACTGACCATCTGTGGTACCACGGATTGGTGTAACTTGTTTTCTCCATTTTCATTTTCCAGGACCGATGACTCAAACGATCCTGAAAATAAAACTGCTGGACTTGTTTACACAAGAAAGCATGGTCTGAATTTAAATAGGAAAAATACATATACAGATTAATAGTCGGTTAAAAAGAAGAAAACAGAGTTCTTTAGGTTTAACCAGCCTTAAACACACAAAACAATTTCCGGCATAATGTATATGTTAGATTGACCAATTAGATTGTGGCAAATTGAGGCTTTTGAGACCAATGTTAAGACTACAAGAGTGACAATTACAACAGAGGGTGTATTAGGGGGACCTTTCAGAATTAATTATGCATATGGGCTGCCAAAAAAAGGGTTTTCTTGTTACTTTTTGTTTCCCCCCCACAAGAACACACAGCATGGACTAAACCTGATGATATTGTTACTATTAAGAAGAACCAACAAATTCACAACAACACTACATTATTAAAATATTGATCTTAATAAAGTATTAACACAAATAAAAGCAGGGACTCATCTCCTTAAAGCCAGTCATGCACACACAGACCTACATGGCCACATACTATATTAAAACATTTTGTGTATGACAGTGGCTATGGAGACAAAATGAAACCATGGCCTCACTGACCAGTCATTAACAGTGAATCCTAGTGAAGTATCTAGGCCATGTCTCTTTCCACTAAAACAGCCTGCTGGTTTGACACTTCAACTATTCCCCTCAACCCCTTTTCTTCTCAGTCATCTCCATTTTTTCACATCCCAGCCTATATATTTCCTCCTCTTTGCTCCTTGCCCCTCACCCCCCTGTAACCCCTGTCCTCCCTTTACACCCTTCATTTCTACTTCTCTTCTTTCAAGCGATCACGTGAGAAATCTAGCCACCCAGGCCTTAGCACTGATGGTCTGTGGCATTAAAATTCCTCCTCTACGGCCCTCAGAGAACTGGAGAGGCGACAGATAAATAAATAAGAGCTGTAGGGAGCGGGGCTTTGTGGCAGCTGCTGAGCAAATTTGTGGCGTTTCTGATAACAACTCATCATACTGGTTAGGCCACACTGACAGCTGAGAGAAAAAAAAGGAAGCCCTGTCTGCAGGGATATTATAAAAGGGACAGATCAACAATTTATTTATCTCTAAGATGTCTGTTTAGTTTATCATAAACTAGTCTGTAACTGTGCAAAGGAGGCCACAAGAAGTTAAGATAAACCAGTACAGTGAAAGATACTGAAATTCTTTGGTTTTTGTTTTCATAAACTCACTCCTGTTATGAACCTTTAAAATGCATACTTGAGTTCTTACTGGTTTACAGTGTCACAGAAAACAAACAAACAAAAAAAAAAAAAACAGGTGTGATTTTGCAAACCTATTCAATTTGACCTTATGGAAGACACGTACGTATCCTGAACATAGCACGGGCCAGACTGTGATCATTTTTTTAAAAAGTGTTTAGTTAAATTTTGGCTTCATGAGGTGCCTAGAGTAACAGAAATATCCTATAATTAAAAGCTACATTCGGTGACTCCCTTACTCACAACGGGTCGCCACAGCAGATATCTCTGCATGTTTGAACACCACTGGGATTTGTGCCCCCTCCTGTAATTGGACTTGTCAGGCAAATGTGTAAATTGTTATACTATAGGGCATAGGGCTGTGCGATATGACAAAAATCTCATATCCCGATATAAGACATCTATTTTCCCGATAACGATATAAATCACAAAAATTTACATTTTCTGAAAATTCTGTGAATCGACTCGCGTGAAGTGTTTCCAGCTGGAAGTCGAATGTTTTAAAAGATGCATGAAACTACACATTTTTAGACATAAATTGTAACGGCCGCCGTTTTCTTTGTGAGTATTTATTACACGGCGTGCTGCGGGGAAAAGCCTGTTCTAACGTTTGAGTCTACGGTTTATTTTTTAGCACCTGGCGGGTCTTTTTTACTTCTCATCCGTAAATAATCTGCTCTTTCACGTGATTCAGTTTATTTTGAAAAGTCTCAACAGGATCTTGAGCTTTATTGTGAAAGGTTTATGTGGAAGATAAACTAGCGGACACGCGAGGGTTTTACCGTCATTTTGCTAACGACAACGCATAAAAAACAGGCGCTTGTCCGTCCGTAGTGTGGTTATATTAAATGTAAGAGAAAGAAAGAACTTTAAGAAATTAATATAGCCACTACAGTGACCATCAAAACGGTGAAAAAATATTGCCATAAACAGTTTATTTTGCAACACCACGAAACAAACGATAGCATAAAATGAAACGATAGACGTTTTTATATCGTCATCCGATATATATCGTTATATCGAACAGCCCCAATAGAGAAACTACAACTACTGTTGACAAAAAAAGAACAAAAAAACGAAACTGTAGCTGTCAAATTTCAAACACGAATGGAATGAACTTCCTTAGTTGGTTTCTCAGTGTCATGATGGCTGTCATGTCCACTTTAATCCTACTAATAGTAAATTTCAACAGTGAGAATAAACGTCTCTATATGCATATGCTTTTCTTTAAAAGCTTTATGGATTAAAACGAGTACAAGTACTGAAGATGAATAGCCACTTTTATTCTGTTGCCTTGTCTGTGTTGTATAAGTGATGAAATAAGATGTCACTGGGAGAACAATGTTGAAAATCAAGAAACAGGACTATACATAAAAAACACAAAAAAGAAAAAATCAACCATTCATCCCACTTTAACTCTTAACCTAAAAGTCGATCAAAAAGCCATCGAGTGGCCTTTGATTGAGTGCGATCTGTAGCAGATTTAATAAACCAGGCTTTCTGTGAAGACACAGCAGCTATAATGGGCCAAGTATAAGAAGACCTTCTGAAGGTTTGACAGTTATACGCTCACGCTGCTGAAAAAAACTTTTCCTGAGATTCCACTGAACCAGTGAAGCCTTTTTCGTTAATAATTGAAACATATAATCCAGCAATAAGAAAAATAACAAGAACTCCACACTTGCTTGTATCTTGTCTGTCAGTCAAATACTCACACAGAGTCTCCAGTCAGGGTCTTAAAGCAGTCAATATCTAATCTCTGACACTATTTTCCAGTCTGTCTTACTTAAGTCATCATGACAGTCTTAATTCTTTGCTGCTTGGCACAGTAACATCTTGCACAATCCTTCAAAAGCTCCTTGAGTTTAAACTGGACTGCCAAACATTTTTAGACTGGCTAACTGAGGGACATTAAAGCCAGCAACAAGACAAACCCCATAGCTGTAATTGAAACGTTTACAGGTATGGGTAGTCCTTTACCACCAGCGACCGTCCTTGACCTGTTCTACCAGCTGCTTTAGTCAAGACTAGCATTTTGCAATAAAAGCTCTTCACTAAAATATTCTTCGTTAGTGTTATACCATAACACCATGATAATGCCCAAGGTCTGTTTGAGTCAAGGAAAAACAGAACAGTACTCTGCAGAAGTCCTGAGCCACCCATGTAAACATACATAGTAATATACTTACATTTACAGTTTGCACAGCCCTAATGAGCTGGAAAGTTCGTATGATCACTGGTATTCTTCAACACTGCCTGAATCTCTAAGGCAAGCTGCTGTTCTTTAAGTAGCCTTCAAGAAAAGTTCCCAAGGCTACTCCAGAGCTCTCGTTTGGATGTTGGTTGCCTTTTGTTCAATTCTTTGTCAAATTGGGCCCAAACTATTTCAATAATGTTGAAGGAAATTTGGATTCACCACTCCACAAGATCTATTGTGACTGATCTTGTGTAATTCCTGCCTTCCACTGAGACCATCTCACACTTCATTGAATCCCTGAGGTTTCCTATTTCTTAGGAACATACCTTTCAGATAGTCTAAGAAGCTTGGAAAGAAAAGCCCTGCTCTTCTTTAAGTTGCTTCAAGACGTTTCACCTCCCATCCAAGAAGCTTCTTCAGTTCCACGGTCAAATGGTGGAGAGGGGGTCCATATCCCTCTTGGGGGGACACTCTCACAGGGCTTAAATCCGGGACTCTCCACCATTTGACCTTAGAACTGAAGAAGCTTCTCGGATAAGAGGTGAAACATCTTCAAGCAACTTAAAGTCCAGACGCTTTTCTTTCCAAGCTCCTTAGACTACGATGACCTGGATGACTGAGAACCTTCACAGACAATTTCAGATACTGGTCATTAGTATTGTACCCAAAGCTACAATTAAAAATAGGTTCTTTGCTAAGTTGTCTGTTAGACACAACACTGGTTCATCCAGTGCTGTGTGGTTGACTTATGGTGCCTTTTTTTATAGAGACAACCAAATAAATTATATATTCTTCTGATAAAAATCAGTTATAAGGATTTGATTGAAAATGAGTGAAAAAGTAGTCCATGTCCAAAGAAAATTGCTTAGAACCACAAAAAAAGCAATAAACAAACAAACAAACAAACAAAAACAATTACAAGCACATCTGTGTGGAGGTAAAGGCCAAAGAAATGATGGGCAACTTCAGACTTTTGTACTGTACTGCAGAGCCTACAAAGGGAGAAGATAAGAAAAGAAAAACAGAAGATGAGAAAGGGATAAACACAAAAAAGGAAAATTGCTTCATATTCAAGTAGAAGGGGGTTTTCGGAAGCAAAGCCCATTCAAGCATTACTATTTTCTCATTATAAAAGTGAGAGCGGGATGAGGAGAAAATGTCTCTATTCTCCATTTCCTTTCATTTATTGCTCACTCTCATTCATTTCATCAGCGTATTGATCCTGACTTCACAAGACATTTTCCTCCACTGTGCCCTCATTCCTCCAACATCTATTTATCGCAAGGCCTATTAAATTAATGTTAAACAACAAATACAAGGTGGATCCCCCAAACAATACATCTGAACTTTCACAGAGAAAATGCATTAGTCTTACAGTAAGGACTGTAACCTGGTTGCTTTGTTGTTTCCAACAAAGCAACCAGGTTGCCTAAGGCCCTAAGTCATGTCCTGGTGTTGGAAAAACACCTGTATGAGTATAAGTGGGATAATATACAGTATACAAGTATATCATCTCATACACATGCAAAAGTACTGCTAAGCCTGTGCTGGAGGAAATACATTTTCACATATAAAAGGGCTGGCACGCCCCTGTGAGAAAGGCGAAAAATGTGGCAGTTACCAATTTTCTCACCATTTTGGTTTAGTAGCCAGATGGAAGTTAAAGTGCTTTTATTTTCATAGCACTCTCTGTCAACTGGGGGAAGGGTGGGAGATGGACTTTTTCACCGGGCTCTGCTAAAATGCAATCTCTCACTGTGTCACCTGCTCAGCACGGACTTGTAGCTTTGCAGTCTGTGGCATTTCATGGCCTAATTGAATTCAGAAAGGGATACAGGTACAACAGGAATGTTCTAACACTCTGGAAATAATAAGTTTTGTGTAGAGAGAATGAAAAAAATATATATGAGGCAGTGACTTTTGACTTTAGCTGTGGAACAATCTGTTTACGAAAGTGACAACAGTGTCAGGTGGAAAATAAGAATGTGTCAGCTTCTGCATATATTCCAGTCTACATACACAAGCAGACACACAGCATAAATGCATGCTTTCAAGTACCTACATACAGAAATAACTAGGGTGCTTATGTTTTATTGTATTACCTATCTTAATCTCTTAATAGCTTCCCCAGTGTGCTTAATGTGCAGATTCCAACCAGTGCAGTTCTGGTGAATCATTTGACTTTAAATGATTGACTTTTAATTTCTATGACCTCTTATAATGATTACAATCATTAAGAGGTTTCAAAAGAACACAGATGCTATATGATGCTATATAAGTTAAATCCAAGCTAAATTCAAATGGGATGGTGGTGAGTTCACATTTTGGGCATTTTGACCATCACCATATGGTCAGGTACTGAATTGGTGATGGACTTTTCAGAGTAATGATTCACAGAACATCTTGACACCACAGCAGAATCATCATCTGACCCGTTATGTAAATGTTTCACAAATTTTGTACAAGACTAGGAAGCAAAATAACCTCAAGCAGAGGAGAAAAATCCTCACCAACACACATGTATACGCATAAACACAGTGCGGCACCAGCGCAGCAGGCCATGCATTGTCCAATCCATTTCTCTCTATCTTGGCAAACAGTACTGCCTAAGGCAATGCATGCTGACACTGAAGCATCTGGAGTTGTTCACAAGGGGATGCCCACTCCACCGCTTTAGACTTTGTTATCACAAAGCGCAAAATAGAAAGAGAGGGAAAAAAGGCAGCTGTGTGTGGGGTGAAATTAATGTGTCTTGAGAACAGGCATGGCTGGACTCTGTCTCCTCCAGGACCTGAGAAGGCTTAATCTTACTGCAACATCTGGCAGAGGCTGGGCAGGCAGAGAGAACATCAAGGCATCCCACTGTCTTAAGGCTTCCAAGCAATTTCTCAACAGCAGACAGACACCATTTAGTTCCATTTCATCCTCACTGTCACTGGTCATCTTCCACTTTGACTTTGTGGGTCTACGTTTGCTTGTTTTCTGTCTCTTCTTGATTGTGAGGAATAAGCTAGATAGCATTCTTCCAAAGTCAACAGCCTTGTTTAACCACTGAATGAAGATAAGTATGAAGATATTTGTGTACATCTGCATATATATA
>NW_005187515.1:815041-820546 GCF_000239375.1 Pundamilia nyererei | reverse complement strand
CGCCCCAGGGCAGCTGTGGCTACAATGTAGCTTGCTATCGCCAGTGTGTGAATGTGTGTGTGAATGGGTGGATGACTGAATGTAGTGTAAAGCGCTTTGGGGTCCTATGGACTAGAAAAGCGCTATACAAATGCAGGCAGGCCATATACGGCAATCCTGCTGTTTTGCCGTGTCCCAATTTATATATTAAACTGCGGTGTGCACAAGCAGTGCAACTGTGGCATGGACAACCAGCAAGACAATATAAATTTAATTTAATTTCAAACAAATGAAAAGGAAATAGGCAAGAATTTATTAATGCTATTGTGCTGACCTTAATTTAAGTAAAACTCAACTTGACTGATAAAAATCACAAGATGTGGCGTGTGACTTTTTGTGGGAGTTTTAAATAGCAAAATTAGTCAGGCAGTCAGCCAGTCATACTTGGCACAACATTACTAACTGGAATTTGAATATAAATTATGTAGAAGAAACAGTATTTGTTCCAGAGAATAAAATGAATCTAGGTTAATACCACAATGACATCGGTACATGTAATATTTGCTTCACTTTGTGTTTTTTGTCTCTTTGCCCCTGGGATACACACACACACACACACACACACACACACACACACACACACACACACACACACACACACACACACACACACACACGCATTTAGAGAAGTTTTTCTTCTATTATTTAGTTTTATTTCTCTTGAGCAAACAAGAGCAAAATCCATAATCTGGTTTGGATGATCCAAAGTAATCTCCTATAACTACAGGGACAACTTAAATCTGTAATCCTGTATCTCCAGCCAACGTCAAACCATTCATTATGTTGAGGAAAAGTAGTTATTCCCCTTCCCTAGGGGTGAGATTAAGTTGAAGGGCTGCATGACCTGGGGAGAAATGATCATTTTTTATGATCACATTGTCTAATATCAGCATTGAAAAGAAAGCCCTGTGTCTGAGGTCAGATGTACATTTGATCTGCTACTGTCCATTTGTAGATGAGCTATTTTGTCTCTTAGCCATGTTCATGTTAAATGGATGACACTTGGTGGCACAAAAAAATCAGCTCCTTCTACACATTTTCTATAGGATAGCGGTCTAGAGACTGTCTAGACCCCACCATGATCTTAATGTCCTTAATTAGCCTCTTTCTTGTTGCCTTGGCAGTATGTTTTGGGTCAATGTCATGCAGGAAGAACCATCCATGACCCATCTTCAGTGATCTGGTAAAAAGAATTTCTCAGTGCAGTGAACTTGTCCTGTAATCTTAGCAGGAAAACAGCCCCAAACCATAATCTTTCCATGTCGGTACTTAACTGTGGGGATGATGTTCTTTGGGTCATACTCATTTATTTTCCTCCAAACAAGAGAGATGAAGCTAATACCAAAAAGTTTCATTTTGGTTTCCACAGCACTTTCTCCCAAGCCTTCTGTGAATCATTTACATGTTCACTGAAAAACCGAACACGGGCCTGTGCGTGTGTCTTTCATAAGCAGGAGGGATCTTATAGGTGCTGCAATATTTGAATAAATTACAATGTGTTACCACAGGAGGAACAATGCGGTTTTCGTCCTGGTCGCGGAACACTGGACCAGCTCTTTATCCTCTCCAGGATACTTGAGGGTGCATGGGAGTTTGCCCAACCAGTCTACATGTGTTTTGTGGACTTGGAGAAGGCATTCGGCCGTGTCCCTCGGGGTGTCCTGTGGGAGGTGTTGCGGGAATATGGGGTGTCTGGCCCATTGCTACGGGCCATTCGATCCCTATACAACCGTTGTAAGAGCTTGGTTCGCATTGCCGGCAATAAGTCGGACTCGTTCCCGGTGGGTGATGGGCTCCGCCAAGGCTGCCCTTTGTCTCCGGTTCTGTTCATAATTTTTATGGACAGAATTTCTAAGCGCAGCCAAGTGGCGGAGGGCTTTCGCTTTGGTGGCCTCAGAATCTCATCTCTGATTTTTGCAGATGATGTGGTTCTGTTGGCTTCATCGGGTGAGGGCCTCCAGCTCGCACTGGAACGGTTTGCAGCCAAGTGTGAAGCAGCGGGAATGAGGATCAGCACCTCCAAATCTGAGGCCATGGTTCTCAGCCGGAAAAGGGTGGAGTGCCCACTCCGGGTCGGGGATGAGTTCCTGCCCCAAGTGGAGGAGTTCAAGTATCTTGGGGTCTTGTTCGCGAGTGATGGGAGAAGGGAGCCGGAGATCGACAGACGGATTGGGGCTGCAGCTGCAGTAATGCGGACGCTGCACCGGTCCTTCGTGGTGAAGAGGGAGCTGAGTGTAAAAGCGAAGCTCTCAATTTACCGGTCGATCTACGTCCCTACCCTCACCTATGGCCACGAGCTGTGGGTAGTGACCGAAAGAACGAGATCACGGATACAAGCGGCAGAAATGAGCTTCCTCCGAAGGGTGGCTGGCCTCTCCCTTAGAGATAGGGTGAGAAGTTCGGCCATCCGGGAGGGGCTCAGAGTAGAGCCGCTGCTGCTCCACATCAAAAGGAGCCAGCTGAGGTGGTTCGGGCATCTGACAAGGATGCCCCCTGGGCGCCTCCTGGGTGAGGTGTTCCAGGCATGTCCCACCGGGAGGAGGCCCCGGGGCAGACCCAGGACACGCTGGAGAGATTATATCTCTCGGCTGGCCTGGGAACGCCTTGGTATTCCCCCGGATAAGCTGGAGGAGGTGGCTGGGGAGAGGGAGGTCTGGGCCTCTTTGCTTAGGCTGCTGCCCCCGCGACCCGGCCCCGGATAAAGCGGATGAAGATGGATGGACAATGTGTTACCAATGATATTCTTGGTGGTTGTATTCCAACAAGCTCATCCTATGTAGTTCTGGGCTGATCGATCGGGTACCTCATGGTCATCTTTATCCCGTAAGCCAAGATTTTGCATAGAGCACCAAAAAAAAACAGGTGACTGGTGCTTATTTTGAATTTCTTCCAAAAGTAGTCACCTTCAAACCAAGCTTCTTGTTGATGGTCTTGTAGTCCAGTCCAGTCTTGCGCAGGTCTACAATCTTGTCACTGACGTCGTTTGACGGTTAATTGGTCCCGTCCATGGTGGTGAACAGGTTGGAATGGAAGAAACTTATTCTGTAGATGTGTGTGCTTTATAATCATAACTAGTTGAGATCAAGAGTATTTGTAAGTGATTGATTATAATCTGTGTACCACATGGGAACATAGCCAATCTGTAGGAACCAGAATTCTGGCTGCGTTGTAGGGAATCAAATGCTTATTTCATTCAAATAAGACACACTGTAGGTTGTGTTTTGGAAATGTTGGCTTCCCCCTCACAAACTCTATGTCATAATCTAAATTACACCACCACAGCTTTCAACTTAATTTCCATTTCTTTATTGCTTTCTATTGAAAACCTGCACCAGATGATGAGCTAACATTGCCCTTACATAATGAAACAATATATCATACATGCAGTCCTCTATGGGAGGGCATGCTAGGATATGAGTACACTGATGGCCTTTTTTCAAGTAAAACAGGTCAGTGTTGCTGACACATCATCAATCGAGGACCTACAGTGTAAGAGCGAGGGCCACCATCCACCTTTCCTGGGATACTTGCCTCCCACCGGGCTTTGAATGTCTCTTTGTATCATCAATCTCAACCAACCTTTTAACCAATGGTCACCGACACTAATTATACCAAGTGCAGTCACAGGGAAGCCCTAAAAATAGCAGAAAAAAATTCTGATAATAGACTATTTTAAATGAATTTATCAGGCAGTCTTGTTACTACACAATACTCCTTGTTTTTTTTTAATTAAAGTGACTGAGACAGACAAATTGATTAAGATTTTTATAACTTAAAATCTCTCAGTTTAACAACGATCTAAACAAACTATGTATTCTGATCCCGGATATAGTCATGAGTGAAAATTAAACTCCAAGGCTTTTTATATTCTTCAAAACTGAAAGAATGGCTCATATTAGGGTCACAGTACTACAGAAAACATTCAGAACTCTGCACAAGAATGTTTCCATCGCAAATCATTGGAAGCAAACATAATAAAAGGATGCTTAACCAACTGTGCAAAGAAATATCACACACATACTTGAAATGAGTGGTGAAACTACAGATGCTTGCTAGGGCTATGTTACATTGGTGTGACAGGATTCCAGATTATTTGCTTCTTTTGTGCAGTAGACAGCACTTTAACTTAGAGCTACATATTTGTGAGAGTCAGGTTTCACTTGTTTAACTTTTTGACAGTTAACAGAAGTTCCCACAGTCCCTTCACAGGAGTCAACCTTTCCTTGAACCAGTCACTTTCTTCAGCATCCTTTCAATACCCTCTGCATCTCCTCTTTCCCAGCTTCCCTCCATTACATCCCTCTTTCCATCATATAGAGTGTTTACATCAATGTGATTTTTCTGGTTGTGAAGTCTCTAAAAGACAAAAAAAATCTGCTTATTCGTATGATTGTGTAGACTGCTATACCAGTTACTCCAAATTATGTTAGCACTTGTGACATTTACAAATCCAAACTAACAGTGCTGAAAGGGTTAATTTGACATCAACTGTTAACCTGAAATTAATTTGACTGGCTGTTGACCTGACTTGTACAGTGCAGAGAACCCAGAGTCCTGTAAGCTGTCTACATACTTAAATAGGTCAGCATATTCAAGCTCTCTGCCATCAGAGTTACCAATTACATTTCTCTCATTCATAACCTCAAGGCAAAACTCGATTTCCTCCAACTTCAAATGTTCTGCTATTACATCAGGTTATTTCTCAGGTGCAGGTAGTAGCATTCAGAAGCCTGGGTAAGATGTGCAAAGATCTTTGCATCTTCTTTAAATATCCTAGACAAATATTTAGCTTTGTTACCCTGGGCTTATTTAGGCTTCTGAAATTACATCACATTGTTTCATTTACACACATACAAACATAAATGACATATTCATATCATATGAAGACATTTAATCAAACCTCGTGTGTCCTTCAACACATCCTACATGAACCTGTCGATTCATGTAGGATGTGTTGACAGTGCTTCCATAGGAAATGTAGGATTGCCATCATTTACTGCTGTTTGCAACCTTCCTCCTGACATTTACCCGTCACCTGGTGACAAGATTCACTCATACATAGACATGTACCCACAGAACAACAAGAAGCTGGCATTATATAGGAACAAACAGAAAATGTCAGCTTCACACTGTTCACAAGTGCACACATCAAGTGCATATCATGCAGAACCAGATTTCTAACAGAACCCACTGCGATAGCTAATAACACTGAAGTGGCTCTATGGTGTGAGCTTCTATATTTCCAATATGCCACAAGATAAACAACTCAGATTCAGAATAAAGACTGAGAAATAACTGCAGCATAACTTTTTCAGCTTAAAGAAAACTTGAAGCTAGAGGGTGTTTGTCATAGTGATTTCCCCTGCTGGATCAAGCTCTGTGATAGGTAATCCATCACCTCAAACTCAGTACAGAGGAAATGCAACAAGAATACATGCAAGCACACACACACACTTACACACACAC
>NW_005187515.1:786014-814995 GCF_000239375.1 Pundamilia nyererei | reverse complement strand
ACACACACACACACACACACACACACACACACACACACACACCTAGATGCCAATATCTGGATGCATATTCAAAAAAAGCCTGTTTATGTCAGTTTCAGTGTCTGATTGAACTGAAAAACAGATCCAGTCACCCAGTGGGTGAACCTCTGGACGGCAACATTTTGCAGAAAGATCAGCAGACACTGATGTATCCATAATGTCTTCTACATTCAGCACTGGCTTCGCACCTTCATGGCCCAAGGGCTAATGTGGTGCCTTTGGGGCCTAAACCAGCAGGATTTGTTCACCTTTGTAGGGGACAGGAAAGGATGTGAAGACAGCAGCTTGTCATCACCTTGTCATGGCATGTGAACTTGAACAATAACTTGTTAATGGGTAGACTGGTTCAAGGTTAGAACAGCTGTCTTGACAATTTCATATACAAGCATGTTCATATTCTCTAGAGATAAACTATAAAAAAAAAGAAAGAAAACAAATGAAGAAAGACAAGATAAAATAATAATAATAGAAAAATAAGGAATAGTTTCAGGTGCGCATCCATCACGTGTATTTTATACAGAAAAAAATTCATTACGGCCCCTGGAAGTCACTTATAACCGCAGTCCAAACTGACAATGCCCCTCCACAGAGGGATGGCATAAAGCATTTAGAAGCAACCTGAATCAGCATCCATGAGAACATCAAGAGAAGCCATCAGAGGACCTTAGGAGAGAAAAATCAGTCTTACCTTCAACAGCATACTCTTCAGCTTCAGGGTGAACACGGATCGCATGGAAAGGGGAAATAGAACAGAAAGAAGTCAATATTATATTTCCAAGCACGTGCTTTTCCATAATTTCATCAAACATGGATAAAACATAAAGACATCCAGTTTTGAAGACTTGACAGCAAAATGTATTACTCTCTTTCCCAGAAAATGTAAGGTTAAGTCTTTAATCTACTGACTTTCTTAGAAGGCTGTGGATGCCCCAATAATTCCACAGCTGCACATTGATTTTTCAAGAAATGTCCAACAGAAATATTTTCAACCAGTCCACTGTACCTACAGTTCCTCTCATATCAGTGGCTTTCAGAAATGAAAAACAGTAGGTCCTTTTCATTATGCTAATTTATGCTTGCTCATGTCTTTTTTCTTCCTGTGATCCAGAAATTTCACGCGTTCCTCCATCATCAAGGATCTTCTAATACTTTAAATGCCCCTCGAGGAGAGAGGAGGCTTTTGTAGGAGCTTAGAGCAGGAAACATAGGTGTACCTTAAAGGTAGATCTTACCAGCTTGCATCTTCACATGTTATAAGTAGCTGACATACTTAAGATTAACAGTATGGAACAAAGTATTTCCTATTTGGCTGCTTGGAGTCATCTAATCTTTTGGATTTTCCGTACGTATGTGACTGAGGAAAATAAGCAAACACACTGACACAATGAAAAGCAGCCAATGGCTTCTCAGACTGTTCTACTAAACCACTGTTCAGGAGCAGAAGAGGTCAGTCTGTAAAACAAGAAAATAAAACTGCATTCTTGAGTTAGAAGAAGAGAAGCTACCCAAAAAGGAAAAAAAAGCATACAATATAGGGCTGGGCGATATGGCCTAAAATTCATATTGGGATTAATTTGAAGCATGTGCGGTAATGATATATATCACGATATATTATTTTCTTCTGTATAACGTATTTTCCACACTATTAAGCACACTTAAGATCCTTTAATTTTCTCAAAAATCTAGAGTGTGCCTTATGTATGAATTCTGGTTGTGCTTACTGACCTCGAACCGATTTTGGCTGCAGAAATCTGTTAAAAATGTTTTAGTACAACTTTGGTAAGCCGCACTGCTTGATGGATTGTCAGAGCATTATGCATTAGTGAGGAGCTTCGCGGAGTAATCTGGTTCCAAAACTCCGTCCTCTTCAGGTCCCAAAGTCAAACGAACACTAAGAGTTAAAAACGGTCTAAATTCTTTAATCTTTAATTAAATCATCAGCGTTGCTGCTTTACCAGGTTACCAATTAAATTTAACATCCAGGCATCCATGAAAACAGAAGTTATTAAATTTAACAGAGTTAGAAGTTAACAGGAAGTGAGCTCGCTAGTTTACACCTAAACATTTCATACCATGTTCTGACTGAGAGATTTTTGAAACTAATTAAAACGTACAGCTCTGCTACCACTTCCAACATAAATGAAGACAGAAAACTAAACAGCAGTGGCGTTTGCAGGGTTACTGAAGTTGGACTACCTGGTATATAATGTTGTGCTGCGTGATTGCTAGCGACACAGCTATGTTAGCATAACATTAGCACAGTGAAGCTGGAGGATGAACACCAACTTTTTTTCCACTCGATAGAAGTTAACGTGAGGGATTCTGGTGGTCAGGGACAAATGCAATCGCATAGCAGGATGCTATACACGGGCCAAACTTCAGTCAGGAGAACAACTGAGATCATTCATCCACAATACAAGGTTAGTTATAATATACTGCAACAAAATGGGACTAGAGCAGCTGCGAGAGAATTCAGCAATAATGAATCAATGTTACGGAAGTGGAGGAAGCGCAGTTTTTGGCTTTCCCCATATTTCAAAAGTGCTTCATCTCTTTGCTATGACTGTCGGCATAATTTGCAGATGATAATGGTTGTAGCCACTGCGATGCTTTCGACCAAAACAGATGACATCATCAACATGCGCTATCGCGATAGAGTGGTATAGTCAAAATCTCTATCGTTGGCCACATTTATATTGTTTCTATTGTATATCGTTTATATCGCCCACCCCTAATACCATAGCATCCCTGTGGAGAGCTTGGCATTTTGGTCTGCTTTTGTGGCTTGTGAGCTTGGGCCTTTATGTGACATTGCTGCATTAACTTCTAGCTTGGTTGATAATATTTTAATGTGACTCAACAACGTAGTGGTTCAGTGTGTTTTCTGGCACTTTTTTTTTGAGGGTGGCAGAAGCAATGTGCAGCTGTTGCAGAAGCAGCATGCAGTATCTTCACAGGAATTTCTATCACAACTTATAAAAACCAAAAAGGTCAAGAATCTGAAAATATGCTTAATTTCGCAACTGCAAAGGACAAATCTATTTTCTGCACTACCCATGAGTATGGAAGTCCACGTAATTTATACAACTTCTAGTATTAGACTTCAATTATAAGGTTCTTTTGAATGCCACCTCCCATAACAGGTTGGATACCAACTACTTAACACTAACACTCATGTACATCTCCCTATGCATCCCTGTTGCTAAATTAACCTGAGTTTAGTTCACTGGATTGAGCAAGAATAGCCACTTTCCACAAACACACCAACAAAGCAACCGAAAACTGTTCTTGAATGACAGAGCATCTGCCCAGCTTAAGCACTGGGACAGCGTTTGTCTGAAACAGTTGTTTATATAATCACTGGCCATGACCCTGCTTTTCCTCTCTCTCTCATCTCTGATCATAGCCCATCATCCTGTCTTTCATAAATTATCCTCATGTGTTCCTGTCTATCTTCTGAGCTGAAGTAAAATGATGTTTGATGTACAGTAGAGGTCATTTATACCATCATTGGTCATGACTCTGCCTTTACCCTCCACTCATCTCTGAACACAGTCCATCATCCTGCATTGTCATGTCATCCCTGTTTCTCTCTGTCAAAGAGAGAAAGAGTTTCTCTTTGTTGAGCTCAGCTGCTTAAAGTTTTAACTCCATTCCACCGACATAGTGGGAGAAGGGAGGGAAGGAGAAACTGTGTTTTTTTCAAAAACATGAGAAAGATTTGTATATAGTCGAAGTTCAACACTGGAACTGAATTAACTTGGAATAGCATATATAAATATATAAAATCTCAATTGTTTCAAAGTTAAGCCATAGCTTTGTATTCGAGCAATTACAAGGACGAGCAATTACCTTTATTGGGTCCTAACTCTGGTGTTGACAACAGCTTATATGAGTCAAAAAGCTCCAGCGCTTCTTCTAATTAACATCAGTTGGTCACAAAGAATCAATATCAAATATTTTCCAACATTTGATATTCTTCTTATCTCTCGTCAAAATTAAGAAGGATGCCTTAAGAGGTAATGCTAAAGGAAATGGTGATTATCCATACCATTTAAAGTTTCATTCTAATGTGCCTGACATTTATTTTGCTTCAAGTCGCAATATTTCACAATTTAGCCTTGGGGAAGAAAAATGGTTTCAGTCAGACACTTGGTGGAATGTACCTCTTTCTTTTGAGCTTGTGTCTTTTATCCCATTTACAGTTTCCTGTAATCTGTACCAACCATTACCTTTATCCCCGAGCTGTTTTCCATTAGGGTGTATCCCACATAGCCTCAGGCTTTTAACTCAGCTGGTATTTCCAAAGTGTTTCCAAAGTGCTTGTAATTCACAAGGATATGTGAACAATTTTCAGATCAAATCTAGGCATATTTTGTCCATGCGCAAAGGCGGAGCTTACAGGATAAGATCTAGGATAAAAATCTAGAACAAAGAGAACAATTTTTTATACTAACTCTCATTAAACCTGATACAAAACTAAAATAAATATCAAATGCTGAAATGTACACTTGCATTCAAATTGACAGTCCAATATCTCTAAATTAGTGTACAGTACCTCAAGCAACAAAGAGCTGAAAAAAGTTTAAATGTATCATAAAGACAGCCGCAAAATGCAAAAGAGAGCGCAAATCAGACGTGGGCTGCAATAAAAATAAATAAATGGCAAAGTTAAATTCAGAGGGAAGCAGTAGAGAAGCTGAATGTCTTCACCAATGAATCCCTGAGGGCTTTGGCGGCAAATGAGAGACTTTTCAGACCTAATCCTTACCAAGCTAACTAAAGAATTTACCGAGGGGAGAAAAGCATGCCTGCAATGAAAAACAGCCTCTCTCTCTTTCTATCTTCCTATTTCCCTGCACATGGAGGAAGCTACATAACTGCTGGTTTGATATAAGTATACAAGGTACTGTACATCATAGTTCAAACACAGTTACAGTTACAAACATACAAATTTATCTCCATGTTAAATAATTCAAAATCCAGGTATGCTTAAAAGATTTACCGTATATAATTATTTTGATCTGGACGAACAGAAAAACAAACAAAAACAAAACCCCAAAACAAACAAAATAAACGTGTTGCATGATTTCTGAATGACTTTCAGCATTATTCTGAAAGCAAACATTCAGTGAGTTAATAAGAAATATGGTCTTGGAAATCAAACTGTGCATATCCTGAGAAAAGCCGTCTATTGTGACTGCTGACTTTGTTTCAAAACCAATTATCAAAATTTCCAGAACAACATTCTCATTACAGATAAAGGGCTGAGGCACATCAAGAAGTTATCACAGAGGGAGTTCAAGCTTAACATCTATGGCAACAAGATGTTAAGCTTGTAAATCTTTGTCACACTTGCATGCAGAAAGTCTAATTAAAATTCATACAGACATTGAGTGACGCATGTGCCCACACAAACTTGACACGTGTACAACATAAACTGCACGAACTGTATTACAGAGAATTCACAGTAAGGATGCTTTTTGTTTTTGTTCACAGAGCAGCATTCAGTGAGTTCTTTGTTAATCTTTATGTTAAAACACACACACACACACACACTGTATATAATTCAACTTCAACTCTAAATATAATTGGATAAGTTGAAGAGAATGGCTGGAGGAATAGATGAAATAAAAAGCTGATCTAAAATAAATAAACATATGTTATTAATAAAAAAAAAATCTAGCATTTCTTAACTACTTTTTTTTTACTCCCACAGGGGGGAGTCCATCCCAGTTGACACTGGGCCAGAGGCAGTGGACACTCTCATTCCACACCGAGATGCAGTTATTCACATTAAAAACCAAGGTTTGAAACTGAGAATCTCTGTGCAGTATGCCAAATTTATGTTTTTAGTATTTTTTTAACCTAATTACAAAACCATCTGTCACTGCAAATTAAAATAACTAAGATGCATAAAAGAAAGTAATTATGAATTATTACAGGGGAGTGGAATCTTGATGTATGAAGGAATAAAATAATTATAGTGATAGCAAGAGCACGGTATTGACTAAATTCTTGTGAACACACAAAAAAAATCATCTTTACAGTAAGATAATAGTTACTTTGTATATTTAAATATCAATATGGGCTGTTTTTCCAGTGCAAGTATGAGAAATGTCAAATTACATCTGCCTACTAAAAATATACACTTGCAAATGTTCCAACCACAAAGTGGTTTGATTAGCTAATGTGTCCATTTATTTCCAGTTCACTCTGTATAAACTGTGTCATAAAACAGCAAGAGGAGAGTGGACTAGTGCTGCGATGCACAATGCTTATGTGAGGCTGCTTTGCTTTTTAGGTAATAACGGCTAAGAGGTCTTAATGCTTTGGACAGCAGCTCTACTGCACGGTACCACATTTAGTATACCTTGTATTGAGCTGTACATAAAATAGAGCAAGCTGACTTTAAATGTCTTTCTGTTTTGTTGTCAGCTTTTTCTTCAAACTCATGAGTAACTCTAGTTAAAACTCCATTATTGTGGCCAGCACTATGCCACACGTAAGTAAAGTGTTAAAAGCCAAATGAGAAAAGCAAAAGTCCTTTTCACCTAAGGCTATCTGACATGAGCTAAGAGAGAGGAAAGAAAATGACAGCACTGGTGAAAAACAGAAACAAGAGTATATGGGGAAGATAGGCAGATGAATAGGAAAGCGGGGTTTTTTTGTTTGTCTTCTTTTTTTATCAAAGGAAAGCTCTGTCTTCAACTTTTCCACATTTTCAGAAACTTTCTATCCAAGTGACAAGGTAATCCACAAGTCACAGCCTTGGCAGATTTCACACTAAATCTCGACAGCAAAACACAAAGCAGTCACCTTATAAATGTGCAAAGATTGTATAAGTGAATCTTCCTTATCCGGATTAAAAAAAAACGAATAAATACAGAAACTGACTGATTTATCCAACAACACAACATATACAGCAATCTGCATTTAATACAGTGCATGTGTGTGTGTATGGAAGGATCCAAGTTAACATAACCCACAGAGCCATGTCGAATAACAACAGGCCAAACAGAGAAGAAAAAACTGCAAATATTGGCTCGAGTGGTCAAAAATCGGTGTCATTGTAGCTATTTTATATGTCGTTTTTATGCTTTCACATATTATATTATGAACTGTTTAGCTCTGTCTATTCTGATTCACGTCTAGATTGCCAATTCAAGAGTAAAAAATGAATCTGATTCCAAAAAATGTTCTACATTAAGAAAATTCTTCAGCTATATATATATGCCCTATAGATAAGTCATACCCACCCACAGGTCCTCTGTTGTAGTATAAAACAGAGAGTGTAACCTGATACACTGCTGAGTCATAAAGCAAAAGCAGATTTCAGAGGGAGGTCAGGAAAAGGTAATAACTTAAAATGAGGAGAGGTGCACTACCTCTCCTGCCAATGTCATTACAGTGCTGAGGGTTAAAGTCAGAGGACGAGTAAGATATCAGAGACTCTAAGTAATGTCAAATAAGGACAGGGTCATACAGGAATAAAACATACACTGAAAATGCAAATAAATATCATTACTTGTATACTGCAGTGTGCAACATACCAGTAAAGCTGAGTTTGTGATGTGACTCATGTCAGTGGATAATACTACAGTAATTTTAGCATTTAATATTTTTATGAATTTGTTAGGGAAAAATAATTAGCTATTGTAACTTAAACAAGACAAACAAGACAGACTTGATTTCCAGAAGTTCAAATGATACATATGTTACGTTAAAGTAAACTGTTACAGTAAACTGGAGAGAAAGAAGAATGAGAGAATATTTGTTGATGGTCAAATAGATCAATAAAAAAAACCTGCAAGTCTGTAAGGGGAATGGATTTTAGCAAATCAATATACAATATGACTCACGTGAAAACACAAAACTCATCTAAAATAAATACTGAAAAAATGCAACTTGACTAAATGAAGACTTTATGTTTGGACTATCTAGATTCATTGTTTGTTTCTCAGAATGAAAAGTTAGGATGGAGCCAAAAAGCTGATTATAGAAGGAAGAACATTCTAAGCAAGTTTTTTAAGAATGAATTTAAATGTGGAGTATAAGTACAAAATGAATGTTAAAGCTTTGAGTATTTCACAGAGGAGAACAGTCCAAATAACCACAAGACAGTAGAAGTTTGGAAGCATGAAGACTCCTTGAATCTATTAATGGAGCAATTAGGTTGCTGGTCAGTAATTGCAACAACCAGTCGCGGCAGATGGCCGCCCCTCCCTGAGCCTGGTTCTGCTGGAGGTTTTTTTCCTGTTAAAAGAGAGTTTTTCTTTTCCACTGTCACCAAAATGCTTTGTCATAGGGGGTCATATGATTGTTGGGTTTTTCTCTGTAGGTATTACTGTAGGGTCTACCTTACAATGTAGGCTACTGTTGTTGTGATTTGGTGCTGTATAAATACAATTGAATTGAATTGAAATTCAATTCCTGAGTTCAATTCCACCATCAGGCCGGGGTCTTTCTGTGTGGAGTTTGCATGTTCTCCCTGTGTTTGCGTGGGTTCTCTCCGGGTACTCCGGCTTCCTCCCACCGTCCAAAGACATGCAACTTGTGGGGATAGGTTAATTGAGTAATCCAAATTGCCACTAGGTGTGAATGTGAGTGTGAATGGTTGTCTGTCCCTATGTGTTAGCCCTGCAACAGACTGGCGACCTGTCCAGGGTGTACCCCGCCTTTCGCCCTTTGACAGCTGGGATAGGCTCCAGCACCCCCCGCGACCCTGAAAAGGATAAGCGGAAGCGAATGGATGGATGGATGAATTGAAATGATGTGACTGGGAATAAAGACTGGCTTCTGAAGGAAGAAAATTCAACTGTGGTACTATAGCTGGCAAACACAACTCACTGTCATCACATATTAATATGTTTCCTACAATGAAGTAGGGACGTACAGAATCACACTATGGTGTGTTTCTCAGCCACGGGTAGGGGGAGGGTGGGCAGAAGTCAGAGAAGAATGAAATCAACCAAATTAGCAAAGATGATGCAAACTGACAAAAAAAAGTGGCAAAAACATGGACCAGTGGTGAAGCTTCCCTGAAGTGAATGGCCTAAAATTACTCCAAGATCACACTGACGACTCATCCAGGGGGTCACAAAAGAACCCAGAACAACATTACAGGCTTCACATGTCTCAGTTAAGGTCAGTGTTCATGACTCAACAATAAGAAAGAGACTGTGTAAAAATAGCATCCATGGGAGAGAAAACCACTGCTGACCACAAAGAACACAAAGACTCTTTGCACATTTCACACATTTGCGGTCACGACAATCCACAAGACTTTTGAGTAAATATTCTGGGGACTGATGAGACAAAAACTTTTTGCAAGGTTTGAGTCTCATTACATCTGGAATAGAACTAAAACAGCATTTTAGAAAAGGAATCATACCAACAGTAAAATCTGGTGGTGGTGGTGCAATGGTCTGGGGCTTTTTGCTTTTTTTATTTACCAGAACAGAAGGAGCATGTCCAGTCTTCTTTTACTGACCTTAAGATAAAGCACATTGGGTTCTGCAGCAGGACAATGATCTAGAACACACCATCAAGTCCACCTCTGAATGGCTTAAGCAAACAAAGGCTAGTCAAAGTCCTGTCCTGAATCCAAATGAGATGCTGTGGCATCAGGAAGGGGGCAAACACTTTTTCACATCACTGTTCATGCAGAGTATCAAAAAGAATCTTATTGTCTTATTTGAAAATATTTTTACAGTAATGGACATAGAGGCTTGCATTAAATTTTAAAATATATGGCTGAATATAAAGTTTTACTTCCAAAACTTCCAATATAATTCCCTCCGGTCACATGGCACATGTCCATGCAATAGTCAAAGTTGTCTCAGAGCATGACTGGAGTCACTGCAACAATGGCTGTTGTTATGTTAGCTACTGGCAACCACATAAAACTCCCAAATTCACTCTTTCTAACAGTACGTGGTTCCATTTTTAGTGGTGAACCGTCATTCAGTGTTACAATATTGTTACTGGCTACACTATGGGCTATGGACACGTTAGCTATTCAAACCACCAGGAACATTTGCAGGAAATCATTTTACATGCAAAGCAATCCAGGTCTTCTTTTCTTTTATTGTTACACAGTAAGTGATTCTACATTTCTCAGAATTCCATCTACCAAGCTCCAAACAGTAGAGAAGGTGGTAAGCTGTGTATATGGAAACAATAACCTTTCAGCATACAAAGTTTTATCCGATGAACTAAAAGTGAGCATGGCACCACGCGATCCAAACACAACATATCCTGTGGCTGCTTGGCATTCTCATCTGATAAGGCTCCTGTCAGTGGGGTATTTCTGCCTCTTCTACACTACAGTGACTTTCTCCCTGAATGACTGCTCAACAATGATGTAAAATGGCATCTCTAGTAAGCACTAGCGAGCTATTACACTTTTTTCAGAGGGGACTAAAGCTAAAACCTGACATTCACTGGTGTTGTTTCAGAAAGATTTTTTTTCTCAGCCTATAAATCTATTTATTTAATTGTATGTACAGATATACATTTACACATATATGAATTAAACCAACGATTTTGTATAAGTGCATTCATGTATGATTATAGACCAATGTTTCTGAAATAGATGGCCGGATTGTATAGAGATTTTTAAAATGAGTTCTTGTACTCTAATTTTTGTTCTAGGTGACCCAAAAGAGATTTGCGTCCATTGCTCCTTAAATCTCCATGATCACAAACTCATCTAATAACATAGAGAAAGATCATGTTTTTTTCCGTACCTCGCTATCAAATCCTCTGTCAGATTACATCTTCCAAATCACTACAACATGGGCTGTATGATTATGAAAATATAAAATATAGAAAATATAAAAACACACAGGGTTTTGTTCCGATTGCTGAAGAGCAATTTCATCAGCATTTGATCTACTAATACAGGACTTTATACTCCCCCTTTACTTCATATGCTCGCCTCAGTGCATACTTTTCTACACATTGGTATCAATCAAAAGCCAGATGTTGAACTAATCCAGTCCAACAAGTTATGACATGTTGACAACTGATGCAAGGAAACAATGGCTGTAGTAAAATTCAATGTGAACCATCATGAAAGTGCTATGAAGCACAGAAGTAGGTACAAATATGAGCTTTTTTTCTTCTACATAGTTACTTTATAGCACATGAGATAAAGCCCAAACTTATAAAACTGACAAGTAGCGGCTCAAATTGTTATTAAAGCAGAAAGCGCGACTCCAATATGATTCCAGACTGTCCAAAGAAAAACAAGTGACATTTCAAACTTTTGACTCAGCATCTTAAATCTGTATCCCCATAAAGACGACAGCAGCAATGTTTTATTTATTTGGGGCTCTAAGTTCAAGTGTAATGGTATCACTGTTCAAAATTTGGTTTCCACCAGGATTCCCAGAGCTAAAACTATGCACATTTATAATGCTATAAGGTGGTAACACAGTTCACCAGAATGACACTTTCAGTTAGGTTCAATCAGCAGTTGGAGATCCACTTCATTGATGTCACATACTGTTAGCTGGCAGCCACTCAACTTCCCCCTGAGCCCAGCAACTGTGAGCAAAGCTGCATCAACACACATTAAGTGATATGCTTGATGCTCCATTTCTCTACCATCTACCATACCCCTGACTGAGTGAGCTGATGCCCTAATGTTGCTCCTACCATGTTTTTTGTGCCTGTCTGTTTGTGTGTGTGTGTGTGTGATCTAATGATTTGTTTCTAACCTGCTTCACTCAGTTTTATATAATGCCTTTTGTTAATTACATCAATAGGGAGGAAAAAACAATTCTGGACTAATTGGAACTCCAATTAATTCTCCAAACAAGAACTATACTATAACCCTAATAGTTGGTACTAAAATGTAAATAACAACAGAATTCAATGGTTTGCAAATCTCATAAAACTACATTTTTGTCACAATAGAACATATAGTCATATAATCAAATGTTTAAAGCTTGGAAATGTACCATTTAAAGAAAATTATTAAGTAATTTGGAATTTGATGGCAGCAGTACTTAGACCAAAACTTAGCAATGTAAGTAAATAGTAATATTTTTTTTAAACTGAATGCACAAATGAACTGATCACAGTATTATTCAGTAATCCGTACCGTCTGTAGAATATCACGTTCAAGAGCCCTGGACTATGAAGCAGAATTTCATCTTATCTAGGGAACATTAAGTTTAACGCTGGATTTTATGTACTATGAAGGTGGTTCACCTCTTACTGGGTTACACTGCCACGATTACTACTGCTGTGGACCTAACCTGCTCCAAGCAGATTACAGATCAACAGGTATGAAATCTAGCTGCTGATCAACTCTCGCGTCACCTTTCCTGGCAGAGTAAGAATCACTATAGTTTTTTTTAATAGTGTAAACTTGTTCTCCCTTACCTGATGAAAATTATTAATAGACACAAATTATTAGACAACTTTATTCCTTGATTTATTTTATTGCTGTCTGTAATCAATTCTATAACATTATGATCTTGATGAAAGCACTTATTTGTACAACCTGTAGACTAAGCTTAGACTTAAATTAAGTTTTAATCCTTGGGTCTGCCTTCACTTGCTCCTGATTGGAAAAATAAATAAAAAGAAAATGAATCAAACAAAAATCAAGGTTACCCACAGATAACACCAAAAACTACAGAAGGAGATGCAACAGAATGTGAGATAAACTGGGAACAGGCAGGCAGGACTTGACATTTATAAAGATGTAGCATCAGGTGATGTGGTGCTAACTTAAATGTTACTTTAATTTGGATATCTTTCATGTTGCTGTCAGAGGGAATGAGTCACTTCCTGGATTAATGACAGCACTCCGTTTAAAATCATCCTCTAGATGTTTGCATAAGAAATATTTCTATATTAATGTCATCCAGCAATCTTGTTTCAAACCAAACCCAGGCAGTGTTATAATAAAACGTGAAAATGGGAATGAATCATCTGCTGAATGTTCTAAATGAGTTAACGGTCTACAGTGAAGAATTTTCTTGTATCTCATCCAAAATTGACCACAATCAAAACAGCTATGGTAATTAAGGGCATCAGAAAATCATTTCAGCAACAATCGTTTCTGGGCAACGCTGCCAGCCATAAAAATATATAAAGCAGCCAATTTAAAAGTATTGTGTGTTGGCATTTAAAATACAATGGCATTGATGATGATGATGATTATAAAAATCTCAATAAAACCCCTGGCAAAAACAACGCAGACCAGGTATTGTTTATTTTATGAGGAACTGTGGAATTGAGGGATCGAAACAAACTTTTATTATTTGAATGGCCTGAAAAGACCACAGCTTGTTGATGCCAACAGCACATCTACACAGAAACTATTTTTACCTCCTTCTCAGAACAGCTGTTATGCCAGATCAGATACTCTGTTTTAAAAATACACTTATTCACACAGGTCATATCAGAGCCTCGGTTTTTAAATCTGCATTAAAATGCGACTTTTAGCCAAATGTGCTAATTGGCTCTAAGTAACGAATCTTAGAAGCAAACTCACGCATTTTTCACATTATTACCAACTATTTCAAAGTACGCTAATCTTTACACAGTAGTCTGGGTGTGAAACAACAAATCTGGTAAACACAATCAAAGCTTGTTCATCCTTTGCACCTGCTCGTGTATAAATTTCCAACCCAACATTTGATTTTTACATTTATCGGTGCCCAGTAACTACCAAACTCATATACATGAGGTCGCTGCATAGTCTGCAATGACTTACGTTAAGTATATTGATATTTGTGCTAAATATTTGGAGAAATACACCACTTAGCCTCTCACAGTTCATAAATAAGAGCAAATATAAAGTCATGTGCATACAAACTGCTAAACCAAAGAAAAACTGTAAAAGGGATTTCAGAGAGCACATTGTCTGGCAATCCCAATGTTCTAAATTTCATCCAGAGGAAAATTTAAAAAAAAATTTAACTTGACAGATATCTTTTTTTCTTTTTTTTTTTTTAAATTCTGGCACTTCATGACAGACAGAATTTTCAATTGGACATTTGCTTTCCATATACAGTAACTGAATTAGAGGGTAAAAGCATGAACGGAGTAGTTGGGACGTAGCGTAGCACATTAATTATTTTGTATGATTGCTGCGGGAAGGTCAGGAGAGGAATGGTGCAGAAAGGGAGGAGGTGGTCTGACAGTTTATCGATAGCAGCAGCACATTAGTATCGACACCAAGAACTCACAAGGGAGGGCAAATCTTATCTTTGCAAAGCTAGGAAGACAGAGCAGAGGGGAGTGAGTGGAGATAATAGCAAAATAGAGGAGTGGGAGGAAAGGAGAGGAATTTAATATGAAGACAGCGATATGACATGCAAAAAGGCTTGGCGGACAGCTTATTAATACACATGTGAAATTAGAAGGATAATAAGACTGTTTTTTAAGGGGGGGCTCACTGGGAAAGTAACAGAATTTGATGCAAGTCATGAATTAAAAACAATTACATTTTATGGGAAAACTTAACCAACCACCTTTTCATTTATTGAATATAACACAACATATTTAAATAACAACAGCAAAAGAAAACACATTACCTGGAAATCTGGAGTTTAATTATTTGTGATGCGCAGGAAAATGTGATTTGAGAAAATTATAAAAACATTTAAAAAATGAATGAATACAAACTAAAATCATTATTTTACCACTTACGAATGGTAAAATGTCCAAACAGGATCTTTCCCTTTAAAACACAAAATGAATAGGCACGCCATAAAATAAAATAATATATATATATTTTAAAAGACAACATTATTTATGATAACTCTCAGAGAAACTTTTTGTTTTCAGTCTTCATACAATCAAATCACGCCAACAAACACCCCAAATAGTCGCAGCAGATGGCCCCGCCCCTCCCTGAGCCTGGTTCTGCCGGAGGTTTCTTCCTGTTAAAAGGGACTTTTTCCTTCCCACTGTTGCTCATAGGGGGTCATATGATTGTTGGGTTTTTTTCTTGCCTCTTTTGCTTCAGCCTCTTTTCTGAAATGTCTTTGTTTAATAACTTGCTTAAGAAGCTTCAAATGTGTCTTCTAGTGCTGCTTTACATTTTACATGTATTCAGATTGTCAAGACACTATGAATACTAGAATATGCGGGGAAATGAAAGAACAGATGAGATAATAGAGATTAAGTATTCATCTCAGCTGTATTACATATCACAATTTGTTGGGAAAGACTTCCATTGAAAATCTGAAGAAAAAAAAATGTTTGAAGCAGCCAGGAAGACCACAAAATTCAACACCGAAGGGAGATGAGCACAGCAAGACAAACAAGCTGAGGAAAAATAACACGCAAAAAAGAAAACAAACAAAAAAACATGGAAGGACAATAAAAAGGAGGAACAGTGGAGTGGGGGGGGTTGGTAGTGGGGACGGGGGCTGACAAATCTCTTAATCTCTCACTCTCGCTGGCTCTATTTGTTTTGTGCTGGTTCTGGCCTCAAGTTGACTGTCGATCCCCTCGTAAATTGCCTGTGTCGATCCAGCCTTACAAGCTTCCACACGCTCCCCAAGTCCCTGTTAAAATGGTCACGCCAATAAAAACTCATTCACTTGTAATGAATTGAAAGAGAAGCTAAAGACTAAAGGGTCTGATTTAGTGACAATTGTTGATGATCCTTGATTGAGTTAGGATTGAGCTAGCCAGCCTCCCTAGTCTTATAACAGCATGCTGGTATTGTTGTACTTTTCCAAAGGATAAATAATACTGACAATTCCCATTACACATCGTCCATCTTTGTAACAGACCTTTACAAAATGTACAGTATAAAGGAAAACACCTCACTCTACACTCTAAAATAAAAATATACAAGGGCTGGCATGCTCAGAGCAGGATTCTGCCATGGGCCTGCACATTCCAAAAATAAATAAATAAATGAACCAACTCCTGCCATAACAGAACAAAACAGAAAGGAAATAACGAAACTGAAATGTCACAGAATGTCACATTCTTACCGAGCGACTCTACAAAAAAAACGTGACAGTGTCTACCTCCTTGAAAGTGTGTTTAGATGGAGAGCTAAAGCTCAGTCCTAGCATTTCTGATTACTAACCAGTGAAGTCACTCCAAATCTTTAATGTATCCCAAATGTTAAAAAAAAGTCAGCATAGGCTAATGTCAGTCAAATCCTTTGGGTTGCATTGTAAGTCAAATGCTGATGCTGTAATCTCCAGTTAAGCTGTTGGAATGCTTGCCTCCCTGCTCTCCATCTCGGCCTTGCGCTTGCACAACTATTATCGTTAAACATGGGACTCTTGCAAAACACCAACCACCTGCCTCTCCCCAGAGCCGATTACAGCTGTGAGGTCAAGAGGAGCTAATGTGACTTTGTCTGGAACTGCCTAGTGTGGCCCCAAGGTGCTGAGCAGCACATCCCTAGATTACAAGGACAAAGGGATTTTAAAACAGAGCAATGCACAGTGCAAGGATTAAATACAAAGTTGGAAGAGGGGGGATCAGTTTATTTATTTGAACCTAAGAACACCGGTTCTGTGTTAAGTGGCACAGGCAGGCATTTAAAAGGCAGCAGTTAAATGATGAATAGTGCCGCATAGTGCTGAGTAAATACCAAAGATATGCCTGAAAATTACCTGAAATACATTGAGACAGAAATAGGTAAAGTGGGCAACTAATTTTAATTCCACAAAGCAAAAAACTATTAGAAACTTTGCTTTCATAACATGTGTATTAGGACACTTTATTTTGCTCTGCAAATCTGAAAAATCTTCTCATACCTTTGGAGAAGAAAATAATTACTTTTTGATAAAGTCTAAGTAACAAAAAGTAAAAAGTAGCCTTTTTCTCTTAATAAATGAAATCACTTCAACACTGCATTTTTGTATTTATTCTAGTTCCCCTCATTTAATAATAGAATTAGTTTAATGATTTAAGACATGAGACACAAACAAAACAAAACATAAAACAAACCAAGAAATTAGGAAGGAGGCAAAGACTTTTACAGCACCGCGTACTGCAGTGTGGGGTCACAGTAAATGCATCTTTGTTCTTATGGATGATAAAGCACTCAATGAGAAAGCTGAACTGCGTTACCTGCCAGCAGACTGATGACATTAAATATAATTGGCTTTTACAATATAAGAAAAAAGGGTGGGGGAAACCACAATCCATTCATGTGCACTTCTACACACTGGAGAGTCCATTAGAAAAATCCCACATTGATTAACTTCTAAATAAGCTAACCTTTCTAACAAAAATATCAAAAAATCTAATCATATAAGTTACTGAATTAAAGCACAATACTGAGTAAAATATGTTAATGCTATTTTTTGTCAGACAGATATGGGACAAAAAATTATAAATAAAAAGTAAATACAAGTAAAACAATAAAATAAATAAGTATCATCTCCCTAAACACCACAGTCCCTCAAAAACACACACCCAAACACCTCACCTTGAAAACACACACACACACACAAAGCATGAAAAAAACATGCTTTTGTCACAATGATTGCGTCACGGTCTCAACACCTAGTCAACCATCCTGCTAGGTGCCGCTACATGTTTAAGTCACTGCTGTGCCAAAAATACTGCTGCTTTGCCCAAGTATAAATTCACAAAGTAAACACTGCTGAAAACACAAGGTTTTAGAAGGCAGCACACCTGCCTCGAAGGCGATGACAGTAAATCAATACTGTGTGTGCGTCTGATGCACATTACAACTAGTTATGTGCATGTGTGTTGACCTACATTATCTCTGTGCACGCTACTGCTTGGGTTGAAGTAGGTTTCACTGCACACTCTCGTAACCCACGTGGGATTTTACATCTGAAAATGGATCAGGTATTTTAGAGAAGCAAGGCCCAGCAAGAGCTTGTTCTTCTGTGGAGATCAGTAATAACGCTGTTCTATTTTATGGAGATGATCGGGTCTAGTACAACAGAGCAAACATGTTAAAAAGAAAAATACAAATACAAATGAACTACTGATTGCACCTTTCCATTAGAGGTGGGAATCACCATACATCCCCTGATACGATATTATCACAATACTTAACGCACGATACGATATTATTGCAATTTTTTAAAATATTTTGCGATATTCAGATTCTGTACATAGAGGTAAACTTTATCAATATTCATTTTATCTAATATCAAAGTCTCACACTCAGTCTTTCTCTCATTTCAGTCAGTTTTATTGTTGACAAACTGAACGGTTTGTATTACAGTCTAGTCCAACTTAACTGAATGCAACCATCTGGTACAATTATAGCTATTCTGAACTATGCAATATGAAAACTATGCAGCCCATTGAGCAACTGAAGAATTTGAAAGTAAATTAAGACAAAATATAATTTTACATTAAATAAAAAAGTTTTAAACTTAATTAAAATAAAACATGTCTTAAATTAAAATAAGTAAACTGTCATGTTTATTGCTGCCAAAAAAAAAGTTAAACACATTTGGACAGTGAAGGAATGTCAGGATTCTTGCTCAGAAAAAGGATCAACATGCTCTGAAGTCAGAGCATGTTCCAGTCCACAAAAACTTTTTTTGTAACAAAATATCGATTTCTGCTGTCCCTGTATCGATACATTATTAGCAAACAAAATATCACGATACTACACAGTATCGATTTTTCCCCCACCCCTACTTTCCATTGGTAAGTCTGAACCCAAGCCCAATAAAATTTTGAAATGCTAACAAAGCTAATAAGAAATGGTGCATCATATTAAACATGCTAAACATAGTGGAATTAAACTTGATGTGAAAAAGGCATTACCACTGATGAATGCAGTGGAGCTGATCAAGCTGACAATAATGTTGCAGCAATGGTTAGCATGCCATTGGATCATTGTCTAATAATAACATGCTAACCATTGCATGCCAATGGTTAGCATGGCATGCAACTCTCAAAGAGCTGTTAGATTTATGTTGATAAGTCATAAAAATAGCATCTTCTGATCAATTTCACTTTAACAAAGGTTACATCGAACCAAGGTTCATTTCATTCCCAACCTTTTTCAAAACTGTGCACCCAACTCCAGAACTGAATTATGCAACATTAGCGTGTATGTGTTTGGGGACTAACACCGAAACACTTGGATTCATGGGCTTGCTGAGACAGTAAAAAGGCAGAGAAGAAAACAGAGGGCATCAGCTTTGACCTAGACGGGGAATAAACAAACAAACAAGCTGCCAGGCTAT
Organism: Pundamilia nyererei; assembly: GCF_000239375.1. Lineage (NCBI taxonomy): Eukaryota > Metazoa > Chordata > Actinopteri > Cichliformes > Cichlidae > Pundamilia > Pundamilia nyererei. Next base: position 795,769 of record NW_005187515.1, on the reverse strand, counting down.
CAGCACATGCAGTGAACAAACAGGGAGGCTGACAAATCTCTCTCGTATCTGTGGAATCGAGCCAGGTTTCATGCAAGTCATAAAGGTGAGGTATTGGAACAACACATGAGTGGTGTTGCTGTGACTTTGGAGTAAATCCATATGACTTCACCTATAAAACTTTCATTTTTCTTGCTAATTATTGTAAGATTGAAACCATTATGCCTGTTTCTCAGATATAATACCAATGTGGCTAATTAAACTGACTGAGAATCGATCGCCATTTTCCAGTCTTAAACATACATTTGATCACATATTCCTCAATCATAATATACAATTCAATATATATTTCCAATTCTTTACTGGTGGGCAATAACATTTTAATATTTGGAGATCAAAGCAGAACCAAAAGTTACCATATCCCCCCCTGATCAAACACACAAGGAGCACCTAAACACAAATATTCCATACATATGCATACAGTCATATAGACAAACTAAGTTTCAACCATAGAAAACATATTTGAGGGTCTACCTCAATCTCCTCCAAAGGTCACCTGTCAATAATATGCAATTAAGTCTGTGACATGTGTGAGCTCTGCCTTATTATTTTTTGGTTCCACACCACCACTGTTTATTGTAATTTTATTACCTCAATCTCTGTTATTCTAATTACACAGACATCTTTTTGAGCAAATAAAAGTTAATGAGCTTTTATGAAAATGGCTTGACATGACCTTTTTATTTATTCATTTAAAACTCCAGCCCCCTCCTCCTTTTGTCCCTGCCATAAAGGGTGTGTGTGTGTGTGTCTGTGGAGGTGGTGGGGGGGCTGTGTCAAATACCCACCGAAAACACTTTTTTCTAATCAACATCAATGACTCTTTCCTCTACTCCCTGTTTTCCATAGATCATTTAGCCTTGTCATCCATAAATCTGCAAAATGCCCTTTTCAAGCTGCTCATAAACACCCTCATAGATCTCCAAAAATGCCACCACTCTGAGGCAAGAGCTGCTGATGGTAGTGAGCCCACAGTGGTTCAGTTCCCTACAGTCAGGGAATGATGAATGTTGGAATGAATGTGTACATTACAGTCTGCCAGGCAGGGCTGATGGATTTTGGGTCGAGGTGTCCGACTGAAGTAGCAAGGTGCTGATCAAGAGGGCTACATGTAAATATTATTTGAAAGTATGGTCCTAAAACCTTGTAAAACGTACACCACACTGAGAAAATTAGTCTATCATTTTGTTACAAACTACTTTGTACATTCTGTATAGTATCAGGGTGATTACAGGCTCTGTACTATATTACATTAATTCAACAATAAATGATTCAATATCTAAATAACATTACAAAGGTCCTGTTCAGTTCATCATGTGCACTGTCATTATGGACTGAATGAGTAAGATAACATAATGTTTCTCAGTCTGATCAGGCACAATAACTTTCTGTATTATGGATGGGGAGAAAATGAGGCAAATACCAGCTCATTCACACCACACTGAATAACCGAGCAGCGTGGCATTTGTACCTTTAATATGTGAAAATAGACAAGGCACAATCACAAAATAACAAAATTGGATTAATAATTACATGGAAATCTCCTTTTTTTTAGAGACTAAAGAAAAAAAACAATGAAATTAAAAGAAAAAAACTCACTATCAAATCCTTCAATTTTCTCATTTTTGGATTGTTCACACACTAAATTACAGCCATCAAAATGATTATGTGGCCTAGCAAATAGCCCTGAGGCCTATTAGCCATTTCTTTCCTAGCAAGAGGTCTATTATCTTACTGCCTTTAATGTCAGAAAAATAAGAGGATAAGGTGGGCAATGGCTGTGGCTTTGGGCCACTGTTTTCAACTCTCAAAGAGCTGAAAATCCAATATTGCACGGAAGATAGACGTTGAGGAGAAAAGACAGATCTTAACTCGAAAGCCATTACAAAGTCTATTGTTTTTCAGCGCTGATGTAAATTACCTCAAGCAGCTTCAAGCGCCATTTTGCATTCCATAACTCATTTTTGTTGCAAAGGGAATCAAGTAATGATAACTTTATGTGCACAACACTCCTCTGAAACATATTCATGTTTTCATAATCAAGACAAAGCACAGAGCATGAACATTTTACAGTAGTAATGGGAATAACATTATGCCTTTTACTGCTTTGTCTTGGGAGTAAACACGGACTTGTCCACGGCCTTTGTGTTGGTGAAGAGCGCGTGAAACGAGAGCAGGGTTTGAGAAAAATGTCTAGACTGTGGCTCGCCTTTCAATTTGATTTGCTCAGCTTTCCAGTGATAAGTAAATCAGAGGTATCACATGTCATCACCAGTCAGTTTGTACCCATCTACCAATCTTCTGCGTTTCTACCTTTTCTCTTGCAACAGGACTTATAGTTTGAGCCACCAAAGCGCAGTTATTTAATGTTGGAATAGAGAATATCGAACATTTGACCTTTCCCAGTGAAGCATACTAATGGAATAAATGCTTGAGACAATTTCCAAAATCCTTTGTGTACACGTAGCCTATGACAGGATTTATACAGTGATTCACAGTCACATCACAAGACACAGTCTGACCACGGAAACTACAAACTGAGTCAACTGGTTACAACAAACAATCATGAATGCAACTGCAATATTAAGTATTAATCTCTCTTATATGTGTAACGTGCTACATCAGGTTCACCAGAGGACACCATATTTTTTTAAAATATGTTTAATGAATGACTTTTGGCCTGTGGCAGTACTGTACCCACAAGGAAACGGCAACTCTTGCTAGGGATTTTGGATGCCTGTTCCTGCTTAAGATTTATATATCATTGTCCCATGCCAGCCCCTTACCTCATCTGCAGCCCTTAATTGTCCCATATTGAAATAAAACATTCCTCATTCCTTTCTGTGGCTATGGCACCAGGAACAGGGCCACAGTTTCCTTACCATCCCTCAATGAGACAGTGTTCATTGAACCATAGGGAGAGAATGGGGTTAGGAGTGAAGAGAGCGGGGGACGAAGGGGGTGATATATGCATGCCAAGCCACTGTTTTAGTCTTGTTCACCAGAGTGGAAGCGATATTAGCTGTGGGCATTATGTAAAGACACCATGTGCAGGTTTCTATGTGAGTAAGGCGGTCAGTGAGTCACCAAAAAGAAAGGATCCATGAGAATATGCGTCAGGAATAGGACAGTGTAATTATTATTGTAATGTTGAAGATGCAGTAACAACATTTTTTACTAAACACCAACAAATAACAAAGCTTAGAGTTTTTTTTTTTTTAAAAAAGAAAGAATAAAAGACAGAAAATTATGATTACTAATATAAGTAAAAAGTTGAAATGCTACAAAATGGATTTACATTGTGGTTTATTGAAATTATGTACTTTAGCTGCCATAGACTCACAATAGACTGATGAAATCAGCAAACCCTAAAAACCCATGTTATCCTTGTATAATGTAATATTCAAAAGAGCTGAATACCCAGAGTAGAATACTGCAATGACCACATTTCCCTGTGAGCCTGAAACATGCTGCCATGCTCTCCTTTTTATAAATACAGCCCTTTTTTACTTCTAAAACTTGAATTTTTCAAAAAAAATTCAAGTGAATTGCTCAAGTGATGAAAGAAAATGCTGCTACTGTACGTCTTAGTCCACCCCAGGCATGTTGGCGCCTTGTCCTTGGAGGCCATTATTAGACATTCTTTTCTGACAGCACTTTCGGTGTTCTACATTTAGCAAAATCTGTATTAGGAATTAAGTTGTTTTTTCTATTCTCTATTAGTGAAGAAAGCATTTGTGTTTAAGTTTTTTCTATTTCCTGCTGCCTGTTAATGCTTTAAACTGATTCTGTTGCATTTATTGCCATACTTTACCCCTTTTGTGTAGGGTCGAGGCATATTTTGACATTCTGCATATTAAGCAGGTGAAGATCCAACAAGCCATGTCTTGCTTCAGTTTGATTGCTACACAAGAAATAATTTGCTTATTTAGGGTTTCTAAATCACTTATTATCCATGCATATCGAATTGGAAACCACTGTATACAGCACACATGCTATATATGAGCAATATTTTAACTCACTGATATCGATTTAAAATGGTAGTGAATAAGATAAGATAACCTTTATTAGTCCCATGTGTGGGAAATTTGTTTTGTTACAGAAGTGAACAGTGCAAAGTTGCATAAAAGAATTATAGAAAAACACTGGAATAAGATATCAATGAGATACTGTACACAATAGAATAGAATAGAATAACATAAAATAAAATACTATATACAAGCGACTAAAATAGAATACAAATGCTATATACATTATGGGTATAATACAATGAATCTCCTAGTATAAGACGTAGAACTGGCTTCTTTGCAGAGAAGCATTACCTCTGAAGTGTCAGCTTGAACTGAAGGCAGTCCTACAGGATACCTCGCGCTTATGCTCACCCCTCACTTCACCCCTCTAAACTCTCTAAGATGAGAGTGTTGAGCAGCTCTCTGAGCTACTGATGTGTCACAGACAAATCACTGCAGTGAAAGTTGACTGGACTCGAGGCTGGCTGCCAAAACCCCAAGAACAAAAGAAGGGTTTTTGAGGAGAAAGAAAAAAGGGAGTCTCCTATTTGCCTCCTCCCTGTAGCCACTTTAACAACTTTCCAAACCTTGATAAATCATGTATACAGGTCAGATAGATGCAAGCTTACAATATAATTATTTGATCCCATGATGAATTTGTAAGGTTGCTTGCTTACAAAGAATTTTACACTCTCTCATTTTTTATGGTAGTTTAATTTTAATCGATAGAGACAGAATATCTACCAAAATTCTAGAAATAGAACACACCGGTGCTACATTTTGGGTCATAGTCATGTTGGAAGACCCATTCATCTGGCGGAGGAACGACGTTCTCTTTCTATGTGTACAGTACATGGTACCATCCATCTGACCCATTTGGCCCGTTAGTGATGTCATCTTGCACATTTAGCAGAAAAACGGCACCAAACCATGTTTTCATCTCCGTGCTTGACTGTGGGGATGATGTTCTTCATACACAATTTCTCTTTTTGCTAAATCAGCGGATGAAGTTGATGCCAAAGAGTTGGATTTTGGTTTTATTTGACAGTACTTCTCAAAAGCCCTCTCTGAATCCTTTAGATGATCACAAGCTAACCTTAAGATGCACATGTGACTTCTTCAGTACGGGAATGTTGCAGATCTTGTTCTTTGTGGCTGTGGTCTCAACTAACTTCAAATAACATCCTGTAGTTTTGAGCTGATGCACCATTTTTCTAATTATGATTTTCACCCCATGGAAGCTGTTTGGTCGATGGTGGTGGAAAGGTTGAAATTGAAGAAAAGTATTCAGTGAACAGGTGAGCTTTACATATTATGAGTTGAGATCAGGGGTATGTGTAATTAATCGATTCACTGTTGGAATTTATTACCATTACCAGATAATATGGCTTTTCTGCTGTAGTGTAGTGTAGTGTCTGTTGATTGCATATAGAACCAGCCTCATAACAAAATAGGAAACTATATATATACATACACATATATGCATACTATAATTTTGAGTACAAATATCATTTTCCTAATTACAAGTTTTTAAAAAGACAATTATGTTTTTTCATGTCTTTATGGCCAAGAAGTCATATTGCATGTATTTTTATTACTACTGAGGACCTATTTTGAGCAATATGCCAGATTGTTTAAGTCAGGATCTTTTAGATTGACATGCTGTCTTAGTTCTCTTTGCTTAATGATACAATTATGAAACCATTGTTTTGTTCCTTTTTTATGCAAATTTTAGCTAACTTGCTTTAATTAAAAAAGGGAACAGGTCTCTATTTTTCTTTTCTCTGTCATTTTAACTGAACTAGCTAGTATACAAATAGACTCACAGGCAGCAGGTTATTTACAGCAGTAAGAGAGAAATGCCCATTAACTAAACTAAAGCTACTGCATGCCTCATTGGATTTATTTTTCCCAGAGAAGCAGATCTCTAATGTTTTGCTGGGAGACCAGAATGTTAAGGAGCCTGCGAGGAATGTAATAATTTCAAATAAGGTTTGTTTTAAGTAGGGATGGGTATCGTTTAGGTTTTAACTGATACCGGTGCCAAACCGGTACTTTTGAAACCTGTTCGAGCTCTGCTTAAACAGAGCTCGAACCGGTGCTTAAAGAATGGAGAACACAAACTTTGTCCTAAAACCTCTCATGTTTAGCTGTTTTTTTTGTAAAAAGATAACAATGTTAGCCTTTTCTGCAGCTATAGGGCATATATGGTATCACTCTTGGCTGGAAGAGTGCTTAAACAATGGAAAAAGCACAAACTTTGTCTGCCATCAAACAAGAAGACAGCCGCATGTAACTATGACGGTGTTTGCTAGTTCACCTTACATGCAATAATTTAATAACAGAGAAGAGCGGCTGCTGCTGCCATCATCATCCGTCATCCTTTCTGCGACACTGGCAGGGCTACGGGCCAGGACTCTCCTCTTTGGGTTCTTGGGGGATGTTGCTAACTCCGGGTCCGATAACAGGCACCACACCCGCAGTAGACGTGCTCGGTGTGAGGTCTCGCAGCAAGCTATCAAATACGGCGCATTTCTCAGCTTTTAAAAAACCGCTATGCGTCGCCAGGATACCGGTACCCATTCCTAGTTTTAAGTAAATATTTCTTAGGAGTTAAGTGTTTAGTCTAGTCCAGGGGTCAGCAACCTTTCACACCCAAAGAGCCATTTGGAGCCGGTTTCCACGCAAACGAAAACACTGGGAGCCGCAAATACTTTTTGACATCTAAAATGAAGATAACACTGTATATATTGTTTTTTTACCTTTATGCTTTGTGTGAACATCTAAGGTGTGTTGCTTATGAAATCCTTGAAGTGCTAATGAGAAAATTACATTTTATTAATGTAATTAACACATTTTGAACTCTTAAAGAAATATAACAAAAGGAAAGACACCCAGCTGAACTAAAATGATCCAGCAAACAAAAACTGTTGTGAGCCGCCACCCTTATATCGCCTTTGGGCTTTTGGAGGCTTGACCTGACTTTTAAAAAATAATTGGAAAAAAAGCACTATGCTGCTAAAAGATGAAAAATTAGATATTTGCAAAATTCTGCCTAAATATGTATTTTACCTGGTTAATGTGTGTGGCGGGGTGTGGTCTGCAGCGTCGCTGCAGGGGAGGCAGACGCACCTGAGCAGCACCCGCAATCACCCCTCGCCGCCTTAACGTCTGTCCCATCTATGCTGTTGTGTTGGTGTGTGTCAGGCTGTGAGCTTTAACACCGGCTTTATACGTACAGGGGCACTTTTCCTATTTTTTTGCATGCAATTGTGGAACATAAAGCAGCATAAAACAAGAAGCTAAGGCTTTTTCTTTACTGCCTGTAAGTACACAACAGTAACTAATGAAAGTTATATGGATCTTTTTTATTTGCCTGTCTTAGTTTGCACCATGTCAGTGAATACCTGCATATCTTGCCCAGATATACAAATCCACATGGAGACACCTGTACCAGATTTTGTCCAACACAGGGGGAGCGACAGTGAGCGGTCAGCACCACCTGCAGCATTTCATGTCAGGCCTCTCTGAGCAGCAGAGGAGTCCAGACTGTTATTTCCACCCCAGTGGTATTCTACCTGCTCACTGGCCTGCTCCCATCCCTGCTGCCTGCCACCTGTGCAGTGTGACAACACACACAGCCCCGCACACAAATCACGTCAAACCAGGCCATATCACAGTAGTTACCTGGCCGAAGACAGACAGAGAAAACATATCCATCTCTTGCTCGTCAGTTCACGTGGAATCCGTGCCTGCCAGGGTAGATAGATGTGTCTGCTGCTGAATATGTGTAAAAGAAGTATAAGCGTCTATTTGAATTATACAGTAAACGCGTCATATTAAAAATTCCCCACAATCATAGCTCAACATTACCATCACAGTGGGAGAGGATAAAAGGATAATACCAAGTTGATCATTCATTAGCAGCGATGTGGGTGGGACTAGTGTACCAAGGAAGTATCATGGGAAAACACTGATTTCACATCCAAATCTTGCCTGTTCATTTCAAGATTGCTCTTCATTTTACAGTAAATGGGCCAAAAGAGTCGCTTTGTCATTAGTAACATAAATAAAGCATGAAAATAATCCCTTACCCCATCTGGCCTTACTTTACAAAATCACCTGGGAAAGGATTTGGAGATTTTGCATTATGGTTTAGTCTTGGAAACTGCAGGGACAGAATACTACAGATGGTGATTGTGTAGGCTTGGTTTTTGTTTTTTGTATATATCTGTGTGCGTAAAGACAAGACAAAGAGTAAAAACCCATAATTATACAGTACAACTGGGAGACAATGGATGATTGAAGTAATGTTAATGTTGAAAGTATTATAGGGATTACAGTATCAAATTCAATCAGTCCCTTCTATGACATATTTGACTTGCATTATGTGGATGGATCATGTAACCAAAACCAAAGGTCCGCCTGAGATATAATCCACTCTTTTGTCTGTACAAGTTGATATTTTTTTCTATTTGAATACAAAAACATGTATTTGTCTCGATTTATTGATATTCAGTCACACACAAGCACCATTCCTAGTGGTTGCTTCTGCGTCTGAGAACTCCATGAGCACAGGGACTGAAGCCAGCTCTGCTTTTTCATCACAATAAAAGGGGGGACTGGTATTATCGTCCTGTAAGGAAAAGCGAGAGGTGAACTGCTGGTGTGTAATAGACCTGATGTGGTAAAGTGCTGAAAAGGTCAACGCATCTTCTGGAGTTAAGCAAGGAAGAACAGCTCCAGTGACAATAAGGTAATAGCATTTTTAAGCTTGATCAGACAGCTGAACAATATACTTCTGAGTCACTATATTCTCTTTGGGACTGTCAGGTTTTCTATGCCTTGTCTCCTTACACTCTCTTTACACAGTCCCTATAATTTCCCTATAATGTCTCACTTTTACAATATTTCATGATTGGAATTGGTGACTTTGATTGACTTTGTTACCACGGAGGACCTAAATTAAACCAAAGTTAAGCAACAAGCATTAGGGGAAGGCATTATGTTTATTGTAAATCTCAGCTGTAATGACAATTCAAAAAAAGAAAAAAGACAGAAAAAAAACTTAGTGGCTTAGTGGAATACAGAGACAACAGCTGGCAGGGAAAATTGGACTAGAAGCTGCGCCCATTGTATAAACTTGGCATGAATCCCTAGCAATAACAAGATTAACCCTATTTTCACATGAACTATGTTCTCTGCATTTACAGTGAAGCTGTGTAATCTGGGATGACCTCCAATCTGATTCAAAACACTGGTCTAACTTATCCCTTGGCAATAGGCCTATCCACAGGAGAGGGGAAAAGATAAAGGGTGGCCATTATCACCAGCATACATTGCCCCTGTATTCTACAAGTTGAAATTAGTACTGCAGTACATGCCCTTTCAGGCTTTGATAGTCAAAAGTCTTTTAATGAGAAGACTGAGTCAATATTTACCTTCCCTGCTCAGCTTGTGAGCTGCGTGTGTCAATGTATTTGTGTGTTTAGGGAAATGTGTGATTAAGTCCTTTTGCTGAAAAAAAGATGTCTGTGAAGAAATGTGGTGCTGTGTTGTGGTGACTGCTTCAAATCGCAAATTCTGTTTTCCTGCCTACATTATCTGTTGTTGCTGATGAAACTGAGAATCATCATCACGGTCCACGCTTGTATGATACAAAATCAGTTACATCATATAGATATACAGACTAGGGCTGCCACAAAC
>NW_005187515.1:778741-784599 GCF_000239375.1 Pundamilia nyererei | reverse complement strand
ACAGTATGCTCAAGCTTGTTCATGTTTTTTATCACTGTGTCAGTTAAGCACTGCCCTGTAGCCTTCAACGTTCAGGAAGTAAGCCAGACTCGTCAAGTTGCTGCAAAGACAAAAGCAAAATTCAATTTTGTGAATTTATAATTCATGTGCTGTTCTAGAACCAGAACAATTTTATCATACTATCACAGTTCTTCAGTAAGCACAATTATTTTATTAAACGCTCCTCGTGTCAAACTGAAAGAAGCTTAAAATAGAATTTAAAAAAGTCAAGTTTTATTCTCTGTGTTATGAAGTCTGATTCTGTGCTGATGAGCCACAGGTAACAACAGCTTGCAACTTGAGTGACGGCATTACAGCAGCAGGTACATCAGCAATCAGACTTCATTTCCGAGTAATTTGGTGTTGCCGGAGCTGTATTAACTCCATAGGCGGTCCCGTCTGTTTGGAAGGCTAAATTAATAAATAAATGTCATAGACCTGGTCCAGATCACAAGAGATCTATAAAGTAATCACGAATGTCACCCTACTTATGCAGAAATCCAAACTGATGGCACCTTAGTTCATTTAGGTGGTCTCAAAAGGCCAATTGAGGTCCCATGTGTTGTGATCAAGGCCTCTATTTCACATGTGTGTGTGCAGTGCAGGGTAATTTGCACCTGTATTTACACTCACATGCTCAGTTGTGGCTATGAGATAGCATCAGAACCTTCTGTCCCACTTATATCAATATTGTCATATTCCAGTAACATGGGTCTTTGGCTTGTTTGGAAGGGAGATTACAGTGTTTATTATAAGACCAACTGGTAGGTGTTTGATTGGAGTTCAAAGGGGGTGGGGGAGTGGGGGAATAGTAAAGGGGAGCCCATGGTCTCTGTTAACAGGAAAGTCTTCTGAGTCTTGCTTTGGTCCAAACACTCATCTATACTTTCACACCCTTTTTACCATGGCCATTTTCCCAAAGCCTTCCCTGCCTCACCATGTTTCTGACTGAATGCACAAACAAGATGTCCAGGACAGAGCCACAGGGGGTCATCTGATACATGTAGTTGAAAGGATTTCTTATCAGCGACAACACAGTGCAAAATTATTTTCACCAGCAGCCTAAGGTTACAAAACAAAGGCGGCTGACTGAGACTATGAGTATTTAGCTTTATCAGTATTTTTTTTAGTCTCTCTCTTGATCGTTCAACACATGAGTACAATAAATCAAGCTTGTGTTTGGTTTCTTAAGTTTTTAGTGCGGTGGACCCCAAGAAAGCACAACCTGACAATACATCAAGCTGCTGTGCCACAATAACAAGAACGATGAACACAACAGAGTCCTTTCAGAAAGGACCAGAAATGAATGTTGATAAATGATTTAATGAAACATTAATGGAAAATATATGATGATTATGTGTAGGTAAGTGTGACAGGTAAGTGTGTACTTCTCTTGGTGGGGAATTTGATGGGGGGAAAAACATGAATCTTCTTCTTCCAGTGTAAAAACTGGAAGAAGTAAAATGCATAGAGAGTGGAATCAGCAACTGTATTAGAATACAAGATAGTGCTGAAGTGGTTCTGGACAGTAATAAATATTGAAAGGACAAACTATAACTCATATGAACATCAAGTTAATGATATAAAGTCAAAATTATCAACAGTAGAAGTGGATATGAGACAGAAAATATTCACTTTCAATGGCCTATGGCGTTCTTTGATTCCATGACCAAAATCTATCAAATAAAGTTGTAATAAACAATATTACTCGAGTTTAACTCAATACTAAATATGACCTGAAATTAAAAGGAATCAATTATTGCAAATGTTAATTTTTCATGTAAATGATCCTGTCTTCCAAATTATTAAATACGTGGTTTTGAATCCTTGTTCCATTTTCAGATTAAAATTATATGAAGAGAGCTTTAAATTGATAATTACTTTGTTGTATTGCACTCCTGTTATTGCTGAGTGTGAAGTCAACAGCAGCAAATAATCACAGTGGCATATTAAGATATATAGCTTATATTTTAGAAAAAACTATTTGAAGTCTTAAATTACTGTAATACTTGTAAAACTAGTACCACAACGCAACTAATACATGCATTCATTCCTGCTGCTATAAAAAAGAGAAAGGAAAGAAAAAATGTATTTTAAGTTGGCAAACAGTATCTTTCAGATTACATAGGGCTGGGCGATAGGGCCTAAAATTCATATCGGGATATAATTTGAAGCTGTTAAAAACGGTCTAAATTCTTTCATCTTTAATTAAATTATCAGCGTTGCTGCTTTATCGGGTGTAACAATTAAGTTTTACATCCATGCATCCATGAAAACAGAATTTATTAAATTTAACAGAGTTAGAAGTTAACAGGAAGTTAGCTCGCTAGTTTCCACCTAAACATTTCATACCATGTTCTGACTGAGAGATTTTTGAAACTAATTAAAACGCACAGCTCTGCTACCACTTCGAACATAAATGAAGACAGAAAACTAAACAGCAGTGGCATTTGCAGGGTTACTGAAGATGGACTGCCTGGTATATAATGTTGTGCTACGTGATTGCTAGCGACACAGCTATGTTAGCATAACATTAGCACAGTGAAGCTGGAGGATGAACGGATGAGCCAACATTTTTTCCACTCGATAAAAGTTAACGTGAGGGATTCTGGTGGTTAGAGACAAATGCAATCGCATAGCAGGATGCTATAAACAGGCCAAACTTCAGTCAGGAGAACAACTGAGATTATTCATCCACAATACGAGGTTAGTTATTAATATACTGCAACAACAAGGGAACAGAACAGCTGCGAGAGAATTCAACATTAATGAATCAATGTTACGTTAAGTGGAGGAAGCGCAGTTTTTGGCTTATTTCAAAAGTGCTTCATCTCTTTGCTATGACTGTAGCCCGCCATAATTGGCAGATGATAATGGTTTTAGCCGCTGCGATGCTTTCGACCATAACAGGCACAGCTTGATGACATCATCAACATGCGCTATTGCGATAGAGCGATATAGTCAAAATCTCTATCGTTGGCCAAATTTATATCGTTTCTATCGTATATCGTTTCTATCGCCCATCCCTAAGTTTACAAATGACAAATTGCAGAGACACAACATATCTGACTGAGTGGATGCAGGTACTTCTTTTCTAGATTCTTCAGCCTCTGGGAAGCTGTTAATTAACAGTTTACACAAAGACAGGAGACCTTAAAGCTGGAAAAAAAGAAAGAAAATCAAGCCTAATTGCATAAAGCTTTGCCCCAAGTACTCAAAAATCTATGCTTATGAAATTTAAAGCAATTGATATGAGTACATTAGGATAACAATACTGGATAATCAACACAGTAAAACAAGTTATTGATTTGCTTTGTTGTTGTGTTAGAGAAGCAGCCTGAATGTACTGCACAGTGAATAATGCTCAATTTGACCCGATATAGACACAATTTAAAATCAAATAAAGTTTTGCATATTATGGCTGTTTTATTTCTAAATGATGTACATCATGTTTGTATATCACATGTGGAAACTCAGTGCACTAAACAATTGTTTATTGCAGCAAGCCAAAAGCAAAGGTTACCTTCACAGAGACATTTTTTTTGTTTTGTTTTGTTTGGGTTCTACAGTTCTGTGATAATGGGGATGGATAGCAAGTGACAGGTGACAAGGGTGTGTGAGCCCGACTTCCCACTCAATTTTGTACTCGCACAGTGACAGCTGGGGTAGAGAGCAAGCTTTAATTGCATGTGATGGACAATCATACTGGCAGGGACCTTCAAACCAGTAGAGGATCACTGGGAAAAGGGCAAAGAAAAAAGTGGGCTGGAAACATCAGAGTGGCATCCTCCCTGAAAACCATTCGCCTGATTGCACCCACCCCATATACATCTACCACCCCACTGCATCATACAAGTCAAAACAAACATGAGCTGCGTGTGCACAACACTCACTGACTCCTTTGAGTCAGGCAACCTAACCTCACACTTTAATCCAGCTTGCTTGCTTAATGCTTGCTTTTTTGCTTCTGCAAGCAGAGGCAATCTGCATAAGGGAATTCATACGGTGCGCAAAATGGAAGGAATTAGGGGATTAGGGATTTAAGGAAATCTCTCATCTGGAGCAATTGTTACTACATTTTCCTTTTTTTCTCATTTTTAATCACCAAAGACAAATTAAACACTGGATCAGAATCAGTTATTGGACTGCAGACTGATATATGATGGTCCTTTGCTCAAAAAGGAAAAATAAAACATGAAAGCAAAATGTAAGAAGAGACCGTGGCAAGAGAGACTGAGATAAGCAACATCCTTCAAAGTAAAAGGAAGTGAGCTATATTAGGACCTTATGGCTAAATAGGGAAATTTTGCTTTGCTGTCCATTCAAGGAAGCTGGGAATCTATCAACCAAAGAATACAGGCCCAGGAGCATGTATCCTTTGAACTTGGGATTGCTCAACCAGGAAAATGGTTTTACACAGTTGAGTGTTGAAAAAAAACATGTGGATGAGTAGCAGAGACCGAACAAAAGCACAGTTACACGGGTGGATGTGGCAGTAAAGAAAGCAAGATGGCAAGATTTCTGTTCATATAGCAATTATTAGGCATGGGGGAGAAATAAAGACAAAATAATAGTTTTCTTGTATTTTTCTACACAGTGACTGAAATTGTTCAACTGGAATACTTCATTTTATTAGCATCATCATGGCTTTACTCAAAATGTGACATGTGATTTCACATATACCTGCAGTCAAAGGTTGCATAATCAGGTTGTAGGTCTGTTTGGAACATCCAGTATGTACTACATCTTATTGTTTTTTGGGGGGTTTTTGCCATTTTGTAGTCCGCTTTCAATTATCAAATGTAGATGGAATTACTGTGCACTAAAAACACACCGAAGTGCAGCATATACAGAAGCTGTACTCGATCATCTTCTGTCTATCTTCTGGAAGATGATGAGGTGCACCAAACTGCAAATGCAATTTCCTTAGCACATGAAGCATCCAGTGAACTATACTCTCTATCTGCACACAACCCATGATAATTGGGCGACAGCTTCTTTAGAATTAGTTGAATGCTTAATTAGTATGTATTACTACATGGTAAAAACTGTATTTATTATCTTTTGCCATGTTTTTCTAGTTGGATGCAACAAATTTTAGTTTGTTTTAGATTTGCATTCGCTACAAAGACCATGCACCATGGTGGATCAGCAATTAGTAGTAGCCCATACAGCTTCAGCATTCTAAAATATAAAAAGCATACAGTACTGTACTTGTTTGAGACATAACATTTTAACAACACAAGTATAGATAACCCCCCCTCCCAAAATGGTTTGTTCCAGCTTGGCTCTCCCCTACTCTGGCTCTTGCTGCGTTGCTGCCAGAGCGATGGTGGCTGAGACACAGCGGAGCAGAGGTGTTAGTGCCTGGCTTAAAACAGGACATATTAGCTGCATTTAACCTTCAGTTACCCTTTATATATTTAGGTAGCAGTCAGACCATGTTTCTTTTTAGCTGAAAAACATTAGATCCAGGTAACCTGCCGGGTTGAAACCGTGTTTCCCGACGATGTTTGCTACCCTACAATCTGTCCTGCTCTGTAGTAAAATCAGCGATATTTGACCGTCCTGTTGCTCCCATTGAAATGTATACAGCCTATTTAAAATCTAAAACTTAACATTGTCCGTAGCCTACTGTTGTTACCACTGTCCTGTTTGAAATGTAATGAGAGAAACTGGTTATTTTGTCATATGTGCATGTGCCGATATTGAACCTGAGGTACCAACTAGCTAACTGACTGGATGCCCATTAACCTTATAACTCCTGGTGTGTGTGTGTGTGTGTGTGTGTGTGTGTGTGTGTGTGTGTGTGTGTGTGT
>NW_005187515.1:775609-776975 GCF_000239375.1 Pundamilia nyererei | reverse complement strand
ATTTCTGTTTTTCTACGTTGCACCCCGGTTGCCTAGGCCGGGGTGTAACAGGGTAAAATTATGATGACTGATAATGGAAATGAAGACAACAGACGATGAGGACAGGGAGGAACAGGGGTTTAAATGCACCAAGGAGACAGTCAGAGGGAACTTGGGACAACTGGAGACATTTAAGGATGCAGGGACTGACAGAGACGGGGAAGGAGTCTCATGGTGACGAGTAAAGTTTACCTTGCCTGGATGGGCAGTTCTCTGGGTGCTCAGCACCCCCAAAGCTCTGATCCTAGAATCCCCCCTGAGCCCACACCTGTCCCACATCATGTTTCATGTTTCAATAGTTTGAGTAACCAGTCCAAACACAGCTCATAAATTCTTTCCACCACAGAAGTCTGCACAATGTGTTTGTGGTCTGCTTTTGTGCAGAAAAAAGGCACAAGTATGTAGACTCTACAAGCTTGCAAGGGAAAAAAAACCCTAAAATGTCTCAAGACATTCTTGAGTCCTTTGCATGTTTTTCCCATCCGGTTAGTAGAGCCATTATTTATAGGAATTTGTAATGGTAGATTACCATTTGATTTACCTTCCTTTCTCCTTTTCATGAAGGTAAGGTTTTATAATTTGATTCGTTAATTGTAATTTGGTCATCTTTATTATATTTCCCAGATAAATTAGTTTGCTTGTTATTTTGGCCTCCGCATGGCCAAAAGATTCACCATAGCTCTATCAATTTGAAAATAAGTCTTGGGACCCTGGAATGACAGGTCAATTTATCAGATATTTTTAAATAAGTCCACATTAACTATCTTCTTCTGAAATTGCAGCCATTTTGGAAAATTGACGCTGTAATTAGGAAACTTTGTTTTACTAAATCTAAAAGCAATACAACTCAATATAAAATACATGAAAGTATTTCTAGAATCTAAACTGCCCATATCGCAATAACAAGACAAAGTAAAATTACAAAGTGGAGGGGAGGAAGTCAGATACAATCATAGCGACTGCTGCTCTGCAAAGACCTTGTCCCGACAGCGCACAGCAGCAGCAGAAACAGCAGAGAGGTAACAGAGCAGCTTTGATAAACACCAACAAAATCTCAGCAATCAAATCCAGTGGAGACTTGAAGCATGTACTGCTTCATTTCACCTTATCAGTCTTGTTGGTTTGGTGTAGGCCTAAGTTTAGTCAGCCTCTGTTGTTACAGCTAGACATATACCTGATAAGGTTATCTATGGAACCTCTTCAAGCGACCTTACAGGGTACAGCCCTCTCATTAGCACTATACTTATTTATGTATACAGGACAAGATAATTGGGATATCAATTATCAGTCAGTGAGCCCCCACCATCCCAACCACACTCACTCCCCC
>NW_005187515.1:748603-772750 GCF_000239375.1 Pundamilia nyererei | reverse complement strand
ATAGTAATTTGGTATGGCTTCGCGGGCCAAATGTAATTAGGCTGCGGGCCAAATTTGGCCCGCGGGCCAGAGTTTGACACCTATGATTTATAAGTTCTAACAGCTTAAGTCTGTCAAGTTAGCTAGCAATTTTCACTCTATGTCAAACACCTTTCAAGTTAAGAGCAAATCCAGTCTCAGGGTAACCTGAAAACTCTTCAGATTGTGCTGTGTAAATTAATGGAACAACAATCATTTTCACAAAGTAATTTAACCTCTCATTACTGTGAGCTCAGCTTTTTTGCCCTACAACGCCATTTGAAGGTCAACACACGAACAAAGCCAAGGTCAGCACAGATTCTAAAACCAGTTTAATTACAACCCCAATGGTAAATTATAAAATACAATTATAGGAAGTGCAGTATATTTCTGTCCTTTATGTACTGCAAATACAGCACAGAAATGTTTCAGCGTGTTTGTTAGCCCAGTCCTTAGTATTTAGCATTTAGTAAGCCATTTTTGAGGCAAAATGTGAATTTTTGCTTTGACATCAAGTCAATAAAAAAAAAAAATGAGGCTGTTTTTTTATGATGTCCACCTTCATCCCTCATTCTGTCTGATCAACCTTAACCTGAACAATTTTGATGCAAATTAGTGAAAATACTAAAGTGCCAGACGTAGATGAAGGCAGCTAAGAGCTGTGTTAGATCACTGGTATTCAAATCAATGCAACAGGAGATACAGACTCTACAAAGCAGAGGAATAACATAAAACATACTGTGCTTAAGGGAATTGAAATGGCACAACCTTCCTGGATTACAAAACCTCAGCTGTCACATCTCATTTTCAGATTTTACAGATTGAACTTTAAACCAACATTCATCAAAGGATTCAAAAGTCTGGGCACGAATATTTTCGCAGTGAATTAGACCTGGATAATAAATGTTTTCACTTATTTGTTCACACTGCATTATTACAGGGTGTCAAAGTGTTAACACTGAATATTCAAATATCAATTTTTGCAAAATATTTGACAAGATATGACACTGCATATCATTGCAGTCATTGAGCTTTCTGACACTGGTCAAGAGTTCTTCTCTGTACTGGATACAATCACCAGTTGCTGGGGAAAAATGTGTATTCACCTGCTGGCTGGCAGTGGTTCTTGGAGGTTGCTGGCTCTTGCTAGGCAAAATCAGTGAAAAAAAAGTGATTACTGCAATTGCTAGCAGATTGCTATAACTAGCTTAGGTTTTTCATGTTTGCCTACAAGTACTCCCTTACTTCTAGCCAGCTGGCAGTACAACTTGAAAAAGTGCAATGCAAACCACAAAAGGAAACATGGCACACTTTGCATGCACACTTTGCACTTTGAATCACCTTGTTGTTGAATTGTGCTATACAAATAAACTTGCCTTGCCTTGCCTTTTAAGTTCTACATCAGTGCTGCAGCCAACATGTTTCAAAAAGTGCAACTTTTATTTAAAGGCAGTCTCCAGTTTGAGTTGCACTTTTCAGCTTCAACACAGGTTGGAGAGTAGCTGGCTTGTGTTGACTTGTTGACTTGTCAATGGCATGGCATTACATAGCTGATAGATGAGAGATGATCTGCCCCTGGGCAATGCTGGACACATCGCAATCATCGGCCGCGTTCATCTAATTTTTCTGATTGTTTTTGTCTCAGGTGAAGGAACATATTTCTTTTAGTTCAGAATTAGTTTCTATTCCTTTTACCAAATTTAGTGGTCTGTCAAATACCATACTTTGCAGAACTAAACCTGCCCAACCTTTAATACAACTATAGCGATAGAGCTGAAGCAATTCTTAGAGAAAAGGTTTAACAGTTAAGATGGTCTACAACAACACAAACAGCTTCGTAATTAAAACGGTTTGCTTGTCAGATATCTATGTGACAAACAGTAACGGAAAACCTCACCCATAATGTTATCTTTGTTTTCTTTGCAGCCAACACAAAACAGAAATGAACTAACTGTCTTAAATAATGTAGATCGCAATATTACATGTTTTAATATTGTGCAGAATCATTGCTGGCATCTTGTGCTGGTTATTTTATGTTCTGAGGATAATCAAAAAGCACATCACAGATCAACTAGACCAATAACTGTATTGCAAGTGCCATGTCTTATCATTAAAAAATTTCCCACGGATTGATACATTCATCCTCTCTAAGGAGAGCAGACAGCAGCTCCCTAAAATATCAAGAAAAAAAAGGAAAAAAAATCTTTCCCTTGACACGGCCCCTTCACCACTGAGCTAACACAGTGAGACATGGATTTGTTAGTGCAGACATCTAAAGGGCCTTAAAACTGACTGAAAGTGAGAGTGAAAGACCTTTACATTCCCACCCACGTGTTAGATGAAAGGAGTAAATACACCGCTGCACTGGCAGTCAGCCATAATGACCCAATTTACGGTCCTCAAACCAAAGAACATCTCTGGAAATAAATTAAGCCTGAGCAAATGAAAATCTTCATGTTACGCTCCTCATTCTTGCGCTCTTCTCCATTTCTCACGACTGCAATCGCTCTCTCCACAAATTCCTTGTTCTGATTCTCTCCTCCTTACCTCAATCTCTATTCTCTCCCTCTATCTTACTCTCTCCATTTCAAAAGGACAAATGCTTCCTGCAGTCACTGTAGCACTGCATTGGTATTCTGCTCTCAATTTAGTTAAGAGCAAGGCAGCAGTATCTACTTGCTGCAACCAAACAGCAATCTGACACAGGCCACAGAAACAGAAAGCGAGAAAAGTCTTGAAGAATTGAAGGAACTGTGAAATATGAGAGGGAGACTGGAAGGAAGAGACAGACCGACTTATACGGCTGTCCAGCAGTGACATCATTTGCTGTGCTATAGGGTCACTAAAGAGCAAAAGCTCATCTGCATTAATTAAAGGCTTCTGTTCGGCTTTTTGCAGAGAACAAAAGCAGCACAGTAGAGCTTTTTAAGCTATCTGAGACCGCTCCAAACTTACACTAACCCTACATCAAAATAAATCAAAAGCTTTGATCTAACATGCTAATTTTATTCTTATTACTTCAGATCTATCAAAAGCTGGACTCCAGTAAAACATTTTGTTTGGGTTGATTTCCTTTTTCAGCACCGTCAAAGCTTATCTGCGAGCGCCACAAAAGTCTAAAGCATCAAACAACTGTCACATAACTTTTGGCAAAACAGTTATCGACCTTTTCAACATGCTGTAATTACGAGTGATTTCATCATGCAGGACCAGGTAGAAGCTACTAAGTCAATTGATTATTTTAAAGGTTACGAAGCAATAATAGACCATAGTGATAACGGTAGTGAAGACCACTCATCCTGCATTACAGGTGATCAAGATACAAAATAAGTTCTGATGGCTGCATAGAGAGTGAGAGAATTCCCAAGCAAGGTGTAGAGATGCAGACAGGATGAAAGAAATAGGGCAGAGATAAGTGAAGGGGGAGGGATGTCAGGAGTAGGAAGTGCTGACAGCGGGTAAAGGTGAAAGAGAGATAAGTTGAGTAAGGGAGCAAATTCGAGAGAGACATGGAGGGGAGAGGGGTGACGAGAGGTGGAAAGTCCAGATAGACTTGAGAAGAGGTGGTAGGAGGTGAATGAAAGATATGCTACTGGATGCTGAGAAAAAGACATGGAAGAATGTGAAGGAGAAGAAAAAACATAGATATGGAAATGGGATGTGTCAGTGAAGGAGGGAGCCAGAGGTTTAAAACAGAACTGAATTTGACATGAGTTGACAGCATATGAGCGTATCCCAAGAGCAAATGAAAGCAAGAGCAGCAGAGACAACAGGCTTGGGAAGAAAGAAAGAAAGAAAGAAAGAAAGAAAGAAAGAAAGAAAGAAAGAAAGAAAGAAGTAAATTCACTAAAAAACAGACGAGAAGAAAGCCAGCTGAAATAGCAGACCTTCAATGTGTGATCTTAAACGTGAAATATTCAGCAGCTTTGATGTTAAATATTGTTTCTGAATAAGTCCCTGCTGAAATCAAAGCAGCACCTGTGCCATGTCTTCAACTCTTGTATGACTCACATAATCCCTAAAAAGAGTGATCTTCTTCAGCAGTTCAATCTTTAAATGAGGTTCTTAAAATACTGGATGAGAGAACACTGAAAGATCATGCACACTTTAAGTAGTCTATTCACAAAGTTCCACACCCTCCTTCTTTTGAGCCCTCACTGCATCAGCACCTCCTTCATCAAACATTGTTAGAAGAGACTTTCGACAGCCTAAACAGTGAAATGAGGTCCCAGACCTCTCTGCAAGACTCTGACTTGAACTAACCGCAGATTTTGCACTGCAATTATAAAACAAAGACAAATATAAGAGTTATGATGGTGCCTTACCTTCCTTGCAGTACTTTCCTTTGAAGCGAGTGTGGGTGCAGTCACAGTGAACTTCTCCATACTGAATAGAACAAAACCCTCCATTGAAGCACGGGTTCTGTTTGGTGCAGAGGTACTCCAGGTCGCTCTGAATACCCTGGCTATTGAGCAAAGTAGGAGGCATCTCTCCCACCTTCAGATTGGAGATCAAGCCCTGGAAGAGTGGTTCATACTTCACTGTGCTGGATGTCAGTGCAGACAGTCGCACGTCAGGTGGTATCCCACCTACAAACAGGTCACTGACCACAGCCATTTCCCTCCTCTTTGACTTGACCTCTGCCACTTTTGTTTCCCCATCTACCATTAGCATGGTCTCACGGAAGTTGCGGGTAAGCAAGACCATGTGCCAGCGGTCGTCATTCACCCGTATCTCCATGTGTACGGTGGCTGGCTCTGCACAGTGGATGGCAAAGCGCAACTGGAGGCGCCCACCAGCAATCAACAGCTCCAAGAAGTCGCAATTACCGCCATCGTCCAGGTAGAGTACCAAGGCTTTACTGATGTTGGTCTTGAGACTGAAGCTCAGCTCACCCACTGATCCAGCTTCCCAGCGCCCATAACGTGCCCACTGGCCAGGCGCCCCACTGAATTCCAACATATTCACTGTAGTGAGCAGGCTGAAGAGGGCCAGAGGCCACACGGGCAAATACAGGATTCTTAACCCCCTTGTCATGCTCAAAGTTCTGATGTGTCCCCCTTCTTTCTTAATGCTGTAGGTCTAATGAGCAACAGCTCTCTCTTCACTGAGGAAAAAAGACTGTAATATAAACAGGAATATAAACAAGAAGTATCATATAGTACTGAATTCGGTTATAAAAGTCAATGGGTAAGCAATCCTCACAGGTGCTCTACTACAATTTGCCTGACCAATAAGCACTTTTTTCTCCTCTCTCTAGTGTTAATTCTTCTCCTTATCCTGATTCTCTCCTTCGTCTCTCCATCAGTTGGTGCCTCTGGGACTGAGGAATAGGGGGAGAATAAAAGAGGGGGAATATGATAATTTCAACACAGTTGTTTCTTCAAAAGCCTCTTTGTCTATCCTGGACCAAAAATAGAATGTTCCTCTCTCAAATCCAGATCTCGGAGCAATTTCCAGGAAATTTGAGCTGCTGCCAAAAGCTTGGGGGTGGGGTGGGGGGAAGATTGTGATCTTTCTTCAGGAGGAGAGCAAGTAGAAGAAAATGAGCAAAAGAGGAAGGGAGCTTTATAGTAGACGGGTATCAGAGCCTGCTGGTGTCTGCTTGAGCATTTGATGTGCTCATCATTTTCAGTTTAATGCCATTCTTCTCCTTAAACTCACAGAACACAAAGATTTACGCAGGTATGGGATCCATGACTGTGATGGGTGCTGGCAATCTGGGAGAAACAAGAAGAACAAAAAGACAGAGCCGTCAGTTACATGCAAACCCTTTACATTTCAAATTAGTTGGTAAGCAATTAGCCTGATAGCCTTAATAGATATTTGATATGGTATTTCATTTTTTGCTTTGCCTACAGTTTTGCACACCATATTCTATATTTAATAATCCCTACACTTTTATTCAGTTCAAAGCTGACACTTCAAAAAAGTTTGCCTACAGCCATCTAAGTAAGTTTAGCAATTGTGTGGCTCCATACATCCCAAAAGACCCTGAATAAAAGAAATGTCTTATTTCATCTGCTTGATTCTTTGATATCCAGTAAAGAAAGTTGCCATCCACACGCAACACACACGCAACATAAGGTTTTCAACAGAATGAGGTAATATTTGATAAATCACAGCCCCCCATAGTGGTGCACACACACTTTACGGATATGCATATGCAAACACACACATCATTAAATCAAATGCAATTCAGATCGGAGTGCTGGAGAGTCAATAGCTATCTGAATAGCTGGTCTTGACCCTGGGGCTTGACCTAATCCCTAGCCATTAATTCTTAAGTGAGATTTAATTTCAATCTCATGCAGTCTGCAATTAAAGCTAGGCTCACCCCTGCTCGTGCTCCCTTGTGCTATCCTGCCTCGCTTCAAAGTGACAACAGAGATGATATTGGCATACATGAGGAGGAGCGAAGAAGAGTGAGTGAAATACAGAGAAAGGGAGAGCTGCTACACTACAACCATGATCTCCAAAGGTCAAAGCTTAACATCAGTGGAAAAAGATTAGGGAGACTAGAGGGAAAAGAGAGCTGTATGATACAGCAGAGGGAGGAAAACAAGTAAAGACGGGACCATTTTTGTTTGGAAGACGACACACTGATAACACGACAAATGAATGCTGCCTTTAGATGGCTTTTGTGAGGTTATATTTGTAACATGGGTGTTACAAAGTGTCGCTGGAAGGGTGGGACATTGCATCACATATGTGAAAAAGCACAATGCATTACTAGGTTATGCATGCAAAACATAATTCTGATATCAGTCATATTTGGTTATTTTTTCTATTATCTACCTTTTTAAATTTATGCCCAAAATGTCGAGTGTCGAGTGCAGAGCTTCTTTACATGTCAATGAGTTTCTGACAGAAAAGGAAAGCTAAAGATATACGTAATGCTTTATGATTGCAGCTTTTCACAAATCTCATATGTATACATAAGACACCAAACACATGGCTAACTGTAAGTCTAGATGTTGTTAAATGCAAAGCACAGTGAGACAAAATGTCTACAAGTATGTGGCAGGCACACCATCCCTCTAGGAGTGATAAATTGAGGCTGGTTTATTTTGGTCTCACCAAAATAAACGTCTCCGAGACGGCGCTCTGTATCAGTATTTCAATACATTCTTTTCTCTTTTGCAAGAATATACACATAAGTATGTTCACTACACAATAATCACTTTATTAGAAGTAGAAACAATCTTATGTGCAAGCATGTATATTAATTGATTTATGCATTATATGTACATTTTATACAATGACATGTACAATGGAACATTAAATAGATTGAAAGTTTGAGAGTTTACATTCGTGCACCATTATGGGTACATAGCACAAAAACATTTCCTGGCCAAGAGATTTTTCTGTCTTGTTGGAGAGTTTCTACCAAACATTCCTTGCATTTCTTACTGCTGCGTTTATGAAGGTTACCACGCTGATAGCCCAACATATCCTCTACGCTTTCTCTTTTTGCTTATTATATGATCTTAGCTGGCTTGCCTGACTGTACTGTTAAATCCCAAGGACACTGAGGAAACACAGCAAGTCTCAAGAGGTAACTAGAGCTCAGAGAATTGTACCATGCGCTTGTGATTGATTCAGGTTGCACATGCAGCTGATTTAGCAAAGCTACTGTCCCTATGTGACTGTGCAGTGTTACGCTGAAGTGTGTGTAATCTACTAATTTCGGGACCTTCATCTGTTTCTTTTCAAATACTCCTCAGTGGCTCTCTCCATGGCACTTAAACCCATTGTTTTAACAAAGACAAAATCAGCCTCCAGTTAAAAAAATATGGTTTACTATTGTTTTAATAGAATGCTTGCTTGATATCCCCCTGGCTAAAAAATCCAAACTAAGCTACAGCAATATACTAGACTTAAAACACAGTCTGTACCAAGTCTCATACAGCCTGATCTTACTTAATTTGTACAAAAAGTAGAACCTCTACAACTCCCAGAACGACTACACGGTCATGTAAGCCAGCACTGACCCGTTTCCTCGCAGATTAACCCATGGGAATGTTTCTACTATCTTGACAAAAATTCTACCTCAGCACTGCTAAGGGTGTCTGGCTTAAATCACACTACAGTAGAGGTTTGTGGTGGAGGTGTGGTCCCTGGCTCAGCTGCAGGGGAGGGGTGGTGCAGTGAGCTTAAGGGGGCAGTGCTGGGCATTCTGCTGAGGCCACAGGTGGTGACGCTCCCACCACCTGGGACATTTACAAAGGTAGTCAAAGGTTTGATAGCTACCAACAACAGAAAACCAAGCCAGTTCCATTTTCTTTATTTAAATGTCTATACTCATGTCTCCGGCTGGAGTACTAAATCAAACTGAATGGCGAAAGAACACAAACCATAACCACAACTTATTAAGGCAAACAAGTCTCAGCACAGCATAGAAATGTGGCTGTTGATTAATTGGCCAAAATGTATACAATAACTGGAAGAATGAGAGAGAGTAAGAGAGAGTGAGAAAGAAAGACAGCATGTGAGAGCCCGAGAGGGAGACATCAGTCACTCAAGTCACAATATCCCCGTGTAGGTGCCATGCTGTGATACAGATACCACAGCACTGAGACAGAGCAGAGAGAGATCAATAGAACAAGCCGCTTAGTTTGGTTTCCTAACCTGGTTGCTTTTAGACATTGCTTTCCCTTCCGACTATGGATTGCTACAGTGTGGTGAAAAATTAATTTACAGCTGAATTTCCTATTTACAATCACCAACGGCAGTCAGGCAAAAACAGTAGACCTGATTAATATGCATTTTAAGTGTTGATGCAAAAGTGAAGGATCCATTCTTTCTAGTTATAATAATAGTGCCTTGAACAGAATTTTCTAATGGAAAAAATGACTTAACTACACGATCAACCTCCCAGTGAAAGCATTGTTTAATTTCATCTTCTACTACAATGTTTCACTTTAGACATTATCAGACGCCGGTTTAGTGAATGCCACCCTATTCTAGTCAAGGGGCTTAAATGCCACATACACCCAGTAAGGTAAAACTATACCATTTAACTAAAGTATAGTACAGTATAGTATAGTCACCCATCCACTTCAGCTTATCCAATTCAGGATAGTGGGGACAGCTGGAATCTATCCCAGCTGCCATAGGACGAAATGCAAGGAGCACTCTGTAAAGTATATAGTATATAAAAAAATATAATAATAATAATAATACTTTCCTCAAGAATGAATTCCTTTTGTTACAGTCCTATTTTATCTGGGCTTTAATTGTACAGTATCTAAAACTGTGTGATGGATCAAAATAGCTTTAAATATGTATTTATGTAAATAAATGTAGTTGTTTTGTCAGGGTAAAATCAGTTTTGCTGTGTGCGCGTGCAAATGTGAGTTTTCTTGTTTAATTCATCTCCCACTGAGCTACGTCTTGGCTCCACGTCTGCAGATTCCCTGCTCTCCAGATTACACCTGTTGTGTGGGACTGTGCCAGGCTATCAACTTCCTCCTCCTGCACAGAGTTCAGTGCTGTGGATTTTTTTCTATAGCTAAAGCTTAAGAAAAATGTATATAATAAAATCATGTAAAGTAAAACACTCACTATTCATACTATTCATGTGCACTATGCATCACACACACAGCTTCTACATATAAGCAAATACACACACGGCATATCGTAGTCAGGCAGGAGCCATTAATCCTGGCCTGTGAGGAGCTCAGCAGTGTACCATCCGTCAGCATGAAGCTGTTGCTGCCACTGCTGTGCTCTAATTAACCAGAGAGGCACGCTGAGCCACTTTTAATATTCCTGGTCAAGTGGGAACACGAGGATTTAGTATGAGAAGGAACAGCAAAGAGAATCATAGGCAGAGATGGCTGGCATCAAGTCATTTAAAAAAATTAAAGGAGAAAGAAGAGAGATGGAGAAAAGGCAGGGCTGTATTTCATTTGATACATTGAGTGAGACATTTCTAAGGAAGCTGTAAATTGAACTAGAGCTAGCCAGACATCAATCAGATTGTCATTGTATCGTACATACTCTGTGTTTTGATATAAAACCCCTTTGGTGACCTTGGTGACAAAAGTTAGAACAAAATGATTGCTTAATAAAGAAAAACTAATGGAATCTGTATAGCACATGCTGAACAGACCCCTTTCAGTCACGTGAGTGGTGTGAACTAACAGAGGTGTGTAGCTCTTTATTCAACATCAGGCTACTGACTTTGATCAGTCTCGTCAGCTTTAAGCCACTAGTGACTAGCTCTGGCTGTTAGTGCTAACTGCGTTTAGCCTTGATAAGAAGATGCTAATGAAAGAGATCAAGGGCTTTAGCCTAGCTGTTAGTTCTGTAACAGCCAGATTCATAATGACTTTAGTGGGACTCCTTGTTGCTCCTTTTACTGTGACACTTTGACAGGCTGAATCATGGACAAGAGATGCATTTGCTCTGCAAACTAAAATGTTGTAAGGTTGAAAAGAGAAGGCAGCTATAGAGGGTTTAGTTTGGTTTATTAAGATCCAGATTAGCAGTGTAGCAGTTATTCTTCCTGTGGTCACGAATCTTTACATTTTGACTGGGCATTGTGAAACATACACACATGTGCAACATAACATCATACTAGAAATAGAAAGATAAGTGCCCAACCAATAAAGGATTCTTAAAACTGATACTGACAGTGTGGATTCAAAAATCCAATAATTCAGCTTTTTCTTTTCTTCCAGACAGATAAAACATACACAGATTTCCCTGAAATTTGTTTTGTGTACTTAATTATGATGGGAAGCATGGTGGTGCTGTGGTTAGCACTGTTGCCTCATAGTAAGATGGCCCTGGGCTCAAATCAATCCCTCCAGGACTTTTCTGTGTAGAGCTTTCATATTCTCTGCATCATACTCAGGCTTCTTCCCACACTCAAAAGACATGCTGTTAGCGGGCTTAGAGTAATTGGTGATTCTAAAGTGGCCCTTTGTTGATTCTGCAACAATGTGGCAGTTTGTCTAGTTTGCACCTCTCGCCTTTCAGTAACTAGGATAGGTTCCAGTCCCCCCGAGACCCTGAACTAAATAAGCGGAAGTAGATGGATGGATAGCTATTTATGAGTAAGATAATATGACAATGTAGTTTCAAAATAATCTTGTTTTATTGTTCAAACAACTTGTGGATTAGTAATTTACCCTCTGCCTTACTCGGCTTAGATCAACTGGTTGTAACGTTTATGGTGTCCCAAGCACATGTTGTCAACAAGGAAGTTGGAGAGTGCAACAAACTGTGCAACATGAACAGTAATAACATCAATGATTCTCTTAACTTTCTTCTTCTTTTTTTTAAAATTTATCATCAACTCTGAATGCCAATATATATCAGCAAATAGAAAATATCGACCTTTACTTAGAGATAAGTCTGTAAATTCGGCACCATCTTTTATTCCATGCAGTCTTTTCATTAGGTGACTCAGTAATCACCAATGTCAAATATGAAAGCTTTTTAAAGGGAGTACTGTGTAGGAGAGGTTATTGAAGCTATTCTTGCTGATCGCATATCAGGTAAAAGATAAAATGCCCTCTGTGAGATGAAAAATCAAGCCAATCAATCAATCGAGCCAAAAAAAAAAACCCCTCCATTAAAGGGAGAGAGAAAGACACTGAGCATAAAGCAATAAATAGCACAGCAGACTCTAAGCCTGCAATTATGCTGTTTCAGAGTTTATGTACTGATAATCACACTATAGTATCAATATTAGTCTCATATTCATTATTGCTCTCATGTAGTGTTTTTAGTCAATTCATTTATTAACTCATAATCACTTATTTTAAAATATCAAAACATCAAAAGGCATGTGGTCCTCCGAACCGTCTCTGAGTTTGAACGATTCTTTGCGGAAAAAAGACAATTTGCTTGTGACTTGTGAAAAGCCTCCACTGGCAATAGTTTGACATTGTTCTTTTGCAATGCAAAGCTCTCCAAAAAATAAGCAAGCATTCATTAAAGGAACTGAAAGAAGGAAATCACCTGTCCTGTTTTTTCCTCCCTACTTTGACACTGACCTCCTCGTTATGCTTAACCCTCCCTACTTTGGTCACAACCAACACATCACCAATATCAATTCGGTTCCACCTATTTCTAACATTTCAAGAAGTGTAAGAGCATGCAGACTTAAGATGTGGACAGTACTGTGGGTTACACTAAATAAAGAGGGTAACAATTATGTTTTTCTCTTAGATTTCCAAAAGGGGAAATTACGGCATCTGTTCATATGGCGCACAAGTGAATTTCAGATCACTAATTGGTGCTAAATGCATGGATATGTTCTTACAAACAAACAAAGGTAGCTCAGGCTATTTAAACCATTTTACAATGTACAGGTTGTTATATTTGTAAGTACACTGTTCCTCTTTTAGTTTCTTTGAGTAAAATACTGAATCCTACCTGTTCACAAGATCTAAGCTGCTTTGCATTCGTGAAGTGTAAAATGTTTGCTGGGGGGTTTGAGAGAATCTGAGCGGATGACTTTGTGTGCATGAGTGTGTGTGTGTATCCTGAAGCATGTGTGTGGTTGTCTTGGTGCCTGGAGATGTTTTGGTGGGAAGCACAAGGCTCGCTGGCCAGGCCTCAAGACTCTACTGTTCCAATTAACCAGCCCAGCAGCCTGCAGCTCTACTGGCCTTATCTGGAGACAGAGAGAGAGAGACGGATGGGGATGGTGGTGGTGGCATGAGTTGGGACACAGCAAGACAGAGTGGGTTGGAAGGCACACCAAAGAAAGGCTTGAGAGGGTGAAAGGGGGAGAAAGAGAATGAACAGAGAACTCACTTTACAACCAGCCAGCATTTCTGCAAATGCCTGCTTACTTATCATTATTCAACTCTGATCTCTTTGCACACACACTTTCATTTGCGCCTTCCTTCTCTTCAGATGAGGGGGAACAATTTTAGAAAGAAAAAAGATCCAGCAAGTTTGTTTGGGAATGGGGGAACTGAAAGTGTTCACCTGACAGGATTAGAAACATTTAAATGGTAAATGAGTGGACATTGTGCATATGTTCTGTTTTTATCCTTAAAAATGGCAAACAGCAAAAGCACTATTCTGTTCCTATAGCTACAGCTAAAAGTTCAGCTTATGTAAGCAGCAGAGCTCTAGTTATGATTAACAGATAAATGTGGGCCATGAATTTGCACACCTTGCGTTTTTTGGCCATATGACAAGTTTATTTCCAAAAACGAACTAAGTGTGTGGATGTGAGAGTGAATGAATAGTGGAATTGTAAAGCGCTTTGGGTGCCTAGAAAAGCGCTATATAAATGCAATCCATTAAATAAAAGTTTAATAAAAATTTTGACTTTTACTTGTGCATATATAAAGCTAAAAGTGCGATTGCACTTCAACAGCATCATTTGTAACATCAGCATCATTATGCTTCTAACATTGCCTCTAGAAAATTGCACCAACAATAAAGAGAAACATTATCAACTGTGTACGACTGCAACCTCATCTTTCCTGCACGGCAACAACTGGCACAATTAGAGGCCATTTCAGATTCTTGAGTAGCCAGTGACAAGAAGTATATCAGCAGCAGCTGAACAGGTATATGCTCTCATCTGTAGCAATAAGAATCAGCAATTGTAAAATGTGGGTATGTGAGAGTAGACGAGGAAATTAATTATCTATATCTAAGCTATAATATAAGCTAAAATCTAATAACACTGAATTTCATTTATTAGACAGGGTTTGGGTGGTGGGTGGGGTAGGTTAGCAGGGGTGTGGGGTTCAGTTCTCATCACTGAATTATGGATGTAAAGGACAGAAGAAATGAGAGGGACAGCTGATAGTAAAAGTGAGATAGAGGCAGAGAGGGAGGGGTGGGAACTCTCAGGCACACGTGGCAATTCAGAGAGAATTGGCTGTGTTAAATGACAGTCGATTACCATCTTAAATATACTGTCAAAAAGCAATTTGCTTCTCTCGTGCCACAGGCCTGATATTTGCACCTTATTAGGAAGTCTGCCCTATATTTTAAGACGCCAACCTCCCGACCTCCTTCAGTTTCCGTGTACCCATAAGCCAGCTGTCTAACTGAGGACGTTTTCAGGTGAAAAGGAGGTGAATAGAGCTGTGCATAGAAGCCTTTGATATAACAAAGTACTGTTATGTAACCACAATTAAAACAAAGAGGCTCTGCGATACATCGCTGTGTTATTCACACGGACAAAGGTGAGGTTATAATGAAGCTCTAAAGCGTAATCCTTTTGTCGAGATAAATCACTGTAGGTTGACTTTGGCTATTATAAAAACGATATAAAATTCACAGCAGCTTATTTAAAAGAACCTGTTTGACGTCACCTTCTTATTTGTTGACTTCAAGACCTTTTTAAGACAAACTCTAAAATTCGAACAACCACAGCTGCAGATTTGTACATGAAACTTTTCAGTATCCAAGCTACTGCATCAGTGATGCTGCACACAAATCAGAAGAATGAAACACATGCACAGTAGAGACCTGGGGACAGGCAGAGGTAATAAACCAGAGCCACGACATCTTACTCAACATTCCAACTAAAAGAGCTCCACTGATCTCGGTGCGCCGATATGATAACTATGAGTCAAGGCTCACCAATATCTGCAGCAGGTGAGCAATGTGTTTAATTTCACAGGCCTTGTAGGCTCGCTGAGCTCATTACTGGCCTCTCAATTCACTCACTACACTTGGGATATTGATCTGGGTAATATAGTTAAAAAGATGTGTGCTACAAAGACACCTCACCAAGCAGTACGTAGTCCAGTTCAAGTGTGCTAGTTCAGTATCAGTTCTGCCTCTACCCACTTCTTTTTTCTTGTCTTTTGAGGAGCTATGAAGGAAACCACCAAGAATAACTGATGAAAAACAGAAGTGACACTGCTCTGAAAACACTGATTCAGTTCTCCTTTAGTTCAGCTCTAAATGTGAAAGCGCGGGAACATGCACAGGCATGCCATGTCGCTTTGTGACTCAGGACAAAAAAAAATGTGCCAAGAATTTGGTATGAAAAGATATAAGGTGACATACAGCTTTGTGTGTGTGAACATACACGGACATGCATGGGAAGCTGTTAAAAAAAGGGTACAGATAATGCACGTACACTATTTGCAAGTCTCTGAGAAGAAGTATGCTCGGAAGGAAGAGATGAGAAAACACAGGGCGGGTTTTTTATTTTAAAAATCACTGATTTCTGTATTTTTTGCAGTAGGGGACAAAGTGGGGATTTGATTATGTAAGCTAATGCTCACTCCCCCCCTCTGAACAAAAGCTCGCACAGTGGAGAGTGAAATTTTTGAGCATCCGACCTGAACTTGCAAGACAAACTGCATCATCCTACCAACAGCCTCAGTGGGGATATTACAGACAGGATAATTTATGACCCCTGCTATAAAATAATATTACACCGGCTGCCTCTAAGGCCAATTGAAACCTCTCAGTGCCTCGCAATTTATTGCCGAAACCAAGTGGAAAAGCTAAAGGACAATGATCAATACAAAAGCGAGTACCCATATGCACTGACGGTGACCTTGTAAAATCTGTCCATCTAGGAGGAGGTGTGAATGTTGTCTCAGGTGAGTTTGTTCAGTCATTTCAAATGGTGTTGTTCTAAGATGAAGTTAATATACAAGCCTATTGATTGCTGGCATACCAGTGGTTGTTATGCACAGTGCATTGGTAATGAATGTGTTTACCTGCATTCATTTAACATTAAGCTTCTCCTTATATTAGTTCATCTTTCAGTGCATCGACTACAGAGTTGAGCTCAGTCAGAGCAGTCAGTGTCTCAGAAATCTTCTGTTGTGCCAAACATGAAATTAAATTTAGTAAGAGGGTTTGGCTGGATGCATAAAGTAATGATGATGCGCTATATGTAGGAAGGGTAGAATGCTTTGTGTTTTGTCATTACATTTACATTGTCATGCGTTTTGTAATTTAGCTGTGAAGTTTCCATGGAAACTAATTGAAATGTTATTAAAAATACAGTTAATGATCATTTAAAATGCGAAGAAATAAGAAACTGTAAACAAGGTTTAAAAACGTAATTGTTTTCAGCCAGTGAAATAATGTTTCGACTTAGAGTTATCATAATATTTCATTTTAGGCAATTAAAAGTAGGCAAAGTCTTCTGAGCATAAATTTACAGAGCAGAGCCACACATGACAATGGCAATTTTATTTACATAAGACATTTCATTACATGAAAACAGTGGAAACAGGAAAGCAGAACAAAACAAAAACAATGTACGCCTTCATGAGTGAGGGTGTATCTACTACCAAGCAGTGTTGGGTAAGTTACTTTAAATTAGTAACTTAGTTACATTACTAGTTACTTCTATCAAAAGTAACTCAGTTACTTCAAGGTACTCGTTACTTTCAGAGTAACTAGTTACTAGGGAAAGTAACTTTGGTTTTACTCAGAATTCTCTTGTTAATGTGTTGCTTCCATAACTTTGCCAGTCTTCTAGCTTGCTTATTGCCACAAGTGCACTGTGCCACCTACGAATAGAAAGGAAAAAAATAATGTGCACATTTCCACGAGAGAAATCCCGCACCTGGACCGTCGTTGACCGCTGCATGATTCTAGACTGCTTTTTACATCCAACACAAAAACTGCAGTCGTGGTGCTTTCGATTGTACTCAGAACTCGGAAATTCTGCCTTCTGAATAGGAAGATGTAGGTAACACCAGACTGCAGATGAGCTGCATACAGGGCTGGACTGGGACAAAAAAAAAATCATCCCGGGGAATTTCCATTATAGGAAAAATCATAAAGACTTTGAATGAAAACAAACACTGTTGTGACAGTGATGTACACTGTTCTGATGGTATATATGTATCAATCTATCAATTGTTTGTTGTAAGACTCAGATAATTATTTTTTTTAAAAGCTAGACATTTTAAATGAGAATAAGAAAGAAAAGTATTTCCTTGTGCCCCCCTTTCCCTTTTAATGCCCTACCTGGGCCCCTGGCAACACTTTGCTAGACCCGCCCCTGCACAGTTACCAGCTGTCAGCTGCTTAGAAAAGGATCCTGGTGTTATTTATCTCTCAGAAACATAACTTCCCTTCAACTCATTCATGTCACCTAAAAGGTAAACCTGTTTCTCCATCACCTGTTCAGCTCTGATGATTCAGTAAGGACATCTCCTGGTTTCATCTTCATGTTTCCCTCTCACCAGATATACAAACCATATCATGACCAGCAGCTTTTTTGCAGCTGTGGCTCCAGCAAACATCAGCTGATACTAGAAATTAATATTAAATAAATTCTAACAACAGCTGATCAAGCTTAAACGTGCTGCTGTTGTTTAGCGCGACATCCGCTGGTTTCCTCTTTCGGGCGCAAAGTGGGCGATAAATAAACAAGAGAGAAAAGCCAATCAGCTGATCACTGATCAGTTTCAAGATTGAAGTAGAAACAGGAGAGGGAGAAAAGAAGAGGCAGCTGACAGCGTAAAAACAGAATAACTCCAGCTTTGTGTCTTTTTCATTGTAGCTGAAGTCCGGGACAAAATGTTCCTTTTCACCTCAATAAGAAACCCGTAATATTTTCTCTGAATACGAGAAGATTCTGTTTTTTACGGGACGGTTGGCAACTCTAATAATTAACCATATGAACAAAATAAAGTTCAACATCATTAACTTCATAGCACCCACCCAGCTGTATAGAATCTCCATCATGCTAGCTAGCACGCAGTATGGAAAAAGTCAGAATAACGAAAATAAACTCCACCTAAACTTGGTTTATATCTGACCCAGATGGACTGCAGGTTATAACTTCTTACCTGAAGTTCAGTTCACCTGACACTCTCGGAGGCGGCCGCTTCGGGTCTCTCCTCCTGCCTCCCCTTTCCCTCATCCACCTGCTGGCCTCCACCACTTGCTAATGTTACTGAATCTGTGGAAGCTCCGCGATAGCCACCACACGAAGTAACGAATAACGAGCCTATCTAAATCCCAGTAACGAGTAACGCGTTCCTGGTTTTGGCATAATAACTAGTTACCGTGCTCGTTACCACAATAATAACGTAGTTACTGTAACGCGTTACTTAATAACGCGTTAGTCCCAACACTGCTACCAAGTAACTATAGTAATATAACTACAGTAATATCTGTGTGTATGAAATAAAGTTGGTACCAATGCCAAGAACTTTAACCAGAGGAGTTAATGTGGAGTTATGTTTACTTTAACAGACATTTTCATTTTTATTTATTATTTATGTATTTATTTATTTAATTAGGTGACACAGACTTTAAACAAAACCGAACATAATTAAAAAAAACAGATGATGAAGTTTTGTTCAAATGCCTGACTGCTATTTCCAGAGTACATTTAGAGTTTTTTACTTTTTTGACCACAAAAAAAAACACACTTGATGGATTTCCTGGCCTCTTCAATCACTTATATACTGGACACCAATCTTCTGATGCTGCCTGTGCATCTTTTGCAGCAGGACTTTTCCGTTCAACATCATATTTTTGCAAAGCGAGCATAAAATGTCATGCTTACAGCCTTCTTCTATAAGCCTCGCATAAAGTGTCAATGTCAAAGAGTAACTTTGAATCTAAAGTGACAACAATTCACAGCCATATTCACAGTCAAATAAAGGGTTTGCACATTTAGTTTCATTTACTTTGGACCGGTACTCATGGAGCTATTTACTGCAAGATGGCCCACCACTCATCTATGAACATGAGATAAAATGAAGGTTGAGTTAAAAGATGGGTGCGGCCAGACTGGGAGTACAGAATAAACTTACTTTACTCACTCACTTCATGATCTCAATCTTTTAAATGTTTGTAAGAAGTGAGGTACATTTATCTCATTTATTACCATGATATTTTCTAAAAACTGCGTGCTTTGAGGACAGGGATAAGATGCGTTCACTATATTGTCTGTAGCTGAATATTAAAACATCTTTCTTCACATGTTATTTCTTTATCAATCTCCTACAATGATCCCTCCAAACTCCCTCCTCCACATTCTTGCCAAGTTGTGACTTGTTCCAAGTTCTAGCTAAATTGTGAAAAAAAGCTAAGTGTCAACTGCGACATCAGTGAACTTAAACAAGCGCTCCCTTTTACCACAAAAGTACAGTAAGAATTATGCACATGTCTAACTGGATATACTTTATAACTTTTACAATTCACACTGTGCAATGCTCCTGCTGTATGTGTGTATATAAGTGTGCTTGTGTGAGCAGCATAATATGAAACCAGGTGATGGGACTTGGACGTGTGCCTGGGAGCGTTTGCATGCGTTCAAAAAACATGCCTGCATATTGAGGCACACAATGTGGAGCATTGTGACAAGCATTGCGGGAGATAATGGAGAAAGCCCGAACCATGTTGGGAGCAGGAAGGTAAGAGGAACAGAGCGAGGAGAGAACATCCAATTCAATTTCGAAACGGTGCCGGCTCACAGTACAAACACAAAGGCTTCATTACAGGAGGATCCCTGTTGAAGGCTGGAGCTAATTCACCATCTTCAAGCACAAGAAGAGAAAACATAAGGGAGGGAAGGAGAGAGGGAGCAACAAAGAGATCAGCAAGCCAAAGAGGTGATGTGACATAACGGCGGGAGAAAAGGGACGGACTCAAGAACAGACCCAGCAGCAGTTATTTTGCTCTGAAGGAGAGAGTGTTCACGACCAAAAGTGCCACTAAGAGCATACTAATGCCCTATTAGAATGTAGCACTGAGCAGGAGAGTAATGACTCCCATTATGTGTCCCCACACATGTGTGAACAAGGGGCATGTTATTGCATTTATAAATCTGGTTAAGTGATCAACATTATAAATAAATGACTAGTTGCCCAGAGCATGGACGAGGCTAAAAATAGAATTGTGTAATGATAAACACAAATGAGATTGCTGTTTTTATTCTGATTGTGTTTGTCAGATATGTGTTAAATCGCCGCTACAGTAACTTTAGGATATTTGTGAAACATTGTGTTGTTGTTGCTGTTTACATTTATATAGAACCATTGCAAAAGCAGATGCGCCTACTTCTTCTCATTTTCTCAGCCAACGATGCTAAATATCCACTAAGTGTCTTATTGATGAACCCATTGATCTGTGCGCACATGAGACTGTTGTCAGGTGACAACCAGAGGACTTCAGTAATAGCGCTATTAGTTTCATGCAGTGGACAATAAGTGTGTGAGAGCAAAAGAGCCTTTTGCTAAAGGCTGAAGGTCAGTGAATAACTGACCCCCTCCTATCCACCCCACCCCCACACATATGACACAAACTGCGAACCCCTGAAGCACGACTACATCGTAGAGGTGTCTCTGGTTTGCACACGCAAAAGCACACAGCAACGCACAAGCGCAGGGGCAGGGAGAGAACTTGAGCTTTGAGGTCCCAGGTGTAATGCCTCTCAGCTGGGTGTAAATCAAACTGTGGCCAGTGGACAGGATGTTGATGAAAACAACAAAAAATAAAGAAATAAAAAAAACCCGAGAGACAGACAGTGAGACACAGACCGAGAGAGACAGAATAGTGTCAGAGCAGATTAAAAATTCATGGCTTTGCTCTTGCTGACGTAAGA
This sequence comes from Pundamilia nyererei, assembly GCF_000239375.1. Taxonomy (NCBI): domain Eukaryota; kingdom Metazoa; phylum Chordata; class Actinopteri; order Cichliformes; family Cichlidae; genus Pundamilia; species Pundamilia nyererei. Next base: position 752,199 of record NW_005187515.1, on the reverse strand, counting down.
ATGAGTGCCTTCATTTGTTGCCTGTCACCTCTGGGAACTCATGGGACCAATTGGAGGAGGGACAGAAGGACATGAGTGGAACCAAACGGAGAGGCTATACCATCAGTTCACAGCGGGCAGCAACAAAAGAGATGAAAAAGAAAGAGGAGAACTGGAAGTGAAGTACGATTCACACTCGGGTGTGAAAAGGGTTGAGAGGGATTAACATGAGAGTTTATTATGTGGAGATTGCACAAACTATAATGGCTCAAATAAAGCCAGGCCTTCAAGATGTGACACACCGACCATGAAAAGAACCATTAAGGAACACGGCCCTTGCAAATCATCACTTGCGCTCTAACAATAACTTGGCTAAACAATTTGAACTCAGGAAGAAAATGATCAGCGGCAGAGCAACTTCTGCCTTTTACAATGCACAAGTAGTGATGGCACATCAGCACATCACAGATAAAACTAAAGATAAGATGAATACAGGATAACGGGTCACAAAACTCCTCCCAAACCCTCTCCTGTGATTAAAAGTAGTGTAACTGCAATTAACAAAAGAGATTTTAAATAATTGATTGCATATGAGCTACATGAGAGTGCATCCAATAGAGCTGACGGCATGGATGTAAATATCCTGGGATGTACTGATGAACTGATAATAGCAAATGAGTACATGACATATGTGCAGATGCGTCAGTGTGTGTGTTTGGACTGCTGAAATGATGGTGTGACTAGTTGATAATGAGTTTTCATATTCTTGTCATTTGTTTTAAATAACAAAAGTAGTAAATAGCTGTAATTATAATACTTTCAGCAGGGGCGAGTAAAAAAAACCAAAAAGAAAACAAAGAAAGTACAACTCCAATTAAATATTGCTAATTCTGATATTTAAATCCAATCATTAGTCACTGTTTGTCTTGCGTAACATATTTGGAGTGATTACTCACTCTTGTTGTGAATCATTAAGACAGCTGGAAATCCTACCACTGCTACCACAGTGGTAATTTAATAACACAGCTATCCACTTTGATCATGATGTTATAGCTTTGCTATTCTAACACCTAAAACACCTAAACTAACATAACCTGACATAATGGAACAAACACGGAACAACTGTGTATTAAATGCGAAACATTGGGCAGTGAAATAATAATAAATGAGTGAAGTGCAGACTGTATTATTTATACAAAGAATCAAAAACGGGACAATAGAACTGGTAAAAAAAAAATACATACTTGAAGCTTATTTACTTAAGAAATAGTTTAATTTACCGAAAACTGAAACTGTTCACATCCAGTTCTCAGGTAAATTCATTAAACCCATAATGTCTTGTAGGTCTCTGTATTATACGGCAATGTAAGGATGTTAAAGCATATAAAATTATTATCAATAAATCAGAAAAGAATCATAAAATAATTACAGCTGACTCAGTAAAATCTTTATGAAAATACAGTCATTAATAGTCTATGGTACGCTCCATTTTTTATAAGACTTCCAACACAGCAGACTAAATGTCCTCCTTTTCTAAAGAACATGAGATTATACAATCAAATCACTCATTTTACTCTATATTTTGATTTGACTAGATATTTAGGTGTATTTCAAGGTAAAGGCAAGGTAAAAATTTAGATAGTAATAGTTCCCTATTGTTTAATTGTCATAACTAGTTGAGATCAGGAGATCATTAATTGATTGATTGATTGTGATCTGTGTATCGCATAGGCACATCTGTGGGAGCCAGAATTCTGGCTGGGGTGTACAGGAGTACTTATGCCACACATTGATATGCAGATCAACTTATTTGTAAGTTTATGTAATGTGTTTTTTTCTGGATTTTTGCTTGATGTTCTGTCTCTGTTGATTAAAATGAAACTACCTTAAAATTAGAGACTTCATTTTTTTGTAAGTATCAAACTTAGCAGTAAGTTTCTCCCACTGTATAAAGAGTACATGTTTACGTGACAATTATTTACACTTCCAACAATTATGAAAACAAACCAAACCAGGATCTGCATTCACCTTTGCTACAGAGCTCTTATTTTGTCTTATGCTATAAATTCAGTGCAGCCTCTCTCTTCAGAGAAGTGCACCTGCTTTTAAGCCCCAACTCACACACTCACAGTTCAAGCCAAGAAAACTCAGAGTCAGCAAAATCTATGTAGAGGAAATAAAAGCCACTGGGTTTATGCATAAGAACCTACAGAAGGATTACTGTAGTAATGGCTGAAAGCAGGTGCATCTGTCTCAAGACTGCCAAACGTCTCGCATCCAGTCCACTTTTGGTTGCTTGACAGTAGTGTTAGTTTCTGTCTGCTCTGGCAGCTCCCATCACTCTCTTCTGTAGCTGCCATGTAGGTCTCCCAGGTTCACTGCCACCTGTGGCTTTCTGTGCTCCCATCAGCACCCTCAAACATGAAGCCATGGAGGCAGGCCAGCAGAGACCAGCTGCCTATCCAAAATGGGCTTGATAGTCTCAATGAATGACCCATTATTATATAATCACGTTTGCAACCCTTGGTATATTCAAGAGGACCTACCAGTATTCCAGTTTTGACTTAAACTTTTATGCTATTATTTCCAATAATCATCAGTGAATATTATAGCTATAAAAATATGAAATATTAAGTATAAATATTACAAAAATGTTCTTTTGTGCATCAAGTGAGTATTAAGGTATGCCGATCAATATGAAGAGATATTTGAGATGCTGAAAAGCACTCACAATATGTGTGTCAGTGCTGAGTAAAAGTTCGGTCTAAAAAATCTAACACGCCTCTAGATTCAAACGTATGTTCATTTAATAACTGACAGTCTTCATTCTCAACATCTGAAAGTTTCAAGTTGAAATTTGTGTAAAAGAAAACCTTTAATAATCTAACAATGTAAAGACAAATATAGTGCAGATGGTAATACAGGTAATGGGATGCAATAACACATATCGTACACGTGGGTATTACAATAGGCCAGTCGCAGTTACTTTAAAAGGAGTGAACAACCAGTTTAACATTACCTGGGAAAGTAAACATGTCTTGGTCATACATGAGCTGGTAATGAAGGCCAGCTGAAGTACTTTGGAGGCACTGAATGAGCCCAAGCCCAGTCTACCTCAGTTCAGCCGAGGCTAACATATTAGTAGGAAAAAACTGTCATATACATTTAACGTTTAGTCAAATTATGTCATTAAGATTTGCTGTAATAAGATATAATTATACAACCAGGGATATTTTTGGGACAAATGCATATTCTTTCAAAGCAAGCAATTTTCAGTTTCTCACACTTTCACACTTTGTGGCACTAAATTATTGGTGTTACATTTAAAAACAAAAATAGTAAAGCAGTTGATGTATAAATGTATTCATGCTGGTTTATTCTGTTGTTGCTTTTTGTGAGTCTATAACATTCATTATCCCAGTTAGTAATATGTCATTTTCAATATTAAGCATAAATCATTCCGATGCCACTCTTGGAGCTGAATATACTACAACTTTAAATTAAAAACCATAGATGTGTAAAAACATGCCAGGCTGACAATAGGATGATGTAAACAATAATGCTCAGTTTTTTAGTAAGGGCAGTTGCTAATTTTGCCAAATGTTAATTTTTGTATT
>NW_005187515.1:746264-748464 GCF_000239375.1 Pundamilia nyererei | reverse complement strand
GATTCACTGACCAGCTAATTCTAATTGTCCATCTGAACCAGTGAAAGTGTTGCCACCATTTGAGTTTACTTGTGAAGCTTAAATGATTAAATAAATCCTCACTAACAAGTATTTTTTGGATGGAAAGTATTGTTTTTAATGCATGTATGCAAACTGCTTGCTTAGCGTCTTAATATTTTTTTGTGGACCAGCAAAATTATGCAAGTAAAAGTTTGATCCAACCTGAAGGAACAAGTTTTTCTTGGAAATGAGACATTGAGTTCAATAAATGTTAAATTAAAAATAAAATAAAGTATGTTTAAAAATACTAGTAAGCAGTCCAAATGAGGTACTGAAGCATTTCAGTCTTAAAAGTCAGTCTATACTTAGAAGATGAAGACAACAAGGGCAGGCAAGAACGGAAGCGACTGAGCGAGAATAAAAAGGGTAAAGAAAAGCCTTAGGGTATCAGGAGGAGCTAGGGCTGGAAAAGATGATGCAGATGATTAACGATGCCAGCTCCATATGGATGAAAAAGAATGGGCAAAGTCTGGTTTGCATTGTTGGGGAGACCCAGAGGCAGAGATATAGGTAGCTGATGCTGACCCCAGGGCAAGAGCGAGCGTTGACACAAAAGCAGCAGTCCTTCAGCAGCTTCTCCTTCGCCACCATCAATATTATTTTCTCGTCCTTACTGCAGAGTAACTCACAGATGACCTTTCAAGAACAGAAGTCAGTCATCACTAACTTGCTTCAATTAGTCTTCGAAGGATATGTGCAAATCAGCTTTCATTAAAAAACACAGTGTAACCTCTATTCCTTTGAAATCAGATGATCAAGGATAATATGAGCGCAGACATCACATTTCAACATAATTGCAGTTTGACTTTTTAGTCTTCGAATGTTTGTTAAGAAGCACTGAGAACAAATCATTAGGGAAAGAGGGAAACACGATTTCATGGAAGCTGCAGCTTCCTCAGGACTGGAGGTGAGGGAGTTGCTCAACTGACTGATTGCTGCCTTTGAAGCTGAAGGACTTGATCAATTATTAAACAGGATCTTTTAACAAGGTAAAGTGCCTTGACTAGAGGCTATAAAGCTAGCCCATCAAGATATGTATAACTTGTCTACCCAGTAGAATAATTTATACTGAAAGTCACAATATGCATTTTTGAGTGCACAGAACAGCACACATAGACATTAGGGTCAGTGCTTGTACCTGCAGTTGTTTCATTAACCTTTGACATATCTGATTAATTCTGATTTTAAATATACTGCAACAGTAAGCATACCAGTGACACAATATAGTCATAACAATTACATGTCCTAATTTTAGTATGTTACATTTTGGTTGATGGCTAAAGGTTAGAGCATCGCAAAGCCTTTTTAACCGCTGCCTTGTTTCGTAAAGTGCGGATAGTGGATGATAGTCAAAAATTGATTAAGTGCAGCTTTAATCCACAGGACTGTCATCAACAACAGTGGGGTTGACTCTGTACGTACCTCCCTTGCACTGGCTTATGCACACAGTACACTCTGATTTCCATGACTAACAATTCTTCTGTAATCAATAAGCCCCTCCACTGCTCACTACACTGCTCCCCCCCCCCACTAACTCTTGTTTGCTTTAATCCATTCGGTGTTCTGGTCATATTTAACAACATATGGATGGAGGCCATCCCAGAAAATAATGAAGAAACCTTGTAATTGCCTGACAACAATGGAGTTTTGTGTTTGTCTTTAATGGTGCAGGGGTGTGTAAGGCACATAATTAAACCATTTTCACCTCGTTTTCAACATTTAATTGCAGCAGACTGGCATAAAATCTGACTGCACAAAAAGATTTGTGGAGAAGGCTGTAATTTTCTTCAACTAAGGGTAGAAGCAAACATCTGGGATGTGGTTTAGGTTTTTTTTATTGTTTGCTTGGGTTTTGTTTTCAATATTATACTTTTTCTTTTTACACTTTGCTCATGCTTCACTAAAAAAAGAACACTTTTGTCTAGACCAGTCGCTGTACACTTGTCACTAGGGATGGGTATCTTTTAGATTTTATCCGATACCGGTGCCAAATCGGTACTTTTGAAACGGTGCCGGTGCTCAAACGGTGCTCAAACCGGTGCTTAAAAAATGGAGAACACAAAATTGGTCCAAAAACCTCTCATGTTCAGCTGTTTTTTGTAAAAAGATAACAATGTTAGCCTTTTCTGCAGCTATGGGG
>NW_005187515.1:739382-745640 GCF_000239375.1 Pundamilia nyererei | reverse complement strand
TTCAAACAAAGGCACATCTATTTGCTCTACCATTTGACACCCCATATAAGATTTCAAACATGGAGAGAGAATGTGCAAACATCACTGATGGTCAGTAAGGTGACTTTAGCTGACTTCATCTTAATTGTGCACTTTACCAAGCGCCACTCCATAACAGTTCAGTTAATTGAACTGGGTACAGAGAGCATGTTGAAAGAAAGATTAGATTTGATGAGAAAATATTCAGTTTGCACAATTGCAGCTTTAATTAAAACCAGGATTGACCAAAGAGGAAGGGAAGCCACTGGCCAATAAAGGTAAAGGTTATCGTCCTGGTGGACATGCGGTAAATATAATAACTGCTTTGAACAAAACTGATGAGCATAGTGCTGCTCTGAGCAATTTATATGCAATTTAAACCTATGTTGAAAACAACTCAGCTATGATGCAAGTTGATGATATATTGTTGAGTATAATGGAAACTCTTTCTTTATATCCAACCCTAAAGATGTTCTTCCATGAGCACAAAATCTTGAAAGATCTTTAAGGTAATTCCCCCTTTAAACACACACACACACACACACCTATACATACATATATATATATCAAAAGCTATATCAAGATTGCGGGCCATTAACACAGATTCTCAATAGTACACTGAGTTACTAAAACACAACCTAGAACATAAAATATGTGAATCATATTATAAAGAATATTTACACTATAAATGAAAAAAAAACAAAACTGTTCCAAGAAGGTATAATACAGAATGAGGAATATGGAGTCTTATGTCTGAAGGTTGTGTTTACTTGTCACAGCAGCAAGAGTTTTAGTATAGTTGCAGGGAGAATAGAAGGAATGATTTCCTGAAGCATTGTTTATGGCAGTGTGGTTAAATATATATATTAACATATGGAGGTGTTTCTTAATATTGACTAGTTGTTACATAAAAAAACAACAACAAACACCATAAATAACATGGATGGCCAGCAAGTAAAATCTATTTAAGGTGAAGTCTAAACATCATATTTTTGAGACTCATAAAGTTGATGCTTTAAGAGTGCTGATTCAGAACTAGAGATGAGTTTAGTCACCACATCTTAAAGAAAGCGATAAGCGTTTTGGAATGGTGTGAAGGACAGAATAAAAGCTCTAAGAATTGGCCATGCTGTGGTTTTATGAAAAATGTAGTTGGGTGTTTGAGTGATAGTGAGGTGCAGGAGTGTGAGCTCACCAAAACCCCAAGCTGCCTGAACACAAGCTTAAATCTGAGTCCCCAAGCCAGATGGGGATCAAATCTATGGCTAAAGCCAGTTGCAAATAACTGAGCAGCAACCTGCTATTTCATGTTCCCTACTCTGATCTGAAGACTAGACTCTTCAGTCCTGCGGGGCACAATATCGACAATCGAAAATCAAACACTTAACACACAGTAACAGATCTCCAAAATGAACTCTCAGGAGGGGAGTGTTTTAACGCCTCGTCGTCTACAAAGCTGTTCCACAGAACCCAATTTAGAAATGACCTTTTCTAAATTCTAAACTCAGTTTTCATTAAGTTGATTGAATTTTAAAAAGCACCATACTCGTGGTCAGTCAATTACAAACTCTTTAAAATACTAAATCTCGGTCAGCCCTCGTTAGGTTGGTCATAAACTTTTTAAGTGTGGTTATTACTTCACACATCATCAATGAGGATAGACAGGCTATTGTGTACTTGTGAGTATTTGTTTGACTCATGATCATAGCAAAACACTCGGGAAAACTACAGCGCCAGCTTTTCCAAGCCAGCCCTACCAGTAACTCAAGGCCCTCTTGTTGAGTGAATGAAAAAAAGAGAGATCATCAATGTGACATGCTGGACAGGATGACAAAAAGCAAGAGAGTGAGCTAGACAGAAAGGGAGGAGGGCCATCATGTACAACCCATATTGATACAGCACTCAATAATCCCCACATCCAATTCAATACATGTGCTTATGTTGCAAACAGCCTTAAAAGCTCAGTCTTAAATCTTTATGACTGGTGTCCTCATAAACTTCTCCATGAATCCTTTTCTCTGTGGAGACTTGCTGATGCCTCACACAGAGTTTTTATTGCGAGGCATCCGACTGTATGAACCTAAAAGAACAAGGAGAAAGAAGAGTGCCATCCTTATAAAACTCTGCCCTCTGTTTTCATTAGATGAGGTTTCCAATATCTTTTGAAGTAAACAATTAAAATACTGAACCACCTTTTTTAAGACAGAGTTGGCATCATTCCTGCCCAATAGATTTTTAACATATGTCTAGCAAAGTTATAACTCAAGTTAAATACAACACTGATTGCCAAGTTCAATATCTCAGTAGATCAAATTCCCCTAAATTTCAGTATCGGCTTTGGAAACTGAACTGTTTAATAACCCCATATAAATCCATATAATTATGTTCATTGAGGGCACGTTATGTAAATAGGTTGATCATTACATTGCTGGTCTCCACAGCATGTTGTACACTGAGTAGATGTGACCCTGATTCACCTTTGTTTGCCCGTGCTATCAATTTGCAAGTATGAGGGGAATTCCAGCCAAGCATGTCGCAAAGTCAGGGCAAATGCCGTCCACCCACACATAAATGAACTCATTAATATGGTGGATTCCACATTGTCTCGCATTGCATCGAAACGTAAAGTGCTGATTCAAATGTACCCTTGAGGCCCCGTAATTAATGTTACAGTTGCCCTGTTCTTTCACCTTGCTCTGTTTGCCTTTCGTGGTGTCTACATCACATATTTATCCTGACCCACTTTTGAATTCCCTCATACTCTACAATTTATTACCTAAAACAATAGCACGGTGATAAAAACATATTGCAGTGGGCTGACATGGGACTTTCCTGTCAAGATGAAAGAAAATACAGAAAGGTGGCAGGTGTCCCCGTACTGCGATACAAATCACTGCATAATCCCATAATCCCTCACCAAAAGCTGACAAGGTTCAGCAAAAAGACCTTACCAATCAGAAAGCCATAATTTTCTCTTTTTGAGTACCAAAGAAAATCAAGCTGTTATCATATGGCCTTAATGTAGAAAACGATATCACCATCATCATCATCATCATCATCATCATTTGGAAGCTCTGGCATTTAAATCTCAAACTGGAACTCAACCAGTTTAATGTCATTATTACCCCAATTTAAACAAGGCTGGGACCAGTTAGAACAGCATTCCAGCACATTCCGTTTATGAGGAATTAAATTTCATATACAGTTTAATTCAGTTACATTAAATTTTATTTATATAGTGCCAATTTGCCAGAATGGTCAACTTAAGGCCTTTTATATTATAAGGTAAAGAGCCAACAATGAGACAAAAACACTAACATTACACATATGTCCCTGCGATGAAGTATAGCAGTCCTTTCAGCTGGTTCCAGTTGGACAGTTCCTTATCATCCCTGTCATGTGTTTATGCATGCAGGCATCAATAAAGTTGCAGCTGTGGTACTTCAGCTGACACAAGGCAAGTGAGCATAAACAAAGTGTACGAAACAGTTCCACAAATACCACTAAACACAAACTTTCTCTGTGCAGTTTCTGCGCAGTCTCTCTGCTGGCTAGAAGCTGTATTTTTAAGTGAGAAAAGGAAATTTTGATATGTGAAAATGTCATTCTGAGAAGGAGAAAAATGCAAAACAGAAAGGACTGGAAGAAAAGATTGACAAAAGGATGGACAGAGGACAGAAAGATGAGATTTCAAGGTTAAGGAGTGACTGAATTTGGATTAGGACTCCAGCACAAACATTAAAATAATGCAAACATAAAGCTGTGTCTCTTTTTGACACTTAGGCTAGCTTAAATATTTGCACTGTATGATAAAGCACTTGACGTGTTTGGAAAGCAGTCATGATGGCTCATGTTAATCTGGAGAACTGCATAAAAAGCAGTTATCCGCAAAGAAATTCTGCTGGAGCTCGAAACAAAAATGATTACATGACCTGTCTGTACGTGAGCAAATTTGCCCCACTCCACTGTTACATCAGAATTAAGGTTTCTTAAATCGTAACCCCTGAATATACTGCACCTGAAATAGTGCCTCGATTTCTGGTTTCCGATTTTGGTTGAAGGTGCCGCAGGTCTTTCCACTGATAATAACTACAAATTAGGCGTTCAGGTGAGCTTCTCTGTTACCCTAATGCTAAGTGTAACAACCTTTTATTGGAATCAATAATGGTATGTGCTCAGTTTCTGTATTCTGAGAAAAACTAAAACATGAGTGACCTATAACTCAGTCTTGTGCCTAAACACATCAACTAGATGTGAGATTGAAGAGACATACTGAGTTTACCAAACATTTAGCTGACTGACTGAAATATGCAGATGTTGGCTTGAGCTGATTGTGATTTAACTTTTTCTTTTACTAAAGCATTAGTTAAACTATGGGTAGAAAAGCTTTTTTTTTTAAACACACACTGGTAAAAACAAGCATCTCATGCCAAGCATCCACCCACCTGCCCACCCATGTACATGCAAAACATGTTATTTATGCCACACAAACTCTTCACAGCTTGACTGTGTTTGTGCCAAACTGCACTGTATGTGTGTTATAACAGATAATACATAAGAGGAACAGAAGCCAAGCACAGCAGCTGTTCTCGACTGAATGCCTAGGGGCTGATAACGGGAGGCTCCGAGACCTGTGACCCCGAACGTGCTCTGTCATTCTGGGCAGGCAGAGCATCTGAGAGTTAGCTTCTCCGGTCATGAATTATTCCATGTCTATGCCTCACTGAGTACCTGTAGTCGGCTCTGCAGAGACAGAGTCAAGGGGCTTTGACTGACAAAGCCTTTGATCCCACAACAGCCACGCACTCTATGATCAACGTCTCTCAGAAGGAGGGAAACCAGAGCTCTCTTGACATTTTCTCCCAATGAGCTCTTTCTCTCCTACTCCTGTCTCTTTCTATCTATCCATATAACTCTTTATCTGAACTCTGAACTCTGTATAACTGTGAATAGAACTCTGATGCAACAACACACGCAGACACAGACAGACTAAGCCATCTTTGTTCCCTTTTAATTAATTATAGCTCTGCCCTAGAAGCATCCGTTTAGAGATGTGTTTCAGTGTGCTTAATTTTGGATCTATAAGTGGATGCCTTGCATAGTGCTAGTGACCGTATAAGAATGCCTCTTGCTAATGTTTAACAGTCCTGCAATTGTCCTCCATTTATAATAAGGCACTTTTCTAATTTGGCAAGAAAAAGATTTATTCTGATGGTCTGTCTGATTGGTCACTATTTACAGCTGTCTGCTTTTATCAGACACACAATTCTCCATTGACATTGCTTATTTCTAAGCTATTATCGTGTTCTTTATTCTTGTTAAAAGCTTATTCACTGTGACTTTATATCAAAATATTTTAATCAAGATCCAGTAGTTATGAAAGAAGTCACACGTTGACTTGCAGTGGCAGTATATTTTGATGATTTTGGTGGAAAACTGCACAACGATTTCAGTTGATTATAATCTGTCATGATTCAGGACTGGACAGTATGATGGCTGTCCTAATGAAGTTCCTCTATGTAGCACTGAGTATCCAAAACCAAGGCACTCGCTGATATTCTGCACGGACACAAATACATCTAAAATATGTGCAATATGTCATGTAATTTCATTGAAATACATTCCATATACACTCTCTATATATTTTTCATCACCAACAAGTTATGGCTACTTGGTCCAAACACAGGTCTCACTCTGTGGAGAAAACACCACATACAAATAACCCACAGGGGACGAAGCGCAGAAACACTTCACTTGGCTGAAAATGGGGAGTGGGCATAGCTGGCCCAATTTCTGCCTAATATTATGAGGAGTGATACTGTTTTTTTGCATTTTTCTTCATTTGCGTGTTAGCTCATAGCTCGGGGAGGGATGCTCTGTCATGACCCCGGCCCCAGCTGCAAGCTTGTACAAGTTAGTTCAAATAAAAGTTGTTCAAATAAAAATGTTGCCAAACACGATAACAAAAAGCCTACAGCTGTGTGTGTAGCCATATGCTACCATTTTACAACATTTATCCAGTACGAACAAAATAAAAATAAAAATAAATAAATAAATAAACAACATTTTGTTAAACACAAAAGACCACCCCACTTACAGTATATGAAACCTCTCTGCAAAACTGCATGGCACTCTTAATCGGAAAAGTTATAATTTCCTTATAATATACCTGTGTGTGTGTGTGTGTGTGTGTGTGTGTGTGTGTGTGTGTGTGTGTGTGTGTGTGTGTGTGTGTGTGTG
>NW_005187515.1:706868-739362 GCF_000239375.1 Pundamilia nyererei | reverse complement strand
TGTGTGTGTGTGTGTGTGTGTGTGTGTGTGTGTGTGTGTGTGTGTGTGTGTGTGTGTGTGTGTGTGTCTATAGTACAGAAAAGCCATTGTACATGATTTCTATCTCTATATTTATCTATTTTCTAAGTAATATTTATCTATTTATATTTATCTCTGTGTCTACACTCATATGAGTACTTCATGTTTGTTGTATATTTGCTGCTATGACAACTCAATTTCCCTCTGGGAGTAATAAAGTTTCTCTGATTCTGATTCTGAGTATGTAGCAATCTACACCGTAAGTGTACATCAGGTTTATTTTCTCAATTTGCATATATTTTGCACATGTTATTTTTCTGTTGTATGTGCTGTTCTTTTTCATTGTTTCTATGGTTTATCAATGATCATTTATTCTATTATCTGTTTTACATGTGAATTTCATTGTACAGGAAAAGCTTTAAAACTCTGAAACTTGAAAACATTGAGCTTTTTAACCAAGAAACAAATTTTTGACAGAATTAGATTTATTTGTATTTAATGAATAAAACGTTCAATTATGTTCAAATACGTTAAATTATGTTAAATTCCAACCTTAAAAGAAAAAAAAGAAAAAAAAGAAATATTTGATTTCCTTCAATCCACCTTTGTCCTATATATTCATAAATGCATTCAAGACTCAAAAATTATGTTCATCACATCACAGTTTTCTAAATAAGCATAAAAATAACATTTCACATAATTTCCAAGTGCTTATTAAACTCTGACTGAAAGGACATCGAGGCGTTTTCTTCACTCGTGTTTGGAGAGCAGAGGCTACAACAACAAGCGTTTCTTTTGTTATCTATGATCAGCAGAAATTAAATCTCATTGCACTTTCACAAAACAATCTGAGCGGCCCTGTTTATGTGTAATATTTTGTTTCAGACAAGCTGTTTGCAAATGGATTTTCATTTGGAATTCATTAGGACAAACCCGACTGACCATTCAAAGTGCTCTACAAGCCACATTGACCCATATGTTCATACAGCGCTTTATTCTATACACTTTAAGCACTTTACCTACTTCAGGGTTTAGAATCACACAATTTAGAATCACTATAACTGATCCAGTTCAAATCAACAAGTAGATACAAAGTTATTTAGATCATTAAATATGATGCAGCAAGCTGGGTGAAGCTAGCGCTACACAGCTTTTCATTAACAATTTTTACCCTCAGCAACAGAGAACCTTTATTCCCCATAAATACAACAATTTGTATTGTTGTACTTGCATTGTACAATGCGCTCAGACAGAGATGTTGATGCCTCAGCAGTGTGATTTCTTATCAATAGACTAAATAAGCTTATTTAGCAGACAGAAGATGCAGAGGTAATTTCATGACACAAATCAGTGATGCAGATTTAAAACATACTTTAACTTAAATATAGCAGAAGTTCAAGCTGTTCTGATAGATGTTGTTACTTAAAAAGTGTCTGCTTATTTTTATTTGTTCTCTACCTTGTATCAAAAACATTAGATATAGCTAAATCACTAGAAATTATTAGTTAAGTTTAGCTTTCTAAAATACTAGTCTGCAAAATATTTTTTGTAATTTATTATTTTAGTTTGTTAAAGATTTTTATCCGGTCGTTAAGTCAGACGTCACTATCCGTGTCTGGGCCTAAACTCCGCTGCAGGTCCATATATCAAACAATCACTATGGCATTACTGAGAGTTGAAAAACTGTCTAAAGTCTTTCATCTTTAATATCAGCGTTCTGCTCTACCAGGTGTAACAATTGAGTTTAACATCCAGGCATCCATGAAGACGGAATCTATGACATTTAACGGAGTTAGAAGTTAGCAGGAAGTTAGCTCGCTAGCTTCTATCTAAATACAATATAGCAGGTTTTGGAAATAAATTAAAACGTGCAGCTCTGTTATCACTTCCAACATAAATGAAGACAGAAAGCTAAACAGCAGTGATGTTTGTAGGGTTACTGAAGTTGGGCTAGCTGGTATATAATGATGTGCTACGTGACCACTAGCGACACAGCTATGTTAGCATAATATAAACAAGCTAACTTTTTTTCCACTCGATAAAAGTTAACGTGAGTGTTCTCGGTGGTCAGGAACAAATGTAATCGCATGGCAGGATGCTGTAAAAGGACCAAACTTCAGCCAGGAGAACAACTGAGATAATCCATCCACAATACGAGGTTAGTCATTCATATACTGCTGCATGGGCTGGGCTGTAGTTACATCGTAAGGTTTTAAAAACTGAGCTTAAATAAATGATTGGCGGTAATAAAAGCCGAGGGAGGTTAACAGTGATCACTGACTGTTTTAGGAGCTTTTTGAGATCAAATAGAAGAAAATACATAACATTAAACATGTTAACAACACAAAAGTCATATTAAACGCAGACTACTTTAGGCCCGGAAGTAGGATTCGTCACATCATCACTTAACGATCGGATTGCTTTTCTACACTTCATTCTTTGCTACAGTACGGCTTCAGATTCAAGTCTAAAGGAAGTCTATGTTTAGCAGCAGCAGCATTCTGAATATTGTTATAAATGCAGAACAGTTTATGCCTTTTTATTGGTTTGCAAATTGTTTCACTGTTAAATTTCACTTTTGGGTGGCAGCACAAAGACTGAGAAAGCAGGATACAGAGCGAGGGAGCAGGATGAAGACAGCCAAAAAAGAGAGAACAAAAAAAGATGGATAAATGAAGGGAATGTAGCTTCTATTATGCCCAAATTCTCTGATGATGTTTTTTTTCTCCCACTGTCTAGATGGGTTCTCTCTGGGTACTCCAGCACAGTCTAAACACATGCAATTAGTGAGGTGAGGTTAATTGGTGATTCTAATTTGCTCATAGGTGTGAATGTGAGTGGCAATGGTTGTTTCTCTGTGTTAGCCCCATGACAGTCTGGCAGCCTGTCCAGGGTGTATCCCACCTCTCATCCTATGGAAGCTGGGATAGGCTCCATCATCCCCGCGATCCTGATAAGGATAAGCGAACGAGGATGGATGGATAATTTGACATGCATTTAATGAAAGCTTTGTGTGCTTTAGCACAGTTGAAAATATTAGTGGATGTTCAAAAGAACATATTTATTGATATAAACAGTAGCATTTGACAGCTCTCTTACCAGTTTGCTTCTCGTCTAGGTGTCAGGATGAGTTTTCACTTTCTTTATTTATACTTTAAGTGCTTGATGATTTGGTGGACTTCCACTATGTGGCTTAGAGACTGAAACAGTGTTATGTATGTTTATTCTTTCTCATCACAAATTGTTATTTAACTTATTTGGAAAAAAAATCTGGTTAACACGATTTAGCCTTTGCCTCAGATTTGATAATTATAAGTATCCACCCTACAAATGGTGTATTATATTAAAATCTGGGATTAATTATTCTGAATTCATTTTAAACACTGCAATAGTTCATCCAACTATCGAAATTGATTTTGAAGGTAACATTATAATATGTACCCAACTGAAATGATGCTTACAAACGTGAAAAGAGTTAACTACAAGTAGCACATTCCTTTAATATTAATTGCAAGGCACTGTATGCATGACATTCTGACTGGGAGCTGAGCACCCCTAAATCTTTAAACCTAGATTCCCCCCCTGGTGAACACGATTCTGACTGCTGGCAGACAGTAAACATTTATATCCTACAAAAACATTCAAAAACACAATGAAGTCTACAAAATAGATTAATAGTTGAGAAGCAGCAGATACTGCTATCAGGAAAGGAGTTTAATTTTCATGTTGTTGCTTTTTATATTATTGCTTTAATACTCTGTTGGATATTTGAAGTAGTCCCCACTGGCAACCAACAAAATGCAATGTAATCACATAAACCTCAAATGATCTTGTATTCCTTCCCATAGACCTATAAATTTAGGCAAAATACCTTAGATATTATTTGTATATATGAGCTTGTATGGGATTTTTTTTTCAACTCTTGGGAAATATATTTTCTTTTTCTTTCTCGTTCTTGTTTCCATTTCAGATGTGCAGTAATTGGGTATGCAGCTTTAACGAAATCATATAGGAAATTGAGGACAGTTAGCCAAAAACCAGCTAAAGCTTGACTGTAAAGAAAAACAAAAAGATAAGTGACTTTTTCAACAAATTTCACTAACACAAAACAAGGTTGATGCCTGGTAGATAAAAGTGAGAATGTCCATGTTATTGGCTAGGACCACCTCCTCCTTTGCATTTCTTATTCAATGTAGGAATCTTGGTAATTTGTCTGACATACTTAAACTAGTTGAATTGTGATTTGATACAGTCACAGGAGGTGTGACACAGCCCTGGAGTTTGGGCAATTTGTTTTTTTCTTTTCCTTTTTTTTGCTTGGGAAATAAAAATCTTCATTAAAACCAAAAAGGGCAAAAAAAAGAGAGTATTTTAAGCTTCTCTATTGTTATGTTATTCCTATCAGTCCAAATTCAATCCATTTTTTATTCAAAGCAGACCATCTGCCTATCTATCATCTTTCATTTTTATTGGTCTTTAGATCTTTATCTTGATCTTTATTGGATTGAGAGTTTTCCAGGAAACCTCTTGTTTTGTCCAGTTTTTAAAATAATAACTAGCTTAGCAGAATTGAGACAGTAATATGAAACAAGTAGAGCTGTAACTGAATATTAAACTGCATTATTATTTTTTTTTTTATTGTTTCAGTATTTGCTTTTTAATTGTAGGATTGAAATTAGGCGTGTATGAGACTTGAATGGAGGTTTAAATGTTGCTATCACTGATAGCCAGCACCAAAAATGCTAGTCGGTTGAATATATTCTAATTTAATGAGTGTACAACAGCAGTTACTGGATCAGAGGTATTACAATGCCAGGCAGTTGTGCCCTTCTCTCAGTATTTCTTTGAAAGGAAGCTGTAAATGAGCCAGGGTAAAATAAATAGAACACAGCCATGACTTTGATGTTAAAAAAGCAACCATATAGACAGAATTTTTTTCTTTCATAGCAACTCTGTCAAGAGGCTCAGGGTTCAGAATCTGAACATATTTTATCTCTTTAATTTTACAGTTAGTTCGAGGTATATGCACTCTGACACTGTCAAAGCAGTCCTCATAATTGGATTTGTCAGCTTGAGACTTGGCACACATGAAAATCTAAATGATAAGCTTCATTTTGCAGATGATGGTCAGTCCCAGTGGAAATGTGTTTATATTGCAAGTGATTAGCTGAGGATGATGTCTGTTTTTATGAGTCCACAACAAGCATCAGCAAAGCAGTAGTAAAATTTGCTGAAGCTTTCAAGTGTGTTTCTACCCCATGGGGGAAAAGAGACCAACCAGGTCCACAAGTGGAATAAAGAAACAACATGAATAATTTACTCACTTCAAGTGCAACGAATACAACATTGTTTCCCCAAAATGTTGGGATGTTTGGTGAAATCTAAACAAAAGGAAAATGCACTAAATTTCCCTAACATTTTAGAAAGACATAGTCTGAAACAGAAGATTTGTATTTATCTGTTTTTCACACACCACACACACATGAAACAGTCAAAGATGCACAAAAACAAAGAGAAAAAACCAAAAGAAAGAAAGAAAGAGAGGGAGAAGAGAGTGAGAACAGAAAATGAGGCAGCGATGGACAGAGCACAGGTTGGTGTGCTGATCTAATATGTCTGAGGCCCCCTGAGAGAGCTAAGCCTATTAGCTAATAAAAGGAAGTGGAAGGAAACAAGACAGAGGTGGCCTAATCAGGTTGGCCTGAGGTATTGAGATTTAAGTAGCAGCGACTTTAGAACCCCAAATATGTAAGTCAAAGACCTCCCTCACAGTCTTCTCTGAAACTGACACCCGGGCTGAGCTACAGAATCTCTGCTTTTCTGAACTCGAAGGAGTTTCACGTTTAATTATTGCAGTGCTCTGTAAAGGTCAAATTCACTTTTCTATTTTCTCATTTCATCAACAGAATGGATAAAATAGCAAAAATTGGGAACAACTATGGGAATGGAAACTCGTCTTAAAAGCATGAAATAAAGGCAAAGTCATAAATAACTATCTTCATAGACAACAAGAACAACAAGCTCTGCCTCCCAGTGTCAGTATAGGGTTAGATTATATTAGATGGCTGAGAAATATACACGTTAAATGCTTTTTAAATTATTTTATTCACATTATTTCACTAATTTGTGATCTTGTCTCAGTTCAGCACAGCGTAAGAATTCTACTATACTATATTTTGCAGGTGATCTATGCAGTGAATTATATTTCTAACAAGTGGCAATTAATGTAAAAGACAAAACCTCCCAGTCTGATGGAAGGGAAGCTACTCGGGTAAATGGTACTAGAATTTCTGCAGCTGAACCACCCAGAAAACACAGGACATGCTTGGACCTGCACCTCATTTTAAAGACAGAGGACGCACCATCCAATGTTCTTCTGAACAAAAAACTGTGGGCTACTTTCCCCAAAGCACACAATTTCATTCCTCATAAGGACTGAGACAATTATCCAACACTTAGGTAGAACAACTCGCACCCCGTGTACCAAACTAATAAATCTAAGTTTGCCTGGCAAGATCTCGCAAGTCTCGCAAGTATCCAGATATGATCTGATGATGGGATCTGGTTTTGAGGATTCCACATTTATCATGTGATTAAAAAATACAAGCAATGAATCATGTGTTAAAAATAATTCCCATGTTCTATTACATTGTGTTGTCAAAACCACTTGATATCACCAATAAAAATAAAGAACGCACCCTTCATTTCTTAATGAATTATCACATAGTCCTTTCCTTTGTCATTTTGAGACTGAAAAAACAAAACAGATGACAGCTCACCACAGGATTTTGAATCCATTGCACTAGAGCTCAAGCTGTAAAAGCAAAAAAGCCATTTTTTTCTGTCAAGACTTGCCCAACAGTGTATATAAGTTAAATTGTAGGGCAAATTTCCACAAAACACTGAAGGGTATTAAAGACAAAATTGCCTAGTGTCTTTTACGTACTGCGCACGTGGACATTTAAAGCAAGTTCGTAGTTAAGACTTATGAGAGCACAACAGGCTGTGGCAAGACGAGTGCAGCTAATGCTTCCATGCATGTATAAGTACACTCCAGGAGAAGAAATGGCAGTTAGATCTTGCACCAAAAAAAAAAAAAGGCACAATGAACTTCCAGTTCTCAAACAGGAAAAGGCACTCAGGGATCTCAGGAAACACTATGCATATTTCACTTTGTGCAATATAAATAAATAAATAAATAAATACATAAAAAGGACAATCGTCATCTTCGAGGCATAGAATCCAGCACCACTGTCAAGGATTTGTCCACACCCCTTTAGTGCAGTTCTTAAAAAAGCATCTGAGAAATCGCATCCACACCCAGCTTCTCAGTCATTTCAGCTGGTTAAATAGGTGACTGTAAGTAAAATTTAAACTTTTGACTTTGAGACGATGACTCATTTGGCACAGTCACAGGAAAAGGGGCAACCATTAAAAATTGACACAGGTGCTTTTCCAGCAGACATTTGATGTATTACTTCAAGTGGAATGAAGAACTTTTATTTTGGCAGGTGAATAATCAATTTTTAAGGAGTCTTAACAATTGCCTCACCTTCTTTTTATGCCTTTCATCCTTTCATGTCGTCCACGTTGCAGTTAGGTCTACTGAAGATGTCTAAGAGCAATCTCTTGTTTTTGCCCTCAGGCGTTAAGGGCTGTAAGTTATATGCACCTGTGTGTAATTACAGGTACATCTCGATGCAAAATATTGACACAGTTTACTGTTTACAGCTCTGAAGTTCATAGAGTTGTGCTTTCAGATTCAGTCAGTAAGGTTGTTTCGACAGCATTTCGCGAAGAAGATGGACAACAACCCAAAACATACAATCAAACTAATCCGGGACACTTTAAAATCAGAAAAATTCCAAATCATTGGCTACGTCAGTCATCTGATCTCAGGATGTAATCAACCAGAACGTCACTTGCTGAAAACTAAAAGCACAAAGAGCCAAGAACAAACAAAAGCTCACAGTTGGAGTAAAGGCCTGGCACAACATCCCAAAAGAGCCTTCTTTTGTGTCCAGGGGTTCCACAAATTAATAGTCATAGCCTGCAAACGATTCTCAACAAATAATTAAGTAATAAACTAGGGCTGTTTTGTAACACCCCTAGAACATGTACTTAAAGCCTTAATTTACATGTCTGCTTTGGTAAATGGCTGAAAGAGCAAAAACTGTCCCAAAGTAAAAAAGAATAATAATAACTGAAGAAGTCCTCACCACCAGTCCTCTTTACTTCAAATGATCTTAACCGTGTTACTATGGAGATACTGTCATAAGGGTCTTTCATAGAGAGGTATACACTCGCTATCAACATATACACTCCTTACATTCACTTTACACACACTTCTATTGATCTGAGATGTGGAATTTAACTTTTCTGTGAAACAAAACGAGGACCAGTGAGTGTATGTGGGGGGTTTTTAAGTGAAAAGAGCTTTTTCCCCCCTTTTTTTTCAACAACCACAAGCCTCGAGCAGCCCCGAGTCTGTCACTGTTAATGTCAGCTGCAGTTTAAGCTACATTTTTGATTTTAAAGGTTCCTAGAGACAACATAAAACAAATGTATTACCATAATCTCTTCCTCCCTGTGAAAAACATCTTTCAACTTTCAACTTTCAACTAAATAAGCAAAAAAAAAAAAAAAAGGACAAGGAGAAGAGCATCAACTACACAGACAGCTGGAGCTGCTTTTTGCCCCCCTAGGATTTCAACTGTCCGTTGTGAGTGTGTGTTTGTTTGTTTTGTTTAGTTTTTGCTACTCTCTCCCCCTACAGTGTGTTTCATGAGCTTAAATCATTTGTCACACTCCACTGAATATGATGGTGGAAAGGTAAAATGTGATGCCAATGAAGAACTATGAATAATTCAAAAGTTTTATCCCCCCCACCCCCCACAAAGCATTTGCCTTTGTAATCTTTGAGCATACATTTTTCCAGGATTCATAGCTATATTTTGCTCCTGTGCTGTTAATACTTTTCTGGGGATGAACGCAATTAACTGCCATTTTTGGCCATAACTCATTGCCAACTCACACACCTGGTTCATGTCAATGATAAATTGTTTTGGAATTATTTATAAACCTAACATCACATTAATAAATTTACACGGTCCCTGCTATTTTATATAATTTTTTATTTTATGAGCCGGCACTCCTCCCATCCAGGTCAAATTTGTGCTGTCCCTTTTTGATTTTACATGCACTTTGACACAGACAGTGACAGGAGTTCATTTTTGTGGTGCAGATTTCTTGGATTGCATTTATTCTAAAACATTTCTATCTTCTGATTATGGCAGGATGAAACCGCTATCTTCAACAAGAAAACGGGAACAAAAACAGCCGACCCTAGATGACAAAATTTTAAATGTGACAGGTATAACATGTCATATCTTAGGTGTCGGGGTATGCTTTTTATTGGCTCAAACTTACACCTAGAACACTCATTTTAGTTCTTGCTGTTAAAAAGTGCCGTAAAACCATGTGTGTACTTAAATTTTACATGCATCTAATGTCTAATTAGATGCACAATTTATTTAGAATAAATTATTTATGCTGTGAATTTTATGTGTAATTTTAAAAGACTAAAGCAACCACTTCTGTTGGATGCACATACGTTTTTACAGGTCTGTATAATGGCTCAGTCACACTGGAGGAAAAATACCAATGCAACCACTTTGGAGCTATAAAAAAAATAATTAGCTTTAAAAAAGTAGTTATGGCGACTGTCTGACGTTGATCATGCAATATCCTCAATGCCTGGACAGCCACTTTTGATTGCAGGGTATCTGCACAGGTCGCCTGTTACCCAACAATCACAGTTTGTCTCCTATTAACTGCAGTCGTTCTCAGACAGATTGGCTAAAGTTTGCAAATTACTGGCATTTATTATATATATGAGTCAGTCTGCACCAGTGTGTGCAACTTGTCTATGATGCATCTTTTTGCAGTAGGTAGACTTAACTCAGTTGGTTGCCAAATCAAATCATGGTAGTTAATGTGAATTTCTATATTGATAACTAGCAAAAGAACCCTATCCCAGCTACTATAGGGCACACTCCAGGCTGGCAATCTGACACAGGGCGCACATGTCTCAGTATGAACAAATTAAAACAAACAAAGAGTGTACAGAAATATTTTTAACACTGGCATCAGTAAACCATGTTCAAATGACTTGTTGTGATCTTGCTGCAGTAGCTATTGACAGAACTTGGCTGCTAATTAGCTACTAATGTTTGATTATGTCTGGAGTCTAATTAAATGGTGCTTCAGAATTTTAACAGAGATTTGTTCTACATATCCTTTCCTGGTGGAACAATTACCACTTGCCAACGTTGCTGACAATATTTTGACAATTTTGACAACACTTTCTTTTATTAAATAACAAACAAGTTACTCTAAAAAGACTGTTGAGTAGAATTTTCAGTAATTCAGTGGATAAGGTGACACATAACTTTGTATAAATTGCAAGTAAATTCGTTCATAATACAACAAATGTACTTTTATTATATTTTTTTAAATATTCACCTTAAAAAAATCCAGTCATGGCGCTTCTAAAGCTTTTCATATGTTCATGTAAATCAATCCTTTTTGGAGAAGAATTAATGGGTGGATAAAACACGAGTGGTGGGTGCAATAAAGATGATGTCAATTTTGTAACATGAGCGCCTGGCCAAAGATCCCCTAGTGGAGGGAAACGGGGCCCAATCCAGGAGTCCTATTACTCTGTCTGCATGGGTAATGTCCTCAGATGATCCCTACTAGCAGTCTCTGAATGAAAATCAAATGACTAAACAGAAGAGAGGAATTAAGCGAGTGGAGGAAACATACTGAAAAAGACAGCAAGGAAACCAGTTCAGCTTTGGACTGAGTACTGTTGTCTGCAAGAGGAAAGCAGAATTAAGCCATTCTCTGACACATCCCTCCTAAAATAAACATCCAGATATTGTGATCAAAGCTATTACAAACTCTTCTGCCCCAGAAGAATCACAGTGCTATTCTAATCACCTGCCTGCTGTGGGTACAGCATCAAAGTGATACAATGAAAATGCCACCGGGCCTCCCAAATAATTATGCACATTTAAAATCCCAACACAAACAGACATGCGCGCACATCGCAGGTTGAAACACTGCCTTGCCCCAATTGAGCAGATGAAAAAGTGATAACAATGACTCCTTCAGCTGGATAATAGAAAGAGGTGTACTTACAAGTTCTTATCTTTCTCTCCATCTGCAGCTTTCACTCTCCCTTTCTGTGTCATATCCCTTCTCCCCTCAGCACTGTTCCCACTCATGTACATGTGTACACTGGGGGGAACCTGAGAAGGATCCATTACACGCACAGTAACTGATGCCAAATTAAGTTTATGCAAGCGTAAGCTCAAATATGTTTGTACAATGAGTGCTAAGGGTGTAATAATACATGCATTTGTCTTGAACCATTCGCCGTGTGATTCAGTGTGAAATATTCTCAGATCGGTGCACTTTAAACAGCCCTGTGTACAGTCTACTCTTACTGACAAGTATGCAGCATCTGGGAGGTTTTTTTTCTTAGGGGAAGAATTGTGGTCATTTCAGACTCTTTTTATATAAAAAAAATACATGCAATTATTTTATTCTTTTGTACAAAACTGTAACTGGATACTTCCAAGTGAAACTTAGGAATAAACGAAGAGAAACGCATGTTGATAGAGAAATCTTTAGAGTGCCGCCCACATCTCTAGAGGAGGTTTAGTTAGCAGAGAGCGAGCAAAGCTCATAAGACAAAGCCCTTCTCTAACTAGGTTAAAGGGTTTTCCTCTACATCCATTAGCCTGGTAATGAACCACTGGCCCTTTTATGACTTCCCACAGTGGTGCTATCTGTATCTCTCACCAAGTGTTTATGCTATATTCAGGGGGAAACGTTATTTGTTGAATTGAAAGCCTTACCTTAACAAAAGAAACAGAATAATTTATATTTTCACACTTTATATGCTTCAAGTTGTAACATGCAGCAAAGTCAATAATCTAATAAAAAAAAAAGAAAACTTATTTTCTTGCCACTGCCTTGTGATCACGCTTTTCTGTAGGAGAAAAAAATGAATGAAAACTCTGGGTACCATAATTCAGATTACTCAAAACATTATGCGCATTGTGACTAGGGAGGCAAGCTATATCAACACACCTCCCAACTTTCCTTATCTTACAACACTAACAACAAAAAAGTGAAAAAAGAGCAACATTTTAAGGCTACACAAAAGCTAGTGCAAGAGGTAAAATATGGCACTGAGAGTATATTACTCCATCCCCGTCAATTCATACAAAGGAAAAGAGGACATGTCAGCGCTGACGTGACAAGATGCTATCATCCCAACACCTGGAGTATTACTTACAGCAGTTTTACGTGGTGCTGTTTAACCCAGTCGGGCCTGTTTGATTGACCCATCTAGCAAAGTGTTGTTCCACAACCTTTTTGCACTACATTGACAGCAATAAGATGATAGGATCAATAGTAGGCCTGCAGATTGTTTGTGTGTTTGTGTGCTATGTGCACGTGTGTCTTTCTCTGCCATCAATCCGCAGCAGGATAACTGCTTATTCTGCCCTTAGGTTGCATCAACTTCAATGGCTCACTGTGGGAGAAGGGTTCCAAACCAACATCGATACAGAGCATGCTGAGACACAGGGAGAATGACTGATTGAATGAAACCTTGGACTGGTATTTGAGACCAAAGTCTCTGACAACAACAGCTCAGGCTGTCAGCCTTCCAAATAGACAAAAAAAACCCTAACACAAAGCTTCAAGGTTAAAAGGAAGAGGGCAAAAACGATAGGAAAAAAAGAACGAGGATGGTTTGTTTGAGTAACTGCTAGCACTGTTAGCTAGGAGGTGAAAAAGGCAGACAGCTCATATAAATACACTACAGTGTTTTGAGGGTTTAATATGAACTACAGTGGTTTCTCTCCAGAAGACTAATCTGTGCTTTCAGTATGATGTCAACTGCTGAAACACTGAAAAGCCACTGGTGGCCTTAAGTATCTCTTCTTACAAGAGACATGCACAATATGCTGGATTGTAAATTTGTTACAAATTAACAAGAAATACCAGTTTTCCTGAACACACACACACACACACACACACTATAAAAGCATGAATGATTAACTTAAATTGCCTTTTCAGGGATTCCACAGGCATATGAAATACAGACACTCATCACTGGCATCTGTGCAGTGATGATGTGCAGAGTATTGGAAGATAACGCTCTCTTTTCATTTCATTTTAGTTTTCTTCAAATCATTCAAGTTTGTAAAAGCTTTGAACGAGTTTGCATATTGCAGATAACAACATTATGCTACTAAGGGTTTGTTGCTTTACTTGAGGTGTGCAGAATCGCAATATTTTAAATCAGCATTCAAGCAAACCTCTTGCTAGACATTAAGAAAAAAGATTGCCGTTCCATCAATCAGTTTTTTTAAACGTGCCTCCAGCTAGGCTTAACTAATCAAGATCAGAATGCAATCATAATTTTGGAGATCAGAATCATTAAATAGGGGTCTTTTAAATAAGTTCCTCTCTGCAGTCCTTTTACTTTTTCAAGCAAATGACTGAACGATTTCCAATGGCTGAAACAAATGACAAATGAGTAAATAAGTGAGTATTCTACAGTATCATTTAATATTGTGTTCAGTATTTGTTTTTGCTATTCAGACCTTTTAATTTTTTTTCGGGGGGGGGAGGCTAAAGATGATGTCAGTAAGAGGGGGGGTCCTCTTATAGTGTTCTAATTGGGGCCAGCTCCAGGCAAGGCCATGATAAATGCCTTGTGGCTGAACAATACATTTATAGCGCCTGCACCAAAACTTACGAATTATGAATCAGACCTTGAGAGTGCATTTGTTTTCCTGTTTTTATTGCATTCTAAATGAAAATAAAGGAAGTTGTAGATGAAATACAAAATCTTAGTTTTAACAAATTTAAAATTAAAAAAAACTCTGATAACCAGAGACATTCGTCATTCGTATTTGCCGCATGGCAGACAATTAATTCTGACAACATAGTAATTTCATTCCCTTGCAAAATCCTTCCATTAATTAATCTCAAATGCAACTTTCTCTCATCTCCATGTGCAATGCTGCTGCTTAGAGTTTGACAAGACCAGCTGTCTGGGATATTATAAAATCTTTTAATTACAGGTACTGACAGTGCAGTTTTCTTAAAACATCATTACCATGTAACAAGGTATTTTTTGTTTGGCACTTTTTCCATTAATTTTGTAAATAAAGAAGTTAGGTAAGTGACATGATGTTGATATTCGTAAATTAGAAAGAATCATTAAAATAGTAGAAGAAAGTCTGAATAAATTTAATTTAACTTTATGGAAGCTTAAGCTGACTTAACGATTAGTTAATTAAAGGTAGGCTATAAGATAAGTGGCTTATCAGGAAATCAAATTATTGTTTTATTTAAATTATGATTTTTTTCTGTTAATGATCACATTGGATCAGGCTGAGCTTGCTATGGAACCCACTGAGAACAGTTTTAGGTTATTATTCCCCACTGACATCCACAAGGGTGGGATTGAGTGCCTATCCAACAGAGACACACACACACCAAGTGGAGGCCTCAGTATTTGAAAGAGTTGTATCTTATTTGGATGATTTTAAAAAAGCGATAGTGCAACAAAAATGCAACAGCAGACTGTGCAAACAGATACAGTTAAAAAAAAGCATTTTTACTTCGTACAGTTTAACTCCAGCAACAGTGTCCCTGTTCTAAATCTGTTACACTGATGCACAAACACTAAACTGCCCTGAAAGACAAACCCGATGCCAAAGAAGTTGACGTGGTGTATAAAGTGGAATTCACTGCAGCTCTCATGAACCTATATTTGATACACAATAGACTAGTGAAAACAGATCACATATTTAAAGAGACAAAATGTGGTAATTTTGAACTTCATGCCAATAACACTTTTTAAATTTTCATTTATTAGCCATTATTTATATAGAGTATAGAGTATAGAGCCAGTTTACCAGGCTCTATACTTATTTTTGGTTAATTTGATTTTGAAGCTTTGGACTGTTAATATAAGTTTATATAAAATGCTGTATTAATAAAATCATGTCTTGCTCTAAAATGAACCACTAAAAAAATATTTGCTAATGTTTTACTGAGTTACTTCCTGCATATTAGATGGCTCAAATAAAAAAAAAAAGTAAGCTAAGTAAAACCAATAGTGATATAAGGAGAATGCTTCCTACACTGACTCCTACACTCGAAGTGCCAGAGTTTCTTGAGGGATCCCATGGGAAGGTCAAGCATAAAGTAGAAAGGTTCCTGAGGTAACTGAGTTGGTGAAGACCATGCCGTCATCTTTTGTTGTGCTGTTGCCAGCTAACTGCTAACCGTCATCGCAAGGGATTGGCACTAAGAACAGACAGCAGGAGAGCGGTGATGTCCAAGTTCAAGCAGAGTAGTGACAGCTAGTGCCTTTTGAAAAACTGGCCGTGGTGCCACCAAAGGGAACTAGAGGATAGGCAGTGAAAAGTTCAGCCATCTCATCCTGGCTCACTATCACTCTCCCTCCACTAATCTGACAGCTGATTCATGCCAGCATACCTCACAGGCCTATTTCTTTCTCCTTCAGTCTTTTTGTTTACATTGAAATATTGTTTCTCATTAAATAAAACTTTTATTGTGACTTCATGCTGTATATCTACCACTCAGACCAAACTTTCTGAACATGTCAAATGACATCACTATGAACCATTCTGACCAGCCATACATAAACTCAGCACAAACACAAACAGTTCATTAGACTGATTGAAAGACTGCCTAAGGGAAATGGCTGGGGTATAGCACCACTGACTGATCGATTCATTGACTGATTGATTTTAGGGAGTGGTGCCACTTTTCCCACTCTAAAAAATGCTGATGCAGTCCCCTCACTTAATCGCTGACTTCATACCTCATTGATTTATCCTTTTGTACATTTAAATGAAAACCAAATTGAGTGCACAATCACTCACACAATGTATATTCAGAAAGACCAGTTGCATTTATGCAGAGAAAATATTCCATCTCTCCTGATATCTCTTCTTGTCTTTCCCCTCTCTTTGCATTTCAGCCCTCAGCCTATCTGAACTATTCACAGAGGGACTGCTAACAAGATGTTACCTATTAGATCCTAGGATGGTGGAAGCCTTTAACTATGATGTGTCATCAACATGCCTGTTTTATAGCAGCTTGGTGATTGGAATATTCCCTACCACTTCTCCAATAGTTGGCTAATTGAGAATGAGGGAGTGATGATTAATTATCTACTCCCAGTGCACTGTTTACCTAGATGATCATGCTGATGAGGGGTGATTAAAACTGCACTGCCACTCAAATTCAGGCTTTGTGTCAAGCATTGTGTAGATCTGGCGATCTAAGTCATTTTTCTACTCCTTTTACCATGGCTGCTGTTTGTAAAATCCTCCTCTAATTGTATCTTCCGAGTCATGTTCAAGAAAATAGTGCATGAACAACCAACAGCTGATTTAAGAGTATTACAGTTTCATTCATATATTGTGAATTCTTGGAGAATCCTGAACAGCTTAAGGAAAGGATGACAGTACAGAAATTTGCTAGTCAGTACCAATACCATTGAATTACCAAATAAGTGTGAAGTGTGATCACTCCAACAGTAAACACACACGCATGCTCAAGTAGTGTGTGCGAGAGTGAGAGAGAGAGAGCTCAAGCGGTGAGCGAAGAAGGTGTTTGGTGTAACCAACACCTTCTGCAGAGATCAAGCTGGAAAGGATGTGCAGCAGGTCAGGATTAGGGATGGGTACCGGTGGGTTCTGACATAAACGGTAGTAACCAGACCGAAAAGCAGCGCACATTTCGGTGCTTTATTTCGGTGCTTTTTTTTCCTGAGCTGTGATACACTTCTAGCCAATCATTTTACGTTTCCGAGGATAGTAGGCGGGTCCAGGTACATACGTTCTTTTAGAGCAGAGCTACAGATTAAAAATGCCCAAGGCGAAGCGGTCAAAAGTCTGGCTGTACTTCACAGCCAAAGATGCAAACTCAGCAGCCTGCAACAAGTGCTTTAAGCTGATACTGTGATACAGTCAAAAGAGGTAACACCTCAAATCCGATGAAATACCTGGCGACGCATAGCGGGCTTTTTTTTAAAAGCCGAGAAATGCGCCGTATTTGATAGTTTGCTGCGAGACCTCACACCGAGCACATCTACTGCGGGTGTGGTGCCTGTTATCAGGTTAGCAACATCCCCAAAAACACGAAGAGGAGAGTCCTGGCCCCTAGCCCTGCCAGTGTAGCAGAAATGATGAGGATGATGATGGCAGCAGCCGTTCTTCTCTGCGTGAGTAGCTTAATGTTGTTCGTGTTTAATTTACGTTGAGTAGGCTAACCACGTTATTACATTAATGCATGTAAGGTGAACTAGCAAACATCATCATAGCTACATGCGGCTGTCCCCATAGCTGCAGAAAAGGCTAACATTGTTATCTTTTTACAAAAAAACAGCTGAACATGAGAGGTTTTTGGACCAATTTTGTGTTCTCCCTTCTTTAAGCACCGGTTTGAGCACCGTTTGAGCACCGGCACCGTTTCAAAAGTACCGATTTGGCACCGGTATCGGATAAAACCTAAACGATACCCATCCCTAGTCAGGATGATTAAGGATAGAGAATGAAATAAGAGTATGCGGAAAAGACTGAAAGAGTACTCGGAGAAGCTGTTGGATGAAAGAAATAAGATGACTGATGGACCATAGCTAGTGAATCAGGAAGAATCAGATGGTTGGTCCAGATGTCATACCTGTGGAGATATGGAGATGTCTAGGAGAGGGGGCAGTGAACATTTTATCATTGTTCATGATTGTTTAACACCTGAGGACAGTGTATAGCTCTGTCTTTTTCAGAAATCATTACTCTAGTAACCCCCATCACATCAAAAACTTCACTGACTTCACCAACAAGTTTCAGAAACCAACCCCGGGGTCCAAATGAAATCATAATGTTGTGATCTCACTCTTCACTTGCATACCTACAACTGAGGCCGTAGAGACTGTCAGACAGCTTCTTAGAAAACAGAACCAGCTTAACTCCTGATCAGATTTGCACACTGTTAGACCTTTGCTGTACCACTAAATATAAAAAAAAAAGGGTTACTACAGACAAAAAGGCAGATGTGCCATGGGCTTCACACTGTCACCTATAGTACCCAACCTTTAAATGGACGAAGTGGAAAGTAAAACTCTTAGCTCTTTCAAAGGGACAGCATCTAGCCACTGGTACAGATATGTTGATGATACCGGGGTCACAATCAAAATCCAAGAAGCAGAACTCTTCACTGTTCACATCTCAGTTTCTGTCCACTGAGTTCATCAACTCAGTGGACAGAAATATAAAGTTCACCGGTGAAGATACAAAGCAAAATAGTTTACCATTTCTGGAGACCAGTACCTACAACACAAACTTAGAGTAATCAGGACGTATGGCTGTGAAGGTCATCCAAGTCATCTTAGTCTAAGGAGCTTGGAAAGAAAAGCGTCTGGACTTTTATTGAGTTGCTTGAAGACGTTTCACCTCTCATCCGAGAAGCTTCTTCAGTTCTAAGGGTCAAATGGTGGAGAGTCCCACTGGGTTTAAATCTGCAGGGTCAAGTAATCAGGACCCTGCAGCACCGGGGAAAATGTTCCCTCCAAGCCAGGAGGGAAAGAAAGGTCTTAAAACATGTGGTTATCCCATTTGGGCTTCTGCAAATCAGCAACGATACACCGTAAAGGTCAGACACCAACTAGGGAGAAATAGAATGACAAGCAGAACACTGTCATCCCTTATGTAACAGGTTTACCAGAGAAACTCGGGAGATTCTTCTCCAAGCACAAAATCCCAGCGTACTTCAGACCCAGCCGCATCTCAGACAAAAACTGGTTCATCCCAAGGAGACAACTCCCAAACACAAACTAAACAACATAGGGTATTCTGTGCAAAGCAGCAAGGAATGCTCAGACCTCTAGATTGGAGAAACCAAACAGCCACTTCATAAACAACATAGAAGAGTCATCTCGACGGGACAAGACTCAGCTGTACATCTGCATGTAAAGGACAAAGGTCAATCTTTGAGGATGGCAATGTTCACATTTTGTACTGAAAAAACTGGTTTGAAAGAAGAGTGAAAGAAGCCATGTATGTCCACTGTGTACGACCATCCTTGAACCTACAATCTAATTTTGAGATTCCTTCCCAGGCACCTTAACACCCACTCATATCTTCTTTCAGATCATCTCAGTAGGCCAAATGATAAGGTCTCACAACCTCTGCCAATAATGACCCACACCCTTTTTCACATCTTGGCTCTTGTCATAAGGCACATGATCAATAGTGGGTCAAAGACCCTCTTAAGGGACAACTCCCACTAGGGCTTAAATACCTGGGACTCTTCACCATTTCGTCCAAGAACTGAAGAAGCTTATTAGAGGTGAAACATCTTCAAGAAACTTAAAGAAGTGCAGATGGTTTTCATTCTAAGCTCAGATTTGTGTGAGAAGGTGCACTGCCAGTGCCTTACAAAATGACCTTCAGTTAGCTATTTACATGCATGTTTCAAACCAAACTGTCAGGCACAGTTTCCTTGAGGAGGGTATTACAATCAGACATCTTTTACAGGGACCTCTGCTCATAGACCAGTACCGCGCAGTCTGGGGAACACCAGAACACCAGAACTGGCAGGTCTGCCACTGTGACAGAAATGAAAGAGTCTGGAGAAGCAATGGCATCTGTCACATGTGCTCAATGTGAACCTGCTCTCATCTGTGAAGAGAACAGAGTGCCAGTGGCGCAGCGTTGTAGTTGCTGAATCAACATGTAATTCTAGATCAGCTTCCCTGGCACTGATCTGACAAGTCTCTGGATTTGGAAAATTGGGACTTGATTCTGCTAAAATAGAGAGTACCCCATTTTGTGGGGTTGTTGTTGCTGGTGGAAAGTTTTTTATTCACAGTGCACAATCCATTATTGTGACTGTTAAAACATTTGACAGTCACATCCAAATTAGCTGGGTAAGGGTGCACGCCAAGGACATAAATAGGACTTATTGGATTCTAATGTGCCTTCCATCCTCTTTCCATCTGGAGACTGAAATGTATTTGCCAAAACAAGTCTTGAGGAGAGTGGGGACTGGCCTCTGTTTTTAGCCATTAGTGATTTGATGAAGGTCTTCAGCGATGCCACATAGAAAGGAACATGTTGCCCAAGTGGCAGCCAGCCATAATGACTTGCTTCAGATCATATAAACAGATCAGTCAATTGCCAAACCAAACAGCACCAAACGATGGGTGACAGCCTAGACTAACTGCTTCCATAGTTTATTTTTACCCCTTTTTTTACAATTATACTGCTGTGCAATTCATTTCTTGAAAAAAACGGAGGAACGTGCATTAAACTGAGTCACTGTGGAATGACAGCACCACACCTGACCTTTATTAACACTCCATTACAAATGACACAGATGTTTATGAGCAATTTATTTTCTTTTATTCAGTTGCATTTAGGTAGACTGGAAATATCATCTAACATTTGTGGGAGAAATTCAGAGTGAATTGAATTAAGATGGAAAAAAAGAATATGAAAAAAGATACTGCTGTGTATCCAGTAGTGGACACTACTGAATTCATCACTCCACAACACAGTCTGTAAGACTCAAAGTACCGCTTTGGATCATCAGTCCTCACATAACACATTGTTAAAGTCTTGCTCAGTGGGGCAGGATAGACACAACAGTCAGAAAAGCCAGAAAAAGGGGACAGGAAAAATGGAAAGGCCAGCAGCTGAGAAAAAGCCAGAGGGTCTGAAAAGCACAGGCTTTTTTATTTGAATATTATTTGAATGTCAAATGATAGCAATTTTCTATGCCCATCTCTCCGCCAGGACTTGTGAACACAGAATACATTTGTGGAAATCACAGACACCCCAGTACATTTAGACTTTATTTTACATCGTGCCTCTGACTATGAGTTCCAATCTCCTCTCTCGCCAGTTTTTCTGTCTTCCTGTCCATTTCCTGTCCTCTTTTCCTCCTTCCTTCTGTCTGAACCAGCCAAGGGTCCAAAATTGTCATTTGTTTTCAGAGCTAAATACATTTTTTGTCATTAGAAATGTTGTAGAGGGTTAATAGTTTGTGTGAAATAACAGTTAATGATAGTCCATTATTTGTCATTAAAAAACAACAAATAGTTATTGTTTTAAAACAATCCATAAATTGATGTAAAATTTATCATTTGGTGTAGTTTTAGCAAAATAATGACTGACTATATACTGATTAGGTAGGCTGGCTCTGTGATTGGCTGCAAACTAGACACTCATGAAGCTGTGGTGGACAGCAGGTCACCGAAAAAACTATCCATCCTGATCACCACAGAATGATCATAGATACAGGACATTATTTATACCACATGTTCTGACCCTCTATCAATCACTTGCAATAAAATAACAATAATAATAATGTTCAACTGCAAGTAAAAAAGTAACAAACAAGTATCTCTTTTCTTATCTTAAGTACAGGTCTCATTAGCCAACTCATGCAGATCCATTCCATATGAGTGAACCCTCACTTGATAACAATCTCATCCATCCAATCCACCCAGCTAAGCACATGACCAACAAAATGATTTCTTCACGCTAAATTATGCACAATGACATCTTACACATGCATTATCTGCTGTGCCGTGGGGCCTGAAATGCTTGGCCTCCTCATTGTGCAAGTGTGTGCACAAAAATCCAAACCACAGCAGCGCCTCAACACTGTAGTAAGAAAGGCTCCCGACCCATCTATGATTTAATCCTCATTATACATGCTGACATCCTCCACAGTAACGCCTTTTCAAACCACAGTCTACCAAACCGATTGTAGGCCATTACAAGTGAACGTATTACAGCAGCCACATTGTGCGAGGGAGAAATGTATCTTAAGCATATTTGGTGTGATCTGACGCTAGGTTGTTATGCAAAAAAAAGGCATCCGGTGAAAGCAGAGACATGCAAATGCACCGATTTACTGACACACAGAGGAGATGTCTAGAAGGGCTGAAAATGCTGAAAAGAAACGTAAGGGAATTTGATGGATGAGCTGTGGTGCATTATCTCAGAATGATGTAATGCGGAAGACACAGTTGATCAAGGGAGGCAAAGTGCTGTTTAGCTGATATCTCTGAGTAATGGAAAATCTGCATACATTTTTCTTCAATCCTCAGGTGGCTATGCTAAAATATGCTAAACTGACAGAAGGCCGATTGAAATAAATGATTATGCCCCAGAATTTTCAGCTGTAGCCAGCACCTGTGGGCAATCGCTGTGCTCTGTGTGTTTATGTATGGGTTTGTGTACCAGCTTGACTGTTAGACCTTGAAAGTGAGAGCATTTAGGAAGAGAGGTATACCTGGCAGCTAATGTACTAGTAACTTAAATGAGAGAAATTAAGGAAAAAATCAAACCAGTCACCAAGGGTGGGCGTGAGAAAATACTAGGAAAACAGCCGAAAGTTAGCACGATCTAATGGATGAGGTTAAACACCAGCATTAAAACTACAGTGTGTATATTGTGGCTCAAGAGTTGGGAGTTTGCCTTGTAATCAGAAGGTTGCCGGTTCGAGCCCCGGCTCTGACAGTCTCGGTCGTTGTGTCCTTGGGCAAGACACTTCACCCGTTGCCTACTGGTGGCGCCAGTGTCCGGCAGCCTCGCCTCTGTCAGTGCGCCCCAGGGTGGCTGTGGCTACATGTAGCTTGCCATCACCAGTGTGTGAATGGGTGGGTGACTGGATGTGTAAAGTGCTTTGGGGTCCTTAGGGACTAGTAAAGCGCTATACAAATACAGGCCATTTATTTTTATTTGTGTACTTTGCTGTAAACACACACAATTTCAGATCCATTTTTCGAGGTTGGCTACTGCAAAATCATTATCTTTTTTGCATGCATGTGCAGAATATGCTAACACAAAGCTTTAGTGTTTGCATGTCTGTTTATGCCTTGAGGCAATTGCTATTGTGATTCGTTGCTATATAAATAAAAGTGAATAAAATTACATTGAATTGAACTGATTGAACGCACACTAAACACAGTTGCCTTGTACCATGCCTGAGCATGATTGTTCCCTCTCCCCCTGCTCCAAGGTCTGTGCTCATTCGGCATTTAAAAACTCAGACACAACCTGTTTCTGTCTTTCATGCACATGGACATTTGAAAATGGAGAGCTTTTTAAGCTTCACTGTGGAAGTGGTGACACGCTGTCCTTTAAATATATTTGTCAATTCTTTCACAAAGTGATAGCTGAGAGAATGTTGGAGTTCCATGCTTGGATGTGATTAGTGGTCACAGGTCCAACTGAACTGCGCCTGTTCCTACGTTTCAAGCAAGTGCATTGTGCAAGTGCATAGTAAGAAAATGCTTTTCCTGCACATCTGCAGAACACATTGTTAAAACATCTTTGAGTTTATATCTTACACTAATTTTCAGGCCCCCAGTGGGCCCCAGGTGTTCTGACTGATGGACACGACCACCAGCCACAGCTACAGGGCCTTATTATTAAAGAAGCATTACAGAGCACTGAAGTAAAACTAGTAGCCAGTCATTACATTCATACACATACTGCACATGGTTCAAAGGCAGGGCAAGCCTTGTTCAAGACTAAGAAAGTGAAGTAAGTAGTTCTACATTTTTTTTCCATAATGCATACATCTCTGTCATAAAAAGTCTATCCACTTTCACATGCAGTTCTTCCTGACCTCTTTTCATAAATCATGAGTGAACATTTTTGTTTTGGAAGTCAGCATAGCTCCAAAATAAGTCCTGGCACTAATACAATTATGAGGCCTTCACATACCAATAGGCAGCAGCTGTGCAGAAGGAGTCTCCACTCTGAGACATCCTCTCCTTCTAAACAAGATTGTGTGCCCTACCAAGATCCAATGATGCAGGAATGCTTCCTTTTATTTCCTCATACCAAGACACACTACACAGCAGCACAAACACACACCTGAGTAATATGTTTCTGAGTTCAGAAAGGAAAGTGTATATCTAGGGATGACTGACCTTTTAATTTGGCACCGCTGGGCATTTTTTATTCAAGACATTGCTTGTCTAGTCATGACATTACCAACACAGCCAACACAGTCATGGGGTTCAAGGCAGTGAAAATGTTGCTGCGGCTTTTAAATTAACTCCAAATGCACTTTAAACTCACATTTGAAACTAATTGCTTGTGCTGTTTTATAAAGTACAAACAGGATGCTGGTTTTTATGATCGTTTATATCCATTCAACCTGATTTAAATCAATTAGAGTTCATGGCAAAATCCCAAAACCAAGAGCCTGGGCAAAGGATGTTTCAAATATTCATTGGATATCAAAACAAAAGCTAGGATATTGTTGTTTGTTATTGTTATCACTTTGGTCAGCTGTTAAAAGCCCATTAAAGCTCAAGGATGCTTTGATTTGATGTCTTTTAAACCGGACTTGTGCAAACTTGTGCAAATGGGTCATTCTATCTACAAAAAAAATAAAAATAAACACTTTTCACTTGACCGTCAAATTTAAATGAAAAAAGTGCCTTGGGAAAGACACATTTTAACAGTTATTATGCAAAATTTCAGGTCATGAATGACATTAGTTTTCTGAGAAAAAAAATACTTTAATGGATATTGATAGGAGCATTTTTCTACCATCCCACCATTTGTTTGAGGGGCCATTTTTAAAAAACGTTTATTATGCAAAGAACGCAATATTTTTTAAAGCACTCCAAATCAGGAGAATGATTTCACAAATATTATCTTGAATATGGGAAAGTGTGATATTCCCCAGGTATGACACCATGTATCAAATCCTTTTTAACTTTTATAAAAGGTTTTTTTAATGATATTCTGGGAATATTATATCCAAAGTCTGTAAATGCAACCTCTCTCATTTTCACATTATTAATATATTCATTTTGAAATTATACATCAAAAATAATGTGAGCAAAAAACATAAAATGAGAAATGAGAGGCAAATGGTCTAAGTCTCAAAACCCACACTGATACTGCTGAAGTTACTTTAATACTGTGAAAGAACCACAGGGTGTCCTTTATAAATGAGATGTCGGGGCAGACACTGACATAAGGTTACTAAAGAATCCCCCAAAACTGCAAAGATGGAAAAAAAAAACAGGTTGAGAAAACTGAATGTTTTGTGTTGGTTCAAAGCTGTTTGTGAAGACACACAGCACACAATAATTGACATAGTCAACGACACAAAACAAATCATAACTAAAGGCACGCTTATCGGGTTTATCATGGCTAGGTCTGCACCAAAATACCAGTGCTGATAAATCATTTCCAAAAGGCCAACTGCACCTGCAAATCTTGTAAACGTCCCACTGCATGTGCATATGCTGACACACCCAACAAAGTGAGGAAGATCACATCCATTGGATTATCCGGTTATTCCCTGAGATCAAAAGCACTTTTCACAACAGCTGGTTGGGAATCAAACTGTCCTGGCTCCTTCATAATCTTTTAGCATGTTTGCATTTACATACTGCTACACTTCTAATCGCAATAACACGCACCACTTCTTCCTTTAAAATGCATCTGTTCATTTTAAATGAAAGACATTACAGTTACAATCCACATACACTTAAAAAATCCAGCAGCTGAACTTACGTGAAGAAAGAGTGAAGCACATTTGCTTATTTCAAACCACATGTTAGCCTGTACTAAGTAGGAACCTGCCAATGTCAAGCTGTGACTATCTCAGTTAATACAGCCATGTTTCCTAAATCATCATCTTAAGAGGCTGACATAATAATGTCATATAGCCTATAGGAGGGGAAGTAACTCATTCAAGCAGATCAGTGGTGTAAGAAAGGTGCCTTTGGAACTAGATTACTGAGGTACAAGTTGGATCAAAACACTTCATTAAATATGTTTCTTTTTGATCAAAACAGTATTTTAAAACGTTCCTATATATTATATTGTTTCTTTGTTTTACTCAGTGAAGTCTCTATTCTCATTAACCTCAGAAACAGTGGTAGGCCCTAGACCTCTATTTTAAGACAATGATCAGTTCCATGTGCTCTAAACCTCTGATTACACGTTTCATGTTGAGACAGATAATAAGTTGAACTATCACAACATATACAGGTTATTTCCTGGAATAAACAGCACTTACTTACAGCATGCTGGAGATAAAAAATGCACACATACACTGATACCACCTTTTAAAATCTATCCGTTTTCAATCAAATGAGGAATGGTAAACGGCCTGTATTTGTATAGCGCTTTCCTAGTCCTTAAGGACCCCAAAGCGCTTTACACACTCAGTCATCCACCCATTGGTGATGGCAAGCTACATTGTAGCCACAGCCACCCTGGGGCGCACTGACAGAGGCGAGGCTGACTGACACTGGTGTCACCGGGCCCTCTGACCACAATCAGTAGGCAATGGGTGAAGTGTCTTGCCCAAGGACACAATGACCGAGACTGTCCAGGCTGGGGCTCGAACCAGCAACCTTCCAATTACAAGGCGAACTCCGAACTCTTGAGCCACGATCGGCCATCGAGGGCACATTTGATGACTTTATACAAAACAACACCCTGATGTTGCATCATATTGAGAAGGCAGCTGCGCAAGTTACACTGTGACAATCACCGGTTAACATGGGCAGCTGTCTACTGCCTATGTTAATGTGTTTGCTAAATAAGCAGCAGCAGGTGTTAACCAGCTGACAGAGTTAACAAGATATACGCAGGTAAACTCAAGTCTCCATTGAGTTGGTTGGCCATGTCACACGGAAAGCACCCGCTTCTGAATTATGGCACGGAAAAGCGCTTTTTTATCACTTTAAATTTATTATGAAGACAATAGTAGGACTATAGCATGAACTGGAGCTCAGTGAGCTCTTGAAACTTGTCAAACCTTATGATATACTGACAGGCAGAGGGGACTACTTATTGAAAATGACGAATCTGCGGATGCAACATCTGGAACATCGAGTGGACAATGTAAACAAATCTCAGCAGTTAACATGATGATATCAGTTAAACTAAAATAGCAAAAGTTGACAAACACATGCTAAAATGAAAGCTTTTTACCTCTTCACTAACTTCACAGCTGGCGTTATAAGCAACTAGAAAAAAACACCTCTGTGTGTAAAATTGTGCACATTTAATGTGAAATGACTTTTAGTATTTCAGTTGACATTTTGCACATTTTTATCCTTGAGCTTCATTTTCACACGTTGTTAGCTTCAAAACAATTAAGCTAGCAATCTGGGAATTCAATAGTCTACTTCAACACTGAACACTTAGCTTGTACCTATATGTATTTTTAGCATCCCGTTCAGTAGTTCTGTTCATTTGTCTCTGTCTGTTCGACCACCATCACAAAGTCAAATTAAACCATGTTAAGTACTATCTCAGCATGTCAGGTGAAGGTTGGACTGTACCATTACTGTATGAAGAGGAGCCACCCATTTAGCAGTGAACATTTTTGGCCTGGGTTGTGTTGAGGCCAAACAACACAATTTAAACCATTGCTTTACCATCACAATAGAGTAATCCAACACTGAGGAAAACTGTCAGTAATTCTCCTTTCTCTTAATTTCTATACACCCCCTAGCAAACCCATGCAATCAGTCCATCCTGTCAGTTTTATTCTACATTGGGAACCAATGTTGACACTAGTAAAAATATGAAATCCAAAAGCAGTTACATTGCAACTGAACTATGTTAACCTGGGAAAGACGGCGAGGGAGATGTATCTCTTAGCAATGTCAGACAGGCAAGCTGCTTTCTTTGAACCCAGTGCTCTGCCTCCTCACTCCTCCTCCTCCACTAAGGAGTCAGGCACAAGGAAAACACCCAAAGGGTTCAGAAAACCATGCTCTGCAGTAAGCAGAAACATCCTTAGCATTTAACACTGCACAAGAGATAAAGATCTGTCTCTCACAGTTTAGCCAATCTTTTCTTTCCTTCTCATTCTGAGCTTGTTTTCTCTGCCTCTCATCTTTGCCACGAGTATCACTATGACTGATGTTCCATCCTAGGCTGCCATATTCTGTCCCCTCACACTGACTTGTTGTCTCTCTCTGTTTCCTACTGGCAGTCCTCTGACCCCTCTTTTCTCTCTTAATAGGAACGGATACATTTTGCTTCCTCCTTCACATGGCCTTCCACAACAGTCCCATTGCCCCTGCACTATGAGATCACAATCCCATCTTCCCCTAGATTCTCTGTACCCCTGTTCACAAGATACATGTTTAAAAAGCACCATCAGTGGAATGGTTTGGTAGTGATAGTCCAAGCATGCAGGCAAGCAAATAGATCAGGAAGTGATATTTTAAACAGCATGTGGGATTCATCATGCTATTAGGATTACTTTGGTAACTTTCTGTTTGCTATCCTGGATTTTTTTAAACATAAAAAAAGAGATTTTCCAATTAAGACATTATATGGACCTAAAATAAAACTCTGTGGACACATAGCAAAGGTCATGATTTGAATTCAAACCTACTAAATGGTAACCAAATTGAACATGGACACTTGCTGACAAGACTATTTGGTTCCCTCTATGAAAGAACAGCTGTGGGGAATTTTGCAGCCACCTTTTTTCTTACCTACATAAACAAGTGCATTAGCCATTCCCAAGACCTCGGTAAATTCATTAAAGCAGCAGGGAGTGGACCAAGGGGAGACAGATAACCTCTCCTTCCAACTGTCAGACAGCCAAGGTTAGCCAATGTCAAACCACAGGTTGCACTCGGCACCAAACCTCATCTCCTCTCTGTCTCTGCCTGTCTTTTTCTCTGGTACAGTCTTACTGTGTTCAGTTTTTTTAAATGCAGCATTATTTCCCACCCTACTTTCTCAACTGTTTTAACCTCCTTCTTAACAAATCATTTCTCCTCATCATCCTCCCCCAGAAGTCCCCCATTACTTACCCAATTCTCTCCTTATTTATTTTTTTATTGTTACCTTTTCTCTTTCACCTTTACCTAATTTCTCCACCCTCTCAGTTCATCCCTCATTCCATCTGACTTCATACCCAAGCCCAAGCTAACAATGAATAAGAGCAAAAGCTCCTGACTGACTGAACTTTGCCCTTTTTGTGCCCTATGTGCATTTGTACAGTGGTGGTATATCACTGTGCAGCACACAGAGATGAGGTCAGTGCAGGAGATTATAACATGGGGTGAACTACTGTGTGTTTTTTTTAATCATTGCGATATACTCAAAACAAATCTGTATGCAAACATATTGCTACGCAAAATCTGCAAAACTCACCTGACATATTCTAAGCGACCAGAAAACTCTGCAACGATAATCACAGTTGAGCTCCTCTCCTCTTAAAGAAGTAGTTATTTTGCAGTTTCAGCATAACACATAAAAACTAGTGTCTCATAAAAGAGAGTAAACATGAGATAGTTTACTTTCCATAATGTAAAGATCACTTTAACTGGTCTTTATTCTCTTTGGGATGTTCATTGTCACAGATCGCTAATGTGTATGAAGTGGTAAGATAAAGTGGAGAAACAGTAAGAAGTAAATCAGATCATGCACTCCACAAACACAGCCACCTTAAACGGTCCCCTGCCTTTGCTTCTCTCACACCCTCTCACTGCTATCTCGTTCTGTTGCTGTGACACTCAGCAGCTGTCCCTGGGCCATGCCATGGCCTATCAGGACCATCTGCAGGGATGAGAAAGGCATCGGCAGCCACATGAGAATCAGCTGACTTTACTCAACCCGAGGTCACAGGTGGTGCCCGGGGACATAAAGAGGGTTTGCATATGAAAATAAATATGCATGCAAAACCTTATCTAAAACACATTCTATGGGATGTGATCATTCTTGTTGAAATTGGGATTAGATGGTGTGTTTTGTGCAACAACAGAAAAATGTATTTAATACTACATAGATAGCATTTTCTTATTTGTTGCATTCTATC
Source organism: Pundamilia nyererei (assembly GCF_000239375.1). Taxonomy (NCBI): domain Eukaryota; kingdom Metazoa; phylum Chordata; class Actinopteri; order Cichliformes; family Cichlidae; genus Pundamilia; species Pundamilia nyererei. The sequence goes on along the minus strand of NW_005187515.1, from coordinate 709,374 downwards.
ACATTTACCTGCACAAGTGCATATTATTGCACTGGGCTCTTATTGCGCACTGAGCACAAATGCTTAGCTATGATATTCCATAAATCTCCACAGTATTTCCTTCAGTGAAAAAGTTCTGACGTTGCACATGCCATCAGACAAAATTTATGCACTTCAAAAGAGCTTACATAGATATTCTGCAGCTACCTTAAGTGCGCTAAGAGGCTTGGGCTTAACATTGCATGACCTCATCACTACATTTACACCATGACCTGACGAAAAACCAGCAGCCCAAACATCAAAGGGCTCCAGTCAGCAGTTCTTGCCCTGAGCCTCGATTATGCTTGGCTCAAGTCTAGTTCGATATAAAAACGAAAAAGAAATAAATAAGAAATGCTAGATGCAATACAAGACTGGGGTAAGAAATTGGTGCAAAGAACTAGGTGGAGATGAGAGCATGTGTGTGGGGGGTGGGGTAGGTATGCACAGTCATCACTAACACATCTGAGGACTGTAAATCACACATAATCATAGCAGTTTTATCCCACCGAGGCTTCAGGTCCCTCCCATTGGCATCACATAAGTCAATAATTCATTTTAAAACAACAACAGCTTAAGCTGTAGCCAGCCCAACATATACACTCACACACAAACCATTTTTGTGTTGTACTTAGAAATAGACCTGACTAGGTTGTTTCATGGTTATTTACTTCCTAAGAACATTCCCTTAATTTCTGCAACAGTGGTGAGTGAAAGTATTAGCACTGGCAGGAGGGTAAACAACAACAAATAATACCAGACTCAGAAAAACCTAGAAAGGTTGACATAAAGAGAAAAAAACCAGATCATAGTTGTAATGTGTGCAGTTAAGCACACACACACACACGTACGCACCTCTAAACCATCACAGGAATCCTGAGCAGCAGTGGTTATGTATGGAGCTGTATGGAGCTCTACCAATAGCAAAGACAGGGTACACACCATGTCTGCTACACACACTTGCATTCATTCACACAGACACTGAGGATAGTGCTGGAAAGTTTGGGGAACGAGGTGCTGAATAAACAGCTCCTCTGTGTTTGAGGGAAAAAATGGCAGAGGGACAGTGAGCGGCAGTCCCAGAGCTGGAGCTGTCCAAGGTACTGAAACCCTCTTACTCCCTCAGACACAATTGGCTGGTTTTGAAGAGAGCGGAGGCAGAGTGGGCTGAAGAGAGGAGCTGTCCAAGGATACGGAATAAACAGCATGCCTTTCCTTTCTGCACCAGATATATTTCCATATACAGAGTAAGCCTCTGTCAGACTGTTTCCTTATACCTTTGATACCATCCAACTGAATTTCCATGCAGCCATCAATGCTGGCTGTTCACAGACAAAATGGGCCGTCTGATGAGCTATAAAAATTATCCTCTGGCTGCATTAAATAGAATCAATAACAACAGAAATTTAACCTTATCTTAAGTTCTAAGAACAGGAGTGGTGCTTAGCGCTTTGTTTGTTGACACATCATGTCTGTGTCAACACAGATAAATTAGAAAAAAAAGACACTGTGTGTATTTTTTTGCTTGGTAAACAAGCAAAAAAATCTAAATTGTTAGAAGCAAAGCATCACCAGAACACAGCAGACGTAGTGTGCTTGCCATTATCACTGTGCCGTGTATCGATTCTGTTAAAAGATTTCTATTTAAAAAGTTGGTCTCATGTTCTCCAGAGCTGCAATGATGAAATATGAGGGCAACAGTTTACACTGGACCAATCGATGTTGGGCGTTTTGTAGCACAATTAATAGTCTAATTTTATTTCATTATTGATGTTTACGCTTTACCAACATCAGCTCTTAATGTGTTAGACTCTACATTTTACAGCTGGAAAATGTGAAACATTGACTTGCTCTTTCAACATCATTCAAATGATGTTTTAATCCTGAACTGAATCATTTATGGAGAATCTGAGCGATGATATTCAGCATAGGTTACCAGGGCGATAAGCTGCCATTAAAATTAAGGCATCTTCATGCAACAAGAAAGTCAGTGTTAAACCCAAGGTTAGCTGACTAACGTAATAGTCTGGCGTTGTGAGACAGGCAGCAGTGTGGGAGAGAGGAAACAAAGCATGTGGGTAGAGATCTGTCCATGGTGCTGAAGCGACGGCAGCTCTCAAAACAGTGGCAGCACTAAGAGCTGTGTGCCAATGGACCGTGTGCACAAAGCATGTCCTTCCTTGATAGTCATGGAGTCCTTGTGACCTATTCCACGGTGCGCCGTGCACCCATTGTTTCTGGTTCAGCTGCACTGCTAAAGTGAAGAGGCAGGAGGTGGCAACGCACTGTGGAATGTGCCACAAACACTTAATGACATCACGGAAGGTCACTGAAATACTCAGAGCTAACACTCCACATTTGACTGCAGGCAGCAGATGGAGAAGATCTGAACTGACTAAACTCTGTAGCTTAAGGAATAATATGAAGGAAGACTGCACATTTATTCTGGACATCTCAAATTTTGGTTAAGCGTTGTGGTTTTGGTTAA
>NW_005187515.1:691115-706304 GCF_000239375.1 Pundamilia nyererei | reverse complement strand
TTGTCGACAGCAGAAAGGAAAAACTGCCTTTTAACAGGAAGAAACCACTGACAGAACCAGGCTCAGGGAGAGGTACCATCTGCCATAACTGTTTGGGGGTGCAAATGCAAAGCAGTGTAAAAACACACAGACAATCAAACAAGGTGAATGAAGAAGAGACATTCAGCCCATCATGAGAAGCTCCCAGCCACCTAGGCCTATTCGAGTAGAACTACTCCTGATCACCTGATCCAACCCTAACTATAAGCAGTATCAAAATAGAAAGTTTTACCACAAGTAACCCAGCTGTCTGAGAGCAAAGTGCTCCATTGGGGTGAGCTTATCTTAAAAACCTCATTGTGGTACTATGAGGTCTTTAAGATAAGATGAGACCTGGATATTTAAGAGTGTGTATGTGGTATATTCAATTGATCCAAAAATACAAAATGAAGCCAGAAATGCTTTTTGATGCCATGCCATTTGTAAAGCGAGGCTGTTCAGCTCTCACATGCACATAAAATATATAGCACCGCTTCCAGCTTCAAAGCAGCATAAGTTAAACCTCCCCATCCATAAGCAATGCATCTCAGTGTCAACTTTCTACCAGCCATGTAGCCTAACAAGTGAAATATATACATCTTCTACCATTTATAATGTTGATTACAAATGCTGGATGTGATCACTTTGCAAATGTGTGAGAACTCAAAGAAATTGCTTCTACTCAGAGGAGAGAACAACACACTCTCTCACTCTACTCGCTGACTTGCTCCGGGCCACACAGGTGTGACTAAGTCTTACAGATTGAGAGTTGAGCTGGGTTAGCCAGTGAATAGTGGGTAACTAGAGCAAAGTGCGCGGCTTGCAGATAGCGGCATCCTTGGAGAAAATGGCTTGGCAAGAGTGTTAGCTTTCAATCGATAATGCTCTGAAGAAGTTTGATAGGTCTTTGGAACGGCTGACTTTTCAGCACAGCTTCTGTGTTTTGGAAAACCTAAGAGGTCCTCTGGGCTCCTGTAATCTGCCTCTGTTTCCTTCTTTTCTCAATTTATGTCTTTTTTCCTCTCTGTTAGTATCTGACTCTCTATCAGCCTGGAAGCTATCCCCTGTGATGATGTTGGCCCTTCTTCTTACTGTAACGTGGGTGTTATTATTCAACTCCATCTCTGGTTTAATGCTGTAAGAGCAAAATCAAATAAGCTAGCGTTTGTTTGTCTTTGTCTTTTAGTTCATGCAATGTGTCTTGTAACACTTACAATTAAAATACACAAGGTAATAAATACCAGTGAATTAAAAACAAAATAATACCCTATTGTGGAAATCCAGGTTTTGATGACTGCTATGTTTCTTCAAGACATGCCAAGGTGACAGGCTGCTGTGCCATATGAGAGGTGGAAAACACCAATACATTCTTAGGGATCTGCTTTGTCAAAACAAGTCCGAGCGTTTCTGGCGCTAATACCATCTGTGACACACATGCACACTTCCTGTCTCCCACACTCTACAGCTTGTTGTACACCGGGGGCCATGTCAAATCACATAGTTATTCCAGGGACTCGCTGGGGAGTGGGAGGAACGTGTCATCGTATATTCCAGTCCCGGAACACCCAGGCCAAATGGTGTGACACACCAGCTTGGAACATAGGGAAAACACTGATGAATCCTGGACTGCTCCATTTGGAAATGGTAGAGAGACAGACTTGGAAACCTGGTAAGTGCTAAACCCCCATAATTAGCACCATTGCAAGGAAGAGTGGCTGTGATCCCAAAGCAGTCAAGTCTGGGCTTATTTAATATCCAGACCATGATCTGAGAGGCTGCAGCTTTGGACACCTTCAGTTTCTGCTGAAACCAATCCCAGAATGTCTTAAAATACAGATAGTGTTCAAAATCACGACAGTTCAGATTTTACACTCGGCATGAAAATACACACACTGTTGATGTGGTTTCAGTTAATATCATCTCAAATTAGTTGTTATTCTAATTTAAAAAAACAAATACCTGCTGGAAACGTGCAACATCTTTTTTTTGTGCAGTAGAAGATGTTTTGCTGGGGGACAGCAAAAGCAGCAAAAACAAACTGCATCATTGTTGCACTATTATTGCATTATGTCTTTAAACAGAGTTTATAAATTGGGGCAACGACATATTTAAGGCATATTCAAGTCAAAATAGTAAGGAATGAGGATTTTATATTTCAGCTCACTGATTCACAACTAAATAGAAGCATATGGGACAGAAATGCAGGAAAAAACAGTAGACTGTGCATTTTCTTGGAGAAGCACACAGTCCGACAAACTAAATAAAAAGTCTGTACTGCATCTCAGCAGTTAGTCAGCAAGTCTCACTGAAGCTATTTGGATGGATGGCTGGACTGAAACAGCTGGACTAAGATGGAGGAAGGGGTGGATGGCCTTCGACTCAGCTCTCCCTCTCCACACACCCTGCTCATTCTCTCTTCTCCGCCTCTTTTCCTCTTACCATCATTCTGACACATTTAGCCTTCACATCTTTGCTTTTCTCCTTCAGAACAGGAAAGTGGCAGCCAAAGTGGCAGATTGGCACAAATGTGACACAGGTCTCATTTGCTTTTGACAAATAGGAAAATGGGGAGAAAAAAATCTGCATCGGCAACAGAGAAGTTAGTAAAACGGAAATTTGAAAGAGTGCAAAGAAAAATTAGCACCGTGGCTATCAGTGAGATTGTTTTTTTTACTAGTAAAAACAAATATTCAAGAAACACAGTGCTTGAAAGCCTGATACATTACAACTATACAAATACAATAAAGCTAAATGTGACTGAACTCAATGCCTGTTTTATGTCTGTTTTTACTTTGAATCTCAAAATTGTGCCAGCAGTCATTGCTCAATGGTGCTTCTGTATTCCTGGCTCATTACAACTGAGAGAATAGTGTTGAGTAATTGTTTGACCCTGTCTGCTCAACCTGTGCCCTTGGCTCCTGAGAGCGCTCGACATGAGAGTTCTGTGGGATAAATGGTGGCTATTCCCACATTCTGCCCTGTGGCCGCCTGCGAAAAGAGTGCCATCGTATCAGTGACAAGAGAAGCCTGATGAAGGTACGCTGGCTGCACAAACCCAAAGCAAACCCCGGCAACAGCAGAACCACCTCTCTAAAAAGACCCATTGTGCCCTGCCAAAGCCTTTCCCTCTCTGCAGTGAAGTGGCCATTGTGGCTTGCAGAATAGTCACTCCTTTCCATTGCCTGGTGGGAAAAGTGCTGTCGTGCTGGGGTTGAGTGTGGCCGTGGTTGCAGGAGTAGACAGTATCTCAATATCATGACCCCCATCAGCCCCCGAGTGCCCCCTGTCGCTCAGTTCATTCATCCTGCACGTAGGAACAATCCAGACCTAATTTCAGATGGTGAATAAAACATAAGGAACAGCTGAACGCTGGGACTGGAAAATAGTTACACTTCAGAACGGGGCTAGAGCTGGACTTGTAGGCTAAGGAGCTTTTTGCACGAATAACTCATGTTCGAATATCTCATATTGATTTGGCTGCAGGGATGGCTCCATGAAAATATGTTCATTTATGACAGTGCGGACAAAAGCTTTATGGATTTCTAGAAGAGGAATAAACTGTGGGGGAGAACAACAATTCTCTTAAGGGCACTTGACTGAGAGCAGTACTTACAGTTATTCAAGTTGGTCTGTTGAGATTCACGAAAGAAGGTGGGAGGAGGTGTACAGAAAAGAAAGAAAAACATGCACAGAGACAAGCTCGGTTAAAAATGTGGTCTGAGGAAACCTGGCTCGCTGGAACTCAGCGGCCAACGCATGAATGAATGGAAATATAGATCTGTGTTTGGGTCGGCGCAGACGCATTCATATTGATAAGTGATGACTGAACTCTCCACACTCCCTGCATCTTTAAAAATGGTTAAAGAAAATAGCCTCATACTGTGTTTTGATGTCTAAATTGTGTGTAAGTGGTTAATGTTAAAGTCCAGCACTTATCTTTGGAAGTAAATGCTATTGTGTGCTTCGATATGCAAGTGTTATGCAAACAAACTGCATGATTATAGAGAACTAGCAATAGTGTGGATGACTGATATCCCACAGCATAAGGATTAGTTACTTACACCCACTCCTCAATTATGAGCATAAAACTCTTATGTGGGGTTTTTTTGTGTCCCATATCCCTGTTACGCAACCTGCTCCACTTCGAAATAGGATCCTTTCACGGCTAGCTTCATGTTAGCATACCCTGGAATAGATGGGTATAGCTGAAAGATGGAGGCAGCCTTGCTGTTTAGATCTAAGGCTCAGAACTGTTCTATTGGTCTTACAGGTTCTGCAGTGCCAAAGACCTCCAATCATTGGCTGACTCTGAAAGGAAGGGCTAACTTTAGGTTGTTGATCATCATGTTTTCCCCCACAACATGCCTTTCCAAATAAGGAAGCAGCCATGATATTTTTAAACCTGAGAAACAGCAGCTACCTTTGTGCTGCTCGAGTAATTTAGGTTAACTAGCTCGCCTGCAGGTGCTAAAGAGATGTGTCCCACACCTGAAACATAAATTCTCAGGCCAAGAGTTCTTTTAGGTCTAGACTTGGCAGCACCTGGTGGAGACGACATTTGAGGCGAGCCCAAAGAAGAGACGGGAAGAGAAGTTTTATTTGTGTGTTACTGATACTTCACTATTCTCTTTAATGAATTCCAGCTAAACTGTAGCACCAAGGATCTTGGTTGAGGCTGCTAAAAGGCGAGCAATATGGTAATGCAAATATTTCACATCAAGCTCTCACTGGAGGCTACAAAGAACATCTTCATTAATTCATTGGAAGAGCCTGCTTTTCGGGGGTTACTCAGATATGAAAAAAGAGGTCTGGGATTACATTACTTTCAACAATTCGTGAAGGGGGGGGAAGAGAAAACCATCATCCAAGATTCAAATGCACTTGCAAGCTCTGCTGAATGAATTCATGACCCAATCTTTGAGGAATACAGTAGGGTATATGGCACAGTTCCAGCTTTTTTCAACATAAAACTCCTTCTCATTTAGAAAGACCAAAGGCAACTTGTTAAAAACCACACAGAGCTTTGAACTCAAACGGCTCCATCACATGACAATTTTTTCCCCCCTCTGCATCTGACAGCGCTCTGAGAGATGTATTAGCTTTGATATGCTCAATAATAAATGTCCTGCCAGGCTGACTAAGATTAGTCTCAATCTAGGCACGGATATCCTACCGGCAAGGCCACACAGGAGGCAAGGGCGTAAACTGATAGGATCGATAGGCCATACTGTATCCTCTCTCTTCAGTCTGTGTGCTGCTCCATCTCTTTCACTTGCAGATCCATTCATGCAATCACCGTGAGACAATGAAAGGTGCTTCACTCTGTCTTTGCCTCACAGGCTCTTCTTCTACACACTTTATCAAAGGAGCTAACATTATAGGCAGAACACATAGCAACCATGCTTATCATCGTCCCCACAGCTAAAATGGAGGGCATGAGGGAGAGAGAAATCTTTCTTTTCATATTTCTGTTGCATTTCCTCCTTCTTTTCTAACAGAAGCGCAAGTTTCTACCTTGTTTCTAGCTCCCCTGTGCACCTCTATAGCTATAGCATCTCTTTTGTCCTGCACTGGGGGCGGATGGTGGACAAATGGACAGAAAGATGGATGAGAGCCACGCGGCAAGCAGCAGAATAGTGAGTTAATGAGGCAGATTGCTCTCTTTGTGGGATTACAGGCAGATTACCCATTCCGATTCTCTTCTCTTCCAATTTTACTCTCTTGGTCTCTTCGGTGGTAAACCGGAGGGGCCAGGCAGGGCAGAGGGGAGGCGTGGGGAGAGCATGAGTACCCGTGTTTAGTGGGAGGTGAGGTAGAAGACAGTTTCTCAGCTCTGTCTCGCTGTCAGAGGAAAGATGTCAGCTGCTCAAAACACTGACCTATGAGTATATAGGATTTCTGAGTGATGCCTCAGCCAGCTGCTTCAAGGGCTGGATCTGAGCTAAAATACACCCAACCTAAGACTGAATCTCTCACTAATCATATTAAGTCTAGGTCCTTTATTAAATCTATTCCCTGATAATAGCTCTGCTGATCTTTGTCTACAGATTTCTCCTACATAGAGTAGAGTCTTCTCAATAAGTCACATTATACTTTTGCAAAGGTTATTTTCCAGCATAAAAACAGGCTGATGGCTGTGTGTTGACCCAGAATGATGGCATTTGAGTTGAAAAGCTGGAGATTTGTATTCAGGAAAGTTGGTGGAAACCTCATGACAGAGGAATGAGCGAAAACAAAGAGAAGCACAGGACCTCAAATCCACTTTTTGCACTCACTGAATAACAAACAGTGAAAAGGTCTGGAAAAATTATTCAAATTGCAGAGGAATTTGCAATTATTATAAGTCATCTCTACCCACAAAAGCAATGTTAAGCACCCTTCATGAAGTGCACTGAAAGCTCTGAGAACAAAAGTGGAACTGTATACGGGCCCATTTTCTGTTGAAGGTGTCTGCTCAGTGTGTATTGTTATAAAATGGAGAAGCTATTTAGGTATTTCTAAAGCCATTGTCAAAGCTGGAGTCATTAGACTGTGTTGATGGTGTTTCTTTTTACCAAGTGGGATTTAACAAGAAACTGCCAGAGTACAAGTATTTCTGGGGAAAGACGTGTGCTGTCAGTGTTGATTGAATAACAACAATAATGACAAAAGATGGAACAAAAAAAAAGATTTTGAGCTGTGAGTTAAGTGCCGCTGGACTTCTGTAGTGTGGACTTGTGTCCTACATTTGTGAGCCGGCACATTTCTAGCTTGACAAAGTAACCAGGAAGTGAGTCATATCACCTTAGTGGATCTCTCCTGCAGGGCTTCATCTGCATTAAGAACATGGGTGGCTTCATAAGAAATACCACCTCATGTGTGGTCCCCCCCTTTGAGGGTTTCATTTACTCCTTCAACTAATGAATCCAGGTCAGTGAGTAAGAGCTGGGACGCTTCTCTCTGTGTTCTTCCAACTTTGATAAACAGTGAGCATCTTCTTTGCCACTGATATTTCGCAAGGTCATAAAAAGGCAACATAATATGCCCCCCAAAAAAGAAAAAGAAAATGAAATAGGACTCGTTTTTTATTAGTAATCAAGATGCAAGCAATAAACATAACGGCGAGCTAATGCTCTCGTATTTATTAAAAGTTCACTGGGCTTCATTTTAAAAGCACCGAGCAGGTCAGCTTCCCGCTGGCGTTCACACAGACGTTCATCATGTGGCGTCTGCTTTCCTCTCTCTGGTCCTTCCCATCAGCGTCCGCGTCTGCCTCTGCGCCGCCGAACAAGACAGAGCTCAGTGCTCAGTTCAGATATTGGCCAGTACAACTAACAACAACCCAGCCTTGAATCTGATAATCGGGGATTTTACCGATCTGTAGCACTTGTTAATTACTCTTTTGGCTCGGGGATTTTGTGCGGAGACACCGTTAAGCACCCCAGTGGGCGTTTGGCGACACGGTGGCGCAGGAGTCTCGTACGGTCGCAGTACACTACTCGGCGCAATATAGAGTCCAAAATACCCACGCACCTGCGTGCGTGCATTTCCAACTCGTTGTGCGGATCAGTTTTACTTGGAGAAACACTTCTGAGGTCGCTTTAGGGAGGAGAGTTACAGACCATAGGATTTCTGTCGTTTAACATATAAAAAAACCCGCATCTGTTCATTCAAGAGTATACCCTCGGGGGGCACAATTGTCCGGGGCATCTTTTCCTTTTATCCTTGCATTTCTAATAATTTGAAGTAAAATGTTGCTGGATGAATAATCCCAGCGGATAAAGCCAAAATCAGAAACCGACTACTCAGTGAGAGGACTCCCAGCAAAATTCGCTCTTTTTGGACTGAAGAAGTGCGTACAATTAATCAGGCTGTGTGCGTGTGTGTAACGAAATAGGCGAGAAGTATTATCCCACAGCGTACACTCGCTATAATTCAACCATATATTCTGTTCTAAAGCCGAGCAGCTAATTTGAAAAAGACCTCGGGTTTAACGAAGGTCGGAACCTGTAAGAATAACCTCTCAAGTCATCTGCACGTTGCGTAAATACAGCCACAGCTCACCGAGGCACAAAAACTGACTTTCCAATTAACCGTCACCTCGGTGAAATAGAAAGATTTTTGTTCCCTTTATTTTATTTTATTTTACTCAATTCCCACACTCTGACATTGCTGTCACGCGTGGTTTCAAACCACATATGTCCATCATTCCCCCCCGCACGCCAAATTCAGCGTGTCTGCTCCAAGAACCGCAGAAAACAAACAGCAGACCTCAAATCCACTCGCCTCCCGAATCTCCTCCAAATATTGACCCATTACGCATCATTTGCTGCTCGCTACATCTCAACAGCACAAAGCGAGGAGTGTTTTAGTGTAGCTTTTATTTTTTTCTGACATCACCTGTCACCAATTGAAAAGCCTTTCCACAGAAGGACAAATCCTTATGGCCAAAAGAAAGAAGGGAAAAAAGAGCGCACACGCACACACGGAGTGACACACAGAGCCATACAGTCACCAAAGCAAAGAAGAAAAAAAAGTCCTTACTTGTATTTTGCGGCAATCCCTTCGATATTATTCTCCAGACTTGGGGAGGTTTGTAAATATCCCTGGGTATAGTCTGGACGTAGTTCAGGCTTCTACGCTTATTTTCTGTTCAATTTTTATCCAGAGCGTTGAACAGACCCGAACGCAGGTTTTCTTCCCCCCCTCTCTCCTTCAAGACAGATGTGAACGGTCCTGGCCGAGCCGCTCCACCTGCATCCCTGCTGTCAAGCTAGCCAGAAGGCAGGAAACTCCGCTTTAGATTCTTCTTTCCAAATTAAAACATCCACGCTGATGTGTTCCGTTGTGACTTTTATTGTGAAGGTCCTGGCACCCTGTTTCTTGTGGTTGCTTTAAGGGCCTTTTGACGCACCTCCACCTGCATCCACTGGAACAGAAGACAGCGGCATCAGCAGCAGTGGCAGCGGCACCGCACTGAAGAGGCCGCCCACGGAGACACGCCCCACTCCGGCTGGACAAGGCTACTTCACCCCGGGCGAAGAGGGCAGGTGTATTGTGCAGATACTTCTCTCCCTCAGGAGTTACCACACATAGAGAGTGAAGGATTTAGAAATCCATAGACACGGTTATCAAACAACAAAACATAAACCCCTCCCCCAAAATGGGCCACAGATTTTATAGGTTGAGAACCATGGTCACAGGTTCATCCAGTAATGCAAAGATGAGAGCCAATAGACTGCCATAAGCTGTTTGTGAATGTAATATACATTACATTTGTCTGAGTCAAAATGGAGCAATAAAGCCCAGACTTATTTAAGATACAACAATAGAGTGCACTGCTGCTATTATTTTCCAATGACTGCTCGCAAACTGAAACATTTCTGCAGGCAATTATGTAAACAAAAGAGCGAGTCCACAAGCTCCTTTTGAACTTCATAATTAAAGGGAAAACAACATAAAAGGGATCTTTTTTCTTCTTCTGCAGATAGTTTGTTTATTTGAATCCACACAGAAAAATACCCCATAATAATTTATGATATCCCAAATAGGTGAGTTAAAACGAAATACAGCGTATATATAAAGAGAATATTAAAATCTTGGATTACATAAGGGTGTGCTTTTTTGTTTATGATAAAAAAGAAAAAGAAAAAACTGAATGAATGTAAAAGTATTAACTTCATCTTACTTAAGTGATTTAAAAACAAACCAAAACCTGGTGTTTGCAAATCTACTGAGATCTACAAGACCCTGGTCAAAAAGCATCCCATTCTGCCTGTATATCTGTATCTTGTTTGTTTCTTGGAGTATGGACACTCTGTAAGTCAGTTTGAAGGGATAAAAGGTGCATATGCTCTGAGCATGGTCCAATCACAGTTTTTTTTTAAAAGCTATAACTCCTCACAGCAAAGGAACAAAATGAAAATTTCATGTTTTTCATAATCACCATTGTTAATATTTTCCACAGTGTCGGATGTACAGACAGATGCATATATTACTGTAATGTAAAGTAATTCTAAATTAAATGATCTATTCCTCGGAGTTAGCTCTTATTATTACTTACTGCATTTTTGTTTAAATCTTTGATGCATTTTGTGTAAAGTCAGCATCTGCAGTACTGCAAATCCATTCAATGAATGCAGAATAAGTGCAGCTTTCTGCTACAGTTAAGCATGGATTTACTGATGTCAATTGATGATCAGGTAGCCACTTTATTTGAACATGATAAAGCTGCAAAGAAGTTATGTTTTGTTGACCATGATTATATTTGGAATCAAAGAGAACACAGATATCAGGGCAGACTAGGATAACAGTTAAGGATAAGAAGGATAAGTGTCTATGTGGTATAAATATACCATTAATAGTAAACATCTTACTCTGTGTGAGTCTACTAAATGTTTCCGCTGTTAAGCTTTTACTGTGATAAATATGTCATTTTCAAATTCACAGTATATTTCAGCTGGTCAAACATCAGCTGCATTCAAAGGTTTTGTAATGTTGAGAGGCAGAGCTGTTTGCTCAAGTGGAACTTGAATAATTTGCTGAGATGATGTGAATATCCACTCCTTTATAGCTTCCTTTTGTGCACCAGCAGGGTTCAAATCTTTGTATTTTCTCAAGTCAACAGAGCACTGATTATTTTTAATCCTACCAGTTAGTTTAATTGCATTTAGTTTACATCTAAGTGCAAATCAGCCCCCAATCAACAGCTTAAATTAAAACCAGTGGGGTTCTTAGCCACACTGGACTTAAACCCCACTGTTGTTGTTGTTGTTTTGTTATTTTAGACCACATGCAGGATGAGCTTTAGATAGCCAGGCCACTCTTTTTCTGCTGTGCTGTTATGTATTACCTTAAAGGCTAGCCCATTGCCATTGCTCCTGACAAAACCTAAGTGTCACCTGCACAAGTGGGAACATTTGATCTGGGCACAGATGAGGGTCATTTGAGTCAGGAAGACCACTGGAGGGTGAATGAACTGCATTTCTCTCTGCTCTTACTTTCTTTTTCATGTCCTTTGTTAATCATGTCAGACTCTGGGCTGACAAAGTTCCTCATTAGAAGTCTCCATTGCCTTCATGTGGTCCATTGCTCTGTCTTGCCTCAATGGAAGAACGGCTGTGTCTGCTCATCACATCCTACATCTTGTGAGCAAATTGTTGTAGAAGAAGTCTTCATTTCAGCCTGAGATACTCTTCACAGGAAATCGTTTTTCCTTGGCCAGAACACCGTGGTCTTTCATTTAAAACACATTGCTATGCTGTAGTTCAGTATTCACATATAAATATAATTTACTTATAGGATGGCTAACTGGCTAATTTATGTCCTCCCAAATGATCAATCAGAGCCCATTAGGAACACACATGCACGACTTACATGTAAGCCAGTAATGTGTTTTTTTAAGTAGTAGCAGAGTAGTTCACTCTGTCCAATCAATCTAACCATCAGCATGTTCTGCCTTGAAGGTCTGTCAACAATAGAAAAACCAGGGTGTTGACAGAGAGAAATCACAGTCCTAGTCAATGAACCTGGAAGGGTGGGTATCAATCAGCAGTTTATTGAACAGCATGGCGTGAAAGAAGCCTTTCAAAAGAGTACAAGAACCACAGGAGAATTGATCTCCCCAGTCAAAATGTCAGATTTAAAACAGTGGGATTTGAAAGCACATTACAGATTGTGTCATTGTCATTTCAAGTTTTTCAAAGTTACACCTGCTCGTGTTTGGAAGACAGAAACGTAAACGGTCAGCCCTCTTGTCTCTCAATGTAGGATTTTAGAGGCCTCCTTTTGGGACGATCCCTCACTGTAATCTTGACCCAGAATATTCATCAGCCAAGGGTTCCCACTTCTGATACTAAATTGTTATAAAGATCTGAAATAAACAGATCTACAAAAACAGGTTGTCTTAGTGAGATTTGAATTTGCCTTTGCAGAGGAGTCAAACAACAATACAGAGCACAATAGCAGCCTGCGTGGCTTTTCACAAGGAAAAATAACAAGCATAGAATAATTTATAGAAACATGTTATCTAACCACCATGGTTGTAGAATACAATCAGAACATTAAGTAAAAAAGATAGCTTGTACAGTTGATTATATCTTGTATTACAAGATTATATAAAGACAAAGCATCATCATCATTTTTGCCAGGCCTGTGGCGTTTTTTCACATTCTTCATTCTGTATTTTTTGGTGAGTTGAACAAAGTTTTGTCGCAGATGTTAGTGGCTGTTAAGTTACGTACGGGCGGTGCATGTTGAACGTGACGTGAGGCAACCACAAATGGTTGGGGACGTGGAAATAAACATAAAATACAAAAAAATAATCCAAAGAATTTGTATTTGTAATAAATCTGGATAAAACACATTGAGATGTACATAATTTGTGTATTTGTGATGATGTAAAGCTTCATCCAGATTGTCCCACCTTTAAAGGAGCAGATAGGGTATAGAAATATGCATGCAGCATGTTGATTATAGTAAGATTACTAATCCAGTAATTGGTCAGCAGCAACTACATCCTGGAAACACAGTCTAACACAGTCTAACACAGACAAAGATGGTCATTCCCACTATAATGAAATAGTATTTTGGTCAAACTGCTCACAAACCTTTATTTGAGATGTAATTTGAGGTCACAAAGAGACCTGGTGAAGGGGCTTATCTTCCAAAAAGGCCAAAAAGCACCAACTTTATACATCCCATTGTTTGTTTGCAAAAATGCCCTTTCCCACAGCTCCAGAACGTCTTCTGATATATAAAAGTCTAAGCTATCATCAGAGAGTGTTTTTTATGAACAGTATATGACATTTGTCAAAGTCCTGTCTTTCACAAACTGCTGGTCTCTGCGGTCATTGTTAGATGTAACCATCAATCAAATGTGAGTCAGTGTTGTTTAGCCCAACGAGACTTTTCTATCACAAGCGCCATCTAAAAATAAATGAAAATATCTCACAGCAGACAGATGTCAGCTGAGTGTATAACACAGCAAATAGCATCAAATAACGACCAGCTTGTTATCATGATCTGATTTGAATCCAATAGAGATTTCATGCCTTTTAAATAGCAGTATAACTCATTCCAGTCATATGTCTTCCAGCGCCTTGATTTAATATTCTCTACATATAAATCTGGCTGATTTGATAAGCTTTCACTCATGAGTAATTCATTTCATTGGAGGACCCAGTGAGGTTGTTGTTTTTTCCTCATTCTCTCCATTGAGCTAATTAAAACTAATTGAATTGAATTGATGGTACCAAGCCCCTGAATTGCAGTGCAACCATCTCGGTCCTGCTCATCCTTGAAATGAGACAAATCAAGTGTGCCGTGTAATCAGACATGAAAAAAAGTCAACACGCCAAAGAAGTTATCTCCCTTGTTTGTTGTTAGCACATTATCACATTTCCATCAAATTCACAAATAATAACTTGGCAGAGCTGGCGTGGAGGTTGCTGTTTGAACACAAGTAAATGTTTTTTAAATTTTTTTGGTTTATATTTTCCTGTTCTTAGTATACCCAAAATCCTCCCTTAGTTACGCTGTGATAGGTCTAGGGCGCTGGGTGAGTCTTTCTTCTTCAGTCATCTTTTTCACTCACTATTTGTTTTTGCACCTCTCTGCATTTAATTATTAGTTATTATTAGTCTCTGGTGGACATCTTTGCATCTTTGTCATGTCTTCCTCCCCTCAACCAATCAGTTGCAGCAGATTGCTGCCCCTCCCCGAGCCTGACTCTGCTGGAGGTTTCTTCCCGTTTAAATGGAGTTTTTCCTTCCCACTGTCACCATATGATTGTTGGGTTTTTCTTTGTTTTCTGTTATTTATTATTGTAGGGTCTTTATTCTACAATATAAAGCATCTTGAGGCAACTGTTGTTGTGATTTTCTACTCTATAAATACAATCATATCGAAATAAATACAGCTGCCTCATTAAACTGAACATAAAAAAGGGTACAAGCACCAGCTTATATTCTTTGATAATACATTCGAAGAAAGTTGAACTCAGTTACCCCAACAAACACTTAGAAGTTTGACCTGGTGCATATGTGTGGTGTCAGCAGGTTAGAACTTTAAATTATTACTTCAATAAATGAGCTCCTACAGGATACAGTAATAGTAAACAGGGCAGGACTCATTAAAGGAATGTTTACCGATCAATGTGTACTTACTGTAAATTGAAAGTGCTGTTGTTGTGGTGAGAAACCTAAAAGTTTCCTTCCAGATCATTAACTAAGAAGTGAAGACCAGTGCTGAGACACACTGGTCCAAAAAATGAATCTGTCTCCATTGTGTAAGAAGGATGTTGATTAATGGTCAACAAATGACAGAGAAACAGCAGAGAAGAGGTTTGCATGCTGAAATCGTTGAGAGTTTAATATTGCTGCAACAAATCTGTGCTGCTACCCTTTGAGATACATTTGCAGAATGGCTTCCTGAAAAATGGTGCAGTATTTGTTGTTTTAGTAAAAAGAGCCTCTGGAGCAAATGAGAAAATAGTGTTTGATACCATTATAGGGCCATACGTCCACATACATAGTTGTTTGGTCAACAAAATGTCACATATTGATTGTTTATTTTCTTTTAGGGTTATAAATCTCTAAACTTGGCAGAGTTATGCCAGTGATACTTCAGCAACATTTGCCAGATTGTTTCTGTAACCTAAGCAAATTCACTCACGCCAATCCCAATGTAAGATAAGCAAATTATTTTGATTTGACTCTCTAGTTTTTTTGTTTGTCTTTTTGTGATAAAATTGATAGGATAGACAGATCATACAAAGGAGCATTTTTTATATAATTAGTAATAATAATGTATTATAAACAAAAAGACAAAAAAGTAAGGAAATTTCTATTTTCTTTTATTATTTCTTTCTTATAACAATGTCTCTTAGCAACCTTATAAATCCTGTTTATTTTCCTGTAAGTGGTGCCACTGAAATTGTATTTTTGGCTTGAACCATAGAATTGAGTATGTGAGTTGTGTTCATGACAAACTTGCCAAATCTTTCCAAATCAGCAAATGTGGTTGTGTTGGTCACTTTGGTATAAATGACATGTCCACGCTAATCCCACAAGTGTTCATTGGGTTTAAAGTCAGGACTTTAGGCAGACTATTCCATCCTCTCCATTCCCGGCTAAACCTCGCACTGTGAGGATGAGCATTATCATCTTGGAGGATGAAGTTCTGACCGGACTG
>NW_005187515.1:688393-690480 GCF_000239375.1 Pundamilia nyererei | reverse complement strand
AATTGCCAAGAATCATTGGTACAACAAAGAAATAATCAACCAAGCACAAATTTTGTTACGTTTGTTGATAAGTTTATTAAATGGTACTTTATGAAAGACAAAAGCATATTAGCCTCAAGGAAATTAGACGGAAGATTGCAGTTAACAAAGACTGCTTTTGGCACATGCATGGCAATTCTCCTGACTGGGAACTGACTCATTATCAGTTTCATTACTTCAACTGATGCAACAAAGTAGACAGTAGCAGTAAAAGAAAAGGTATTTCTCTCATCAAGATATTTGTGGAAATTTTATTTCAGACTGAAAAAAGCACTTTAACTGAACAATAACTGAACATGTAAGCAAACGTTGATAGAGCTGTCCGATGTGTCTGAAGCAGAAGCATGAGATAGTACCTTTGATGGAAAAAGTCGAGACACATCAATTACCTTAAAAAAATTGTCAAAGCAGCACTTCATTCATCTGGCCACAGTAGCAAACCACTCCTCAGATATAAATCTGTAGTGTTGAAGGGCGTTGTGGGAGAACTGTGTGATCAGCATTTATGATGAGGCAAAAAGCAAGCATGCTCTCTCCAAAGGCCTAGTTATGATTAGATGATCAGGCACAATGGCTCCGAACATATTTACCCTACAGAGCCCTTTGGACATGGTATGTGTGTGTGCATGTGTGTAACGCAAGAGTGACAACATCAGCACATTTGCAGATAAACGCTTCTACAGAAGACAGAGAACAGAACACAGATATACAGCCGAAACAGTCTGCTGGAGATTTGTATCTGTTTCTATAAATTGTGTGTTTGCATGTGAAATGTGTATCAGTATTTTTATGTTCTTTTTCATTTTTTTTTTATTGTTTTTTACAATGTAAAGAAAGGGGAAAAAAGCCATATTGCTGTAAAGATTACAATCTGGACTGAGACCTAAATGTATTTATCTCTGCGTGGTGTATTTATGAGCCTCTCCAGACTCTGAGTGTCTTCTCACCACAGCGTGTGCACAGATGCACATCAGGGGGTGCTATTTTCCACGGGGCCCCTCCACTGATTGCTGTTGCTGCATCGAGCACAGACAGCAGTGGTCTGTGTTTGAGCAAGGTGGGGTGGGGGCAGCGTGGCTATTGCTATCATCATGCCCGGCCACTGAAGGGGGGATGCACTGTACACAAAGTGTGTTGGTTGACAATTATTCCTTCTCTCTCTTCTTTTTTTTTTAATCCCCATGAGGTGGAGACTGCCAGCCACTGGTGAACAATGCTGCTTTTGTGATGGACTATCAAGACTGAGAAAATCAGAGCCGAGCTTCCCTCTGTCAGGCAGCATGTGTACCTGTGCTGGTATTCATGTGTTTGTGTGTGTATGTCTGTGTGCGTGTGGGTTTGTCTAGCTCTATTTAATTTAGAGCCTTACATCTTCAAGGTTACACCATAATGTTGCTTCTGAGGGTTACAAAATTTCAAGACACAAGATATTTTTGCAAAATATCACGGAGTATCTGGTAGAAAGCACCTGCATTTTACCAGCAGGCTGAACACGTTTACACTTGGTGTGTATGTGGTTTCTAGAACAAGAAAGAAATGAAAGAAAATGCAAACAAATAAACAAACATCATCAATAACAATACAACTGGTTACACAGTACCATAAACTTGATTTATAAGCTATCAATCCAGCTTCAGCTGACTGTAATTATCTGAAAGAACAGAGAGAAACGTTATTTGAAATTCTCATACGAAGTGAAAAGACAGCAAATATTCATATTCATGCTTTTTTTTTTAAAATTTCTGTCATACATGCTTTATCCAGTGGCAGAAATTGAAAATTTCAATATTTTAACGTTTTAAACAATGTGTTCAGCATTTTTGCTGTTAATCCTTGTCAGCCAAAACCAAAAGCAGTTTTTTTCTTAATCTTGGTCCTAATATGGTCTCCTCAAACACACAACTGACTGGAAGCACAGAAGCCCAAATCACCACCTAGTGCCAAGTCACAAAAACAGTGGCCTCAAAGAACTTTATATTAGATAGATAGATAGATAGATAGATAGATAGATAGATAGATAGATAGATAGATAGATAGATAGATAGATA
>NW_005187515.1:665386-679879 GCF_000239375.1 Pundamilia nyererei | reverse complement strand
TACTAGGTATAGATTGGAGTGAGGCCTAACCTCATACTCAGACAGTGAATGTAGAGCTTATACATAGCAGATAAATGACACATGGGCCTTTAAAGTATAGGAAAGCAGACTTGCATGCATGAGTCTGGTTTTAAAGAGAAACTGAGATGGCCTCCTTTGTCCCTGATTGCAAGTCATTCCTTCAATCTCTCGGTCAATCTTTTTCTCCCCGTCTCACTTTCTTTCTTTTTTTTTCTCCGGGCCATCTCTCACTTAATCTCCCATTCTTTCTCTCTCCAGCTTCAATTCAGTTTAATTTGCTTGGTTGGCATGGGAAGTATGCATTTATGTCAGCCAGGCATCTGCAGGGATAAATGATGGTGCAATAACCATAGGGAAACAATGCTCTCAAACAGGAGGGAGTAGGTATCGCTATTGAACCATTAAATAAGGGAAGGCTCAATGCTCCCTGTGACTTTCTAGGACAGAAATGAGTGTCTTTTTTCCTCCAAATGACTCTTCTATCTGCAGCAGGGCTGGCCTAAATCAAAGTGATGAAGTAACTTCTAATTTGTGCAGTTTTGCCGCCGTATCCTATGAAAACCCATTTATAGTGGAAGCTGAGTGTTAAACAGTGTGGATTTACTGAATGCATGAGTGCCACTGATGGATGGAGTGTGGCTCCATTTTGACTTAGAATAGGGATGCATGGATGGGTTTTGGATGTTTCATGGAAAGTGTTGTTAAGAAAAAAATATAATATAAATATAAGATATATATACATATACATACACACACATATAAATGTATGCAGATAGATAGATAGATAGATAGATAGATAGATAGATATTTTTCAGGAGACTGCTGTAACGCACAGATTCAAAACCTTCCCCATGTGCTTCATAGGGTTAATAGTTTCTAAGAAGGCCACAGCATATGATTTACATTATTTTCATATTCAAATCAAAACATTTCTTAAACCCCCAATACCCTAAAGTCTGTTTTCCATGATTCACACTTGAATTTTTAGAAAAAAAGTTCTGATGTAGAAGCATATTAGTGTTATTTTTATGACCTCTGTTTATTATATCATCATGATGAGCAGAAATGAATCGGGTCTTATTTACTAAAACTTGAAATATAAAGTGAATAATGATGAAAACATCTTGAAAGTATAAGATATTTATATTTATGGTATTTTCTACTTCTTCTGAGTTTACTTCTCGTGTCCACGTGTCTGTCTGGTCTCTCTGTGCCCATGAACACATCTGTACTCCTGTCCCTGTCTTTTCTCCCGTCCTGTTTCCATGTTTTTATCTCTGTGTTTTGTCCTTTTGTCTCCATGTCTGTTTATCCCCAGTAATGTGTCTTAGTTTGAGTCTCAGTGGGTGTTACTTCCTGTTTTACAGTCTCCTGACTCGCCGGTGAGATGTTTAGTTATGATTCTCTTCAGCTGTGTTCCCCATGTGTATCATCTTACCTTAATCAACCTCTTGTCTATATACTGTATGCAACGTCGTCTTCTAGGTATTGTTCTTTTCTCCTGCTTTGTGGGGTCACGTGTCTGTTAGGTCAGCTCAGTTAGTAATTAGTTTGTATGTTTCCATGTTCTAATTTAGTTTTCTTTTCTTTTCTTTTTGCCAGTATTTAAATAAAGTTCAAATTTTGAGGTATGTCAGTCTGCTAAGCCCCGCATCAGGGTTCACACCCTGTTTGCCACACACCTTTAATTTAATCACGTCTGTGGCTCTTCTTATAAACCTGAGCAGGTCCTGCACATTCATCCCTCCTGTACGCTGTGTATGTGAGATCTATTACAATTAGGTGATACTGCACTTATTCTGAGATAAGGATATACGCATCATTTTCTCTTAATATGATTTACTCACAGTGTGATTAAAATGGATTAAAGGTATTTTAAATTGGAATGAGGTGCAATTTGGATTGCACCTCATTCCAACAGCTCAGACCAACAGCTTTTTTGTACATGGATTTAAGATCCTGGTAGAAAAAGATCTTTAGTAATAATACGAGCCTTTCTTATACAGTTATCGTAGGTGAAGGATTTCCTGAGCATCAAAATATTTACTTTTATGCCAACATACCTTGTGATCACCAAAATTAAAGAGGGGATATAATTAGAGCCATTTCATCTCCAGCTGTCTGTAGTTAATACATCTTTTTAAATATTGAAAACCAGAAATGAAGCAAAGATAGGATCTTAATAATCCAGGCTCATTTTTATACCTAAATAGAATATGACTTCATTACAGGTGGTCTAATCAAAAAAGGGGAAATTCACCCTGAAAACACAGAATACACCATGTGTAATATATTCCTGGGCCCTTTTTGAGCTCAGTTGCATATTTTTCTTATTCCCTTAGATAACTGAAGTGATGCAGATGATTTGAATATCAGGCTTGGATATTTCCTAGGTAGATATGACAGAGTCTGATAACAGCTTTTGTTCAAAACTTCAAGTTAATGGCAGGTTGTGGTGCCAAATAGCAAAAGCTTTTTTATAAAAGCCCCATTTCAAAGTGACATTTAACAACCACAATGTAGATACAGTTCAGAATATGCTACATTTCTCCAGGGACAGTGGCTTGTTGTACCTGGATTAAGTGCAGCTCTTGATTGTTAGCGGTGTGACATTTTCAGAAAATTAGACTTAAAATAATCTGTGATATCTGAAGTGTTTGTATTTATGCATGTGAGCGTGGCTCATAACAACATGCAACATGTTCTTACATACAGTTTTATCTAAGGTGATATACATCCACTACTTAGACCTACATACTGTACATATATTGCATATGACTAACAAAGTCTCATCTTCTGCAAATACATATTTGCTTTCAAACGTCATTATGGGTAATTTTCCCAGTAACCATATGCTGAAAAACACCTTTGTCCCTTTATCATTAATTTTACGTGAGATGCTCACACAAGCCAGTTATTAGTGACAACGTGGCTTTCGATAACTGCAGATTAGAAAAAAGAATTCTAAGTTTTCTCTGTACTTCTCTCAGTTTGCCTTTACAGGAAACCATAAACCCTGTTCGTACACCGCTCCAATTACTGCAACACTGAAAATGGTCCATGTATTAAAGTGTGCTTCGCCTCTATATTTTCCAATGTCATTTCATTTGTCCAGTAAAATTAAAATGACATTTCTCATACATACACTGGCTGTATGCAATCAAGTGTTCATAAAAGATGCCGATGCACGAATAGCAAATCAACTCACTTGAAATGCTCACTGATAACTACAGGTGCACTGAACCTCTCTTATAGACCTGGTACTTTGTAGCTGTGAACAGCAGTTCTAAAGCTTGTTTTTAAATAGAAGAAATACACACACGCACAATTCTATACATACACACATATATATGAATTTGAAATTCAGTGCCTGAAACTGTACCAGTGACCTGCACATCTGTTTAAGGCTTCTCTTGTGTTACTTTGTGAGTGAAATTTCAGCCTCACACTTCCCATGAGGCGCTTTCTGGCAGTTGCCTTCCCCATACACCTGTTAAATGTGCTGTAATTGTCTGTTAAGTACTAGTGAGCATTTCGGAAAGGCGTAGATGGAGGTAAGGGAACTGAGCCAAGTGGGTTTTTTGAGTTTTATTGCAGCTGGTTTGAGGCGAAGCAAGAAATGGAGAGATGGTGCCAGAGGAGGAAGATATGGGGAGGCGACGCTGTTAAGTTTTCATTTGTCATTGTGTCATGAAATGGAATTCAGAAAGTTAGAGAGCCAGTCAATGTGCTTACAGGTACAGAATGTCTGACACTCGCACACTCAAAAACTGCTCACAAAAAAATCTGGAGAAAGTTCCACATCCACTTTCCCAACCATACCATCGCTCTGTTCCTAAAATGATATTTAATTCAGCTTTTTCACTTTTTATCCAGCCAGAAAATAAATAAGAATTCATATCGAGCAACTACAGGTGTGTATTTGTGCATTTTAAGGAAGATTGTATGTCTCCATATAATATATTAATATATTTCTTGAACTTTTGGAATTACAGTATGAATGCTTGAAAACAACCTTTTAGTAGATGCAATGTCTTCTTTTCCCTGACAGTTGTCAAAGAAAAGAAAACAGATGCAGGTAATAGCAGGATGGAGAAGACCCTATTAAGTGTAATGGGGCTCTTCTTTTAAGTAGAAGTAAATAGAGAAATATATGTACAGCAGAAGGCAGGTCAGAGCTGTTCACTGTTTTTGGAGTCATACTGGGTTTGCTTAGCTAGCAGGTCCAAAGCCAAACATAACCGACTGGAAAAATAACCGACTTTTATCCAGTGTGAAACACTGAGGATACCAAAAAAACAAATGATAATTGACAGGCACTGAAAAACCTCTCAAAGAGGTGGAGCCCTCAGTAATGGACACCACATTGCCTCATATCACTCTTACCTGTCATTTACATCAGTACAGAGAGAATCCAGTAGACCTAAACTCTTTCATAAGATTGTGTGTCTAAACCTTCAGTAAGTGTCTGAACTCTCGGACCAATGCAGCAGATACTTTTTATCTTCTTTGCCAGGCAGCAAAAAGTCCAGCATTCAGCAAGTGCTCACTTCTGCTGAGACCAGGTGACTGAATCGGCCAATCTGCCCCCAAAAAGCTCTCAGGTTGTTTTGACTGTATTTTTTTAGGTTTTGCCGCCCAATGATTTTTGATGCATTTGTCTGAATGAGAGCACACAGAATGTTCCTGTACACCTCTGCATTCATCCTGTTTCTTCTGTCAGCAGTGAAATCATCAATAAATGGGAGAGTGCCAGTTCCATTGGCAGCCATACATACCCAAGCTGTAACAGAAGCACTGCCATGTTTGACAGATAAGGTGTTGTGTTATCTCGTGAGCTGTGTTTTTCCAGCACAATTTTTCCTCTCTCCAATATTTTGATAGCGGCTTATTTTTGTTTCATCACTTTGTTTCTGCAACTCTGCTTCCTGTGTGTTTTGTAGGATGTGTGAACTTTAACCTGGTGTTTCTGTATTAAGGGAATAATTTACAACTTGTTGTGAAGCCCCCCTGAAGTTCTGATCAGGGAATCTTTCCTTGGTTGCTGGCGACGAATCATTCGCGCCCACATCCTGGAGCACATTCTTGACTTGTTGTGTAATTATAAAAGTTTTTTTCTTTTTCTTTTTTTTCACCATACAAATCATTTTCCACTTACCTACAAGACATTTGCTCTTCAGCAAAAGAATTCACTAGACAGCTTGCTATTTGAACATTTCAAAGTGTGCTAACCTTTAGCATACATCTCCCATACAGTCTATACATTATTTACTATGTGCCTTTATTTGCTGGAGACATTTTGCATTGAAAATGTAATAATAATGCTGTGACATGCAATGGATACCTGCATATAGTTGTTCAGTATTATTTAATATGCGGAAATGATATTAAAACTGAAAAATATCAACCTGCCTAACACTAAGAGGTACAAGGCTTTTATTTAGCCTTTTCCATTTCTCCAAAGCTGTGTTGAACAGCAGCTTTTCTGTCTTTTGTTGTTGAAACAAAGATCAAAATGCCTTTTGACTTGGATCACAACACGGATTCCCCTGTGCTCCTTCTTTTCCCCTTTTCCCCCTTCTGCTTTAAAATAGAGTCTGGAGGCTTACTAATAACTCCCATAAAGACTGCAGTTTCACTGTAGAGCCATGAGGGAACAGGATAGATTTCATGCTCTGTGGCTTTAGTGGAATAAACAGGTTAGTGGAGTGAATTTTTGCATTGCTTTCACCTTGTCTGGCTGTAACTTTGACCCTGTTATTCCACCATAAGACACGACTAAAGTCAGCTGGGATTAGGGATAAGTCAGGACTTCTATTTAAAAATTTTACTGTCTTATCAGGCAAAATTATAAATCAGATCAGCAGTAGTAGAGAACTCTCCACATGACTCTATATAGATCCATCCATTCGCTTCCGCTTACTCTTTTTCAGGGTCGCGGGGGGCGCTGGAGCCTATCCCAGCTCTCATAGGACGAGAGGCGGGGTAAAACCTGGACAGGTCACCAGTCTAACACACAGAGACAGACAGATTTGCGCTCACATTGACTCCCGCATTCACACCTATGGGCAATTTGGGTTATCCCCACACACTGCATATCTTTGGAGAGTGGGAGGAAGCTGGAGGTAACCCACACAAACATGGGGAGAACAAGCAAAGTCCACGGCCTGATGGTGGAATTGAACTCAGGACCTTCTTGCTGTGCAGCAACAGTGCTAACCACTGTGCCACCGTGCTGCCTGACTCTATTAAAGAGTCTAATTTCTAAGGCTACGTTCACACTGCAGGCGAAAGTGCATCAAATCCGATTTTTTTGACCCTATGCGACCCATATCCGATCATGGTGTGACAGTGTGAACGGCACAAATCTGATATTTTCAAATCCGATCTGGGTCACTTTCGTATTTGGTACTGAATCCGATACATAGCCGATGTTTTAGAAAGCGACTGCTGTGTGAACGGTCAAATCGCATTAAATCCGTCTTTTACGTCACCGACACAAGACAGACGGCAATTATCAGCGCCAGAGAAGACATCGCGAACGCTTCCTGGCCATCCGGTAAAGCTGGGAAGACAGCGTTGGAGAAACGTTAACATTTTATTTGTACTGTATAATTTTCAGATTCTGACAGAAATCTGCAGCTATCCTTTGAAGCACCGCTCCTCTCTAAAACAGCAATAAGGTTATTTACATTATTATGTAAATAGCCTAATAACTTAAAGCAAAAATTGGGAAACGTAAAGTCCGAAGTCTTTATATTAAGGGCCATCAGTCAAACAATACTGTTTGCTCTGGGTCTAAACAGAGTGTGTTGTGTGTGACGTCTTCTTTTGCGCATGCGGGCCGCTTTGAGCGTTCACACTAGAGCACGTTTGCTGTCGCATTTTATTTATAGTGTGAACAGGCAGACAAAAAAATCGGATCTGATCAAAAAATCAGAATTGAGCATTAAGACCTGCAGTGTGACTGTAGCCTAATTCAGCCTAATTTCTAAAATGTAAACTGACTGGTTTACACAGAATCTTACTTAGTTTGAACATTTAAAGCAAGAACCGCGTCCTTGGAATCGTTAGTCTGCTTGTCTAGTGATTCCACTTATCAGTTCTTGGACTTGTGCGACAATCAGTTGATTTCAGTCCAAAATGTGGATATGGACATTACTTTTATTTTTTTGCACAATTGGATGACAGGGCAATGATAAAGTGGAAGCTACATTCAGGACATAAATAGCTGCATTGTGTTGCTAACACAATTTCGGTTCTTTGCAAGCATCTGCACAGACAGCATGCTAGCTAAGAACCCTGGGTGATGTTAAAGGTGAGTGAATGCCGACCCCAGCCCAGCAGCCAGACCCTGTTGTTGCTTTTGTTTTCATACCTCAATACTAAGAGAAAGATTATATTTTTTTGCTCATTTAAATCTCAGTTTTTGTTGGTTTGTGTGCCTCAGTTTATATTGGTTAAATGGTAATTATGAGACAGTGTGTTTCAGCTAGTTTACATTAAGATGTAAATATCTTAATATAATCAATTACTTTTTCCTGGAAGTAATTAAGTAACATACTGTTTTGTTTTGTTTTTTTAACAAAAGCAATATGTGTAATAATTCCTTTTTTGGGTAATAACCACAACACTGATCACAACAAAGAAGGGAAATACCTCCAACATGGACAAACATTTGATCACACAGCATGCAATTAATCTGCACAAATCCAAAGTCTTTGATATGCTGATATGATGGTGGTGACTGTCAAAGCGGAGCCATTGAGAATCGGTAAGGAATCAAATCCCACAAACACAAACAAACACACTGATGGCCCAGGGATACTTCAACACACTGACTGAAAGTGCCATTTGTGTGTCAGATATGCCACATCATTACTGGACACATTTGAAATGACAATTCAAAAATTAAAAGCTGGACTGCTGCAAAAAATACACGTTCCCAACCAAACTTCCCAAAAAGGTTTTTAACAATAAAACAATTATTTTAAACTATTTAATGGCAATTGTGGTTCAAAATCCAATCAAATTTGATTTGCAGCATTTTAGTAGTGGAAGTATTTGTTTCTCATGTAAAGCAGAGATACAGCAGAGACTTTCACACTACTCTACCTACTCTGTGTGTTTGTGTCTCACTAGACACCCAGTGTGATGTTGAATGCATCACACTATTAGCAGCGGTCTTCACACATTACAGCAATCCAGCACCACCTAAACTTTATCCCCCCTAGGGAGTTAAATACCAGTGTGTGTGATGTGTGCACTCTTACATTTAGCTTGAAAAGATCAGACCTACAGGCATTTGTGAAAACAACTGTATATATAATCTACTACTCATGAAAACAAGAGATGCACACCACATGAGCAAAAACCGTGTTCCTAACCTGAAGTTTTTTCATTGAAGAGTTTTGACAATGACTGTATGAGTTGATTGTTGACTTAGCGAACCACTGTACTTGAGCCGATGAAGTACATGCATGTGTGTCTGTGTGTGTGTGAGCACCTTCACCTGTCTGACTCCCTCTCAGTGGTGAAAGAACTAACCTTTCTTCGACAGGTTTCCCATAACAGCTTTGCATAACTACTTATTATGCTAATTAGAAATGATAATGATCCAGTAGAGTACACTTTCCTCCATCATGGTGTGCAGTATGCGTTATCCAAAACCACCCCCGTCATCCATTTGTTTGTCACTTTTGTGGAAAACGCCATCCTAGGCATCTGTATCCAGCAAACAAAGAAGAGAAGAGCCGGAGCTGTGTAGACACACATGTGTGCTGAAGCAGCTGCTGCTGCTGCTGCTCAGCTAATGTGCTGCTCAAGCAACATTTCCTGGGTAGACAAGGTGTTGGATGATGAATGCTTTTGCTTTAACATGGAGCCACAGAATAGCCTCACACACTGGATACTGTGCAAGATTCTATTTTTTAAAAATGAAGAAATCTTAAGCCTAGTAAAAAACCCCAAAACAGTTATTTCAAGGTCAAGAAAAGTTGTGTTTACATGTATGGACATATCTGGCTTGTTTATCTCCAGTAACAACAAATACTAGTCATAAACAGTCTTGAACCATAATGTTAGGTTGCCAGTGCCGTACTTGCACAGGCTGATTGAATGATTGAAATCAACTCTTTGCAGTATGTTTCCAATAACTGTCTGATTCATACCTGAAAAGCTAGTAGCATCCAGTCAAGTTCATTCAGGTGTATAGCTGTTATAACTTGTTACTTCTTTCTGTTACTCTCACTATCAAACTCATGCCTTCACTGTTTGTGAGGAACACCCCCACCTTGACCTCCTACACTGCACATGGTGTTATTGATTTAACCATGATTTAATGTTTATGTATGCTTTTATTAAGGAGGATTAAACTTTCTCAGCAGAGCCCTAGACACTTTTCTCCAATGTAAACTTGCTGTATGAAAAGGAAATGTCAACGACATGAAAACAAAAACAATGAAATCTGACATTATTGTGTTATTAATTGCTTGTAATTGCCACTCTCCTACTGCTCTGTTTACCACGTATAGCTACACTCTGCCATTCACTCTCACTGCAGTGCCTCCAAATAAAGAAGCATGGCCATACTGCTTGCTCCATGTTCGCATTAGAACGAACAATCGCCTGAAGAGTGATGGGGCTTTCAAGGCAGCCACTGTAAGTGGAAGAAAGGAGTCTAGAGAGAGGGTGATGGTGGCAGAGGTGGTGGCGGGACTCCAAGATTGGTTGCAGAGGCGGGATGAAAAGGATTCTTCACTCACTCACAATGATGCACGCATACAGGTGCACACTTTAGTACACATGAAACACCACTTCCTGCAAACAGCAATATGCCCGAGATGAATGCTGGCCTTAAATAAGTAAAGGTTAGAGCAGTAGAAGGAAGGTGGTTGGATGTGTTCCTCTGAATATGCGATCATTTTATTTTGACCAGTGGTGGTAGTCCAGTCCCATTCCCTGTCCGCTCCTTGCTCTGTCTTTGTGATACTGCTGATGCTTAGCTGTTGCCTCCATGAGTAGATACCGGTGGCTCACCAGGATAGAGGCCCTCTTTGGAAAGGCATTTTCCTGGCTCATCCTCAGGATGATTGAGGATTGAGGGTTGTGTTTCTGGGGCCAGTAAAGACGTCTCAGGGCACCTGTTCAAAGCACCAGGGACAAGGGCTGCTCTTTTGGCCACTGTTCCCAGGATCAGGCATCTTTCCAAGGGATTAGCAAAAGTTCAAGTTGGCTTGTCAGAACCAGAATGAAGGCTTTTAAGGCAATTAAGTCTCATGGGATCTACCTTCCTTAAGTGGGTCCACTGGTAACCCCAAGGCTGCAGTGTTAAGCCAACATGCAAAGTTTTAAATACAGACACAGGCTGTAGAATCAGCCATAGAAATAGGACAGAGAGAAAAGGGCATTCGTACAGTATGCTAACATGCAAATAGCAGGATTACACAGGCAGACTAATCATGCTAATCATACTCTTTCCTCATTATTTCCCCTGGGTAAGAGAATAAGACATCTTTGGTGAATTTAGGTCACTACAAAGAGATTATATGTGAACCACAATTGCTCCCTCCTCCTCTCCCCTCCTCTGTTCTCTGTGCAATACAAACAACCACATTATTGAAAACAACAAATATTTTTGGCAAAACAATTCCCTCAGCAAGCTGGGAGCCTTATTGCCTTGGATGTCCTCTCTCAGCGGCATGTGGGGTTTTTAAAAAAATGATTTGAGATCCGGAGCCTCATTCCTTGTTGTTTCTTTAATTTCCTTCCTCAGAGCTCCTGTGCTGAAAAAGAGCCAGAGAGTATTATTGCTGTGATTATTCTGCCACATGATCTAGCTGAGAGCAGCGGCAAAATAAGGTCGCAGTCGCAACTATCTGTACCCTAACTGAGTGCTAGCCGCCCCTATGGACTAACTGATAGCTGCTGCTGTATATGAGATTTATGCTGGCCTCTGGCATCTGGCCTCATAACTGAATGGGCTGAGAGAGACACAGAAGCCAGGCTGGAGCTGAGGTTGCTGCTTGTCATACAGTCGTACCCTGATCAGACCCCCATCTCAACTTGAGGTTGGGGTCTGGTCATGGTCAATGTTTCAGGGCGATTGCATATAGGTTATTTATTTGAAAGCGGCGTCCATCCCTACTGTGTCACATTTCCAAGGGAAAGACAGTAACTGCAGAGCTTTTGGGCTTGATGAATATCACAGAGGGTTCAGTTACAGATGAAATCCACTAACAGGTAATTTGATACAGATAACCTTTTTCTACTGTGATATTTTGATTAGATAAATAGCACTTGTGCCACAAAGCACACTTTAGTTGTTGCTGCTTAGTTGTTTGTAATATGGAGGTTGTTGGGACTTGAAACATTTTAGATAATGTTGGCAAACAGCACGTTTATATTTGAAATGTGAAAAGATTTGACTTCTAATGGCAGTTTCACAACTATGACCACCAATCATCATTAACCTATTTTCGCCCCAATTTTCAAATTTTAGCTAAAATATTAGAAAAGAAAAGAAAAGAAAGACACTGTCATTAGTGAAACAGGTTTAATCTGCCACATGGGAACATTTGTTAAGGACCCCATAGCCTCTGATTGTGGTATTTTTAAATAATACCATAAAGTTCTCAGGGAAATTTTTACTGTGGTGTTCAATTCAATTTTATTTGTACAGCGCCAAATCACAACAGTCCCCACAAGGAACTTTATATTGTAAGGTAGACCCTACAATCCCATATGGAAAATATATATATAAAAGTTTGTATCTGTCTTGTGTGAAGCATACAAGAATGAAAACAGATATAAGATCCCTAGAAAAATCATATAAATGAAACTTGTATGTTTTGGATACTTACTAAAACAATATATGAAAGTGGACACTTTCATGAGTAAATCATATAAGCCTATGATTCACTATATGAAGTAGGCCACATCTGATGCAAGTCTTTTATAAGTTTTTTCTATTTCTTTTCCATATGGGATAATACACACAGAGAAAAACCCAACAATCATATGAGCCCCTATGAGCAAGCACTTTGGCGACAGTGGGAAGGAAAAACTCCCTTTTAACAGGAAGAGACCTCCGGCAGAACCAGGCTCAGGGAGGGGCGGGGCCATCTGCTGTGATCATTTGGGGAGAGAGAAGTTAGACAGGATAAAAGAAATGCTGTGGAAGAGAGCCAGAGACTAATAACAGGTAACAGATAAGTTACCAGGAAGCCATTTCACCATTCAGCCACACAACAACTTCTTTTTAGTAACAAAGAGTCACACCCTGCTAGATGTTTAAAGCGCGTCGATGTTCGCTTCTCTTTTCAGACCCTGAAACTACATCCATCTAATGTCACTGGCATGTCTTAAACTAGAAACACATTTCACTGGATTATTTACATAATATCTATTATGTAGCTCCATAGTGGCTAACATATTTACTTAACATGCAAAAAATCCTTGCTTTGAGACCGGAAGGAAACCCAAATTTGTGGGAAGGCTGTGTCAGGAAGGTCATCCAGTGTAATTCATCCACTGTGACAACCGACTGCAAATAAGGGATCACCCAGAGGAAGCTTCTCTTTTCATAGTATTTATTTTAAAAAGTTGGTAGCCTACGTGCTTAATTTTAGTCAAACGTGGCTATGGAAATGATAAGAACATCTGAATTCAGTGATGAGGATGGATGAGTCAATACCGTGTAACACCTGCTGTAAAGAAGATACTTATGTGGCATAGAAAGACTCATATTCATATCTGCGTTTGAGTTGAACATTAATCAAAATACTGTACAGGGCAAAGGGTCCAGAAAACTCAGAAAAGTAACAGGGGTGGCTGTAGCTCAGAAAGTAGAGCAGGTCATCTACTGATCGGAAGGTTGGTGGGTCGATCCCTGGCTCCCCATAGTCTGCATGCCAAACATCCTTCGGCAAGATATTAACTTTAAGTTGCTCTCCGATGCATCCATCAGAGCATGAACGTGTGGTAGTTAGCAAGTTAGCAAGCACTTAAATGCATAGAAGACAGTGCTGGTGTGAATGGGTGAATGTGGCATGTTGTATAGAGTGCTTTGAGTACTCTGAGAGAGTAGAAAAGCACTATACAGTGGTCCCTCATTTATCGTGGTAGTTTTTTTTTTTTTACAATTATTATAGCTGTTTTAAGGCTGTAAGATCCCTCACTACACACTTAATACAGTTTTCTCAGACAGGCACGAACATTTTCAAACGTTTCTCTCTTTAAACACTCACAACGTTCAAACCTTCGTAGAAAAATAAGTCCAGTATTACAGAAAGAAACCAAAGGCAAACATTTTGCCTTTGACGGTGCAAAATGTTTCATCGAGATGTTGTGTTTGTTAGGGAGAAAACATAGAGTACAGCTCTTCAGAGTCACACTGCTCAAAGATTTATGTAAATTTGAAAAGCTGAACGCATTCTGTACTGTACAGGAGACACGGCACGAGATTGATTGACAATGGTCTACAGCCAATCAGGATGCAGAACACAATACGCTTTTAAAAAAAAAAGCATGCAAAATTGCAAAAAAAAATCCGCAAAACAACGAGGACGCGAAAGGTGAACTGCGTTATAGCGAGGGAGCACTGTATGGGAATGAGTCCATTTACCTTTACCATGCTGGAAAGCCATATCCCAAAGCAACACAGACATAATATTAAATTAAAGTTAAGAGCTTGATATAGCATATACACACTGAGGAGGATGATCAGGTGAGTGAATTGGGTAGCTGGAACAGATGCAATGGGTTTGACGTGTAAGATACTACGCAGAGAGGAACACTGCCACATTTTACATGGCGCCTACTAATCCGAGCATAATCGGTTTAAAAACTCAAACTAAATAAAAAATCTCTGTATAAACTCAATCACGGGGAGGTAAAGCTTCCAAGCTGAACTGGTCCCAGGTGTAGAGTCTGTATTAAACAAACTCTCAAAGAATTAAGAGCAAGACAATAAATATCCGCGCTCAGGTTGCTGATCAAACAAGATAATAGATCGGCTTCACGTATTAATCTCGTTTACATGGATCACACTTTTCTGATTGGACGTCTGAGTGCGTGTAAACACCAGATTGTATTAAATCATATCACGTGTAAACATTTCTGCTGTCCCATTTTGCTTCCTTTTCAGAGAAGTCAAAATGTCTGCCACAAAAAAAAGAGCATTTATTTATTTAATTGGGATTACTGTCAGAATTTTTTTTGTAAAGGTAACTGCAGCTACATCTTGTGTGTGGGAACAATTACCTGAACAACTGACAAACAGTAAGCACAAATATTATGCTAAATCAAGCAATAATTAGCTCAATTATGATCACATTAGCATAACGTGTGTTGACTAGTTGTAACTAGAGATGGCACGATACCACTTTTTTATGTCCGATACCAAATTTGGATATCTGCCGATACCGATATGAATCCGATATAGTGTTTTTTAATCAACAAAACTGTTTTTTT
>NW_005187515.1:663152-664234 GCF_000239375.1 Pundamilia nyererei | reverse complement strand
TCGTGATATTTAATGGATCGGATTACATTTTTTATTTTTCTCCGATATCCGATCCAGTAATTTAGGTCAGTATCGGACCGATACCGATACGTAATATCGGATCGGTCCATCTCTAGTTGTAACATGTGGTGACTTTATAAGAATGTAGGGTGGCTCACGTCTGCTTGATCACTGAGAGGTGCAACACATCATTGTAACTGTTCATTGCATTCATTTTCATTCATTCACACAATCACCTTAAGCCACCATCTAAACTTAGCACAGTAAGGAAATTTGTGTTTTTTTTATTATTACTTTGTTGTAACACCTTATCCAATTGGAAAGACTGCTTATTTCCCTTTAAATTGCTCCAGTATGTTTTTGGATGAGATAATTTTTAATATTGTACTTTCAGTCTTCAGTTGCAGTGAATTTCTAACAAAATACTCATGAGAAGAACTCCCAGCACTCAGCAGATGGTCTGGAGGTAAACCCAGCTCGACTATGCATCACATCTGGAGACAGCTTCACATCAAGATATGCAGCAGGATGCTACTGATTTCTTTATGGCTTTTCACAAAAAAACATCTGCGATCCTGTGGATGTTTCAACATCGAGCAGTCAGTTGTCTAGAAAGTGAAAATGTTTAACGGTGATAGTAAAGTTCAGAGGTTCACTTTTTCATATCATAACCTCTAGAGTGCGTTCAACAACAGCAGTGCTGAAGCAGAATTTGATGCTGTTTTATTTTTTGTTTATTAAGAGAAACGTGGAGAAATGCGATGCCATGGTCTGAGTGTGTGGCTGTAAAATTCCGCTGAAGGTCTGGACCTCCCTGGTATCCACCCATGGGCAGGGCCTACAGCCCCCCTCACCTGGAGCTGATTGAGGCAATTAGGTTGGAGATTTAAGCTGCTTGTGGACATTGCTTCCTCACCAGTTCGTCAACAATCCTACGTTGGTAACCAGGCCTCACGCTTCATGTCTATGATTCTCAAGTGCTTTACTAACCTTGCAATCTTGTGTTCTAGTTTCTCCTGGGAATTCCATCACACTGAATAACTTATCCTGGAAATCTGGTTAACCCGCCTGACCACCGCTCA
>NW_005187515.1:662464-662991 GCF_000239375.1 Pundamilia nyererei | reverse complement strand
CCCCTGAAACCTCTTCTGTATGACTCTCCTCCTGCTCCTCACCTGCTCACTCTCCAATGGTCATTTCCTCAGGAAATAAACCAGTGGACTCGCCCCTCCAGAAAACCTCCTCCTGTAATCCAAGTAAGCGCACAACATCAGTTCTCATTTCTGTCTCCTTTCCCTCAGAACTCCTCTCCTCTGACCTAGAAAGATCTTCTGCTGCATCCTCTTAACCTCACAGCTGTTGCCTAATTCCTTGTATTAAAATATAAAACGATTTAAACTTGGTTCTTGGCTCCGTCCTGAAACTTCTGTGTGGAGATTGAATGTTTCTGTGTGCTTTCATGGGCATCCTAGATTCTTGCTCCCTCATTAAGTTGTGATTTTTAATTAGCAGTAGGTGTGGCTATAAGCCTGTGATGGACCAGTGACCTTTCCAGCGTATGCTCTGCATCTTGCCCTGAGCCAGCTGGAGCGCAGGCCAACCCCACCATGGCCCTAAGTTGTAGTTTGTTGAACCTGCTTTCTGCAAGAGACCTGTTAAA
>NW_005187515.1:657078-661438 GCF_000239375.1 Pundamilia nyererei | reverse complement strand
GTTAAAGCACCAAAACTAACTAAACTGAGCAAGAAAAGTTTTTTCAAATTAGAGTATTTTGCTATGTGAACTGCATGTTTAAATTTCCTTTTCTTTTGCTGATGACTACAGCTGGCACACAAAATTACCCCTTTAGATGAAAACAGTTTTAGGAAGGGATGAAAGAAAATCTTTTTTTATGCAGTCCCTGCTGCTGCATGCTTTTAGCATATCAGACCTCTCTTGCTCTCCCTTCAGCCTGGCTTTGGGTCTCACCAATGCAGAATCTTGTGGCAGCTAGTTTTTAGCCTCACTGCTAATAACCCTGTGTACTGAGCCTTGGGAAATTAGTTGCTCATTGAAGCATGCTGCAAGTAGCCTCATGAACCTTTGTTGGAGGAAGAGCAGCCACACATAGGTCAGAGGAATCAATGTCCTTTAGGGACCCAGAGGCCAAGCTAGAGAGCAATGAACTCTCTCTAACCTCAAACAGTGGCTGTGGCGTAATTGCACTGATGCAATGAGTGAAATAGGGTGGGAACTGCCAAGAACTGAAGCTACAGAAAAGCATGCAGGATTGTTGTTTACTTGACGGCAGGATGCCACGGCAAAGACTTATGAAATTAAAACAAAACCTTGCCAATTGTTTGAAAAAAGAAAAACCCACAGGCAAACTGTGCTGTGCAGGACTCCTGAAATTCTTAGCTGAATTTCACATAATCTCTGTGCAGGTCAGACGTAGCATT
Organism: Pundamilia nyererei; assembly: GCF_000239375.1. Lineage (NCBI taxonomy): Eukaryota > Metazoa > Chordata > Actinopteri > Cichliformes > Cichlidae > Pundamilia > Pundamilia nyererei. Next base: position 660,713 of record NW_005187515.1, on the reverse strand, counting down.
AAAAAAATATAAATAAATAAAATCAACAACTTTAATTTCTTCTGAGAAAAAAAAGTTGAAGATGGTGTTTTGTAAAAGAAAAAGAAAATTAATTTAAATTACATAATTGTAAGAACAGAAAACAAAAGAACATCCAGTGCATTTTCAAAACCTATTATTTCCTCCTCGGGAACCATGTGTGAAGTGCAACTTATTTTATCCAAACTACAGTTTCTGGAAAGCATCATCGTATTACTGTCTTATAATGACAGTGTTCCTACCTGTAGCTGAAATCAGCACCAGACTACATAACTAACTTAAGACTAGTCTGAAGTTTTCAACTGAGAAAAAAATACACAATTGTAATTTTTTGAGATCCAACAATCACCTAAAACCTTAGATTTCAAACATATTTGGCACGTACTTAAAGTTAGATCTATTCTTGATGCATAGATGTATTTCTTGACAATATGATTTCGTCCTGCATTGCAGCTGACAAGCTGCCCACGATCAGCTGATAAATGTGCTGAGTGAATGGCCAACAGTCAGCTCAGTTTTCCCTCTAGAGTGTTGGCGAATGAGCCATCCCCAAGCAAGTGACCTAGGCCTGGTCAGGCTCAGTCACCCAAGGAAGCCATCTGAGACTGCCTCCACTCAGCCAGAAAGCACAAGGGAGGTGACTGGGGCATGGGCACATCAGTAGAACTGCAGCTCCCATAGGCCAACAGGGTTAGAGATCACAGATGCGGACAAGAGGTGAGGGAGTGTTTACAGTTTGGGGAAGCTGATGTAAATGAGAAATGATGGTGGCAAAGGGTAGGAATGCTCTCATCTCACTGATACAAAGAGACAACAAGTAGACACTGTACTATGAAGTGAAGTCTTTACTAAAGGAAGTTGGACTGCTTCTAAGAAATCAAAAAAATTCACTCCTGGCATCTAATGGTTTCTCATAGACATTCATTTAATTTTGGAATAAAGCGATAACTACTGGGATTCCATTTTTAGACGGAAAATATAAGTGAAATTAACATGTCATCTGACCTTCATAGAATTCTCAATATTACTGATGAGAATATTATATACATATTAAATACTTGCTGCCAGTGATACTGGTTAGAGTTTGATATTTTTGGAGAAACCTTTTTATATCATTGAAGTCCATCCATCCATTTTCTGCTGGTTAACTGGGTCCTGGACACCCAGACTACCCTCCCTTCAACCAGATTACATCACCATTATGTTATAAATAGTGAAAAATAAATAAATAATAATAATATAAGTTAGAGTGATTTTTTTCTGTTGGTTGAATCAAATAAGGAAAAAAAACATGGCATATCATGTAACAAGATGCAATGCATATACAGCAAAATCAATTAAAATTAGAATTATAAACTTTATTCTTCTATTTGCTGCTGATGCCAGAAACTTAAGTAATGATTCTGAGGAAAAATAATAAAGAGTTTAATGTAAGATGCTTGTAATGTAAGAAAATCTTGTTATAGTATTATAATTCTTCAGATTCAACTTTAATGTTTAACGGGCATAGTATTGACTGTACAGTGTTTACTGTTTGCTTTTCATTTGATAGAAGAAATGTAATAATAACAATGCAGAGGATTAAACTCATGTGCTCGAGCCTGCTCTGGCAGATATGGAAAATCTAATAAAAAACACAAACCAAACTGTGCTTAAAACACAATAATTTTCATCAATAAGCATAAGCTTAGTGACTTAAAGTATACTTCTTCAGGGTTTTTTTTTTTGCATCTAAATTTCAGCCACTGCAAAAAACTTTGTCGAAAATTACAGATTTAATCCTGCTTTCCACTCCTTTATGCATGTCTCAAAAACAGACCAAACTAGACATTTCACGGGCAATATTTACTTCAGTACGCAATGCCCATGACCAAATTGACTTGTTTTAAAGCGTTAATCCTGTAACTACTAGCTCCTACAATATTTCAGCCTGCTAGCTATGCTAACAAGTCTACTGATGCTGACTTGAGTATGATTTACGGCAGCTCATAATCCAGTTTTCAGTCACGTGACTGACGTTTGGGAAAAACATTGCTCCATGGCCACTAGTGGACAGTCAGTAATACTGCAGGACAAAACTGATGTTTTTTTTCCACTGTCTTGATCCAAGACTACTTGGATCAGCTGTCCATGGTGGAAAAACAAAGCTAGGAAGAGAAACCACGAATTTTGGGTACCGGTACTTGTGATTCATATTGTGCCTTGGCAGCTTCATTTAAATCCCATCTCTCCCAGAGCTCCATTTTGGTGACATCTACATGTATCTTGTACAGAATCTATCACCTTACACTGCTGCCAGGATGAAAGCTTTCAAAGTACGGACAGCTAGGTGTATTTTCAATCTGGATGGGCAAACTAATGCTGCTGTGTGAGGTGAAGAACAAGCAAAGGTAAGCACTTCATAGCTAGCTTAAACAAGCTAGCACACATAAGTCTGACTTTTACAGTGTTGTGCCAAAAAAAGTTCTGGTAGTATTAATTATAATTCGACTTTATTGTTAATTAGCTGGAAAAATCCCACAGCGAGCCTTTGGGCTAAAAGCATTAATTTTATAGACAGGACAGTATTGATTCAATGGCTCACCCACTTTCTAATGACCCATTACATCCAAGAAACCTGTTTGAACATGTGCAAATCATAATTAGCAGATCACAGACGTTTTCCTGTTACACTGAATCTGTTGCTTGCATAAGGATCAGTGAGGTAAGTAGATTTCCCTGAAAAAACTACAATTTATTTTACCAATAACCACTACTTTCTGAAGAACAGTGGAGTTAGGTCTTTGTCACCCATTAGAAGATGAAATACATTGACAGCGCACTTAGATATCGGCCCCTACCGTGCAATAAAACTAACTGCTGTTGTTGTCTTTTCAAGTTTAACAAAGAAGATAAAAAGACCCTGGGAGAATGTCAGAATTTTCTCTGGCATATCAACTTTAATGACTGAATTAATTGCACAGCACTTCACAGAGAGGCATGAACACGTTTCCCTTCATAGTCTTTGAAATCAATTACTGGTGTCCTACAAAACAACAGGTAAACATAACTCCATGTTTATTACTGTCACAGTGCTTAATGCTATCACTCCTCATGAAAAAGGCCGCACATATGTTTCAAATCTCAATGGGAGCTATTTACCAGAGATACAGAACTAGAGATTACAGAACTAGACAGGCTCATTTGCGATGTGAATTATTTCTGGCAGTGTGATTAATAAGCTAGAGTTATATAGCTGCCATTGCAATACCAATGAGGAGATATTAATAACCAAATGGTGAAGATTGCTTTCCAAATCTTAGCTGCAGAAGTACTTTTATTTTGTAATACAAAATGTGTTTATTTTAAATTGCAAGGATTTCAATTGCCTCCAAATTCCTGCTGGCATGTATTTGAGTAAATATTGATTCACACAAATAAAAAAATAATAATTTGGAAGACTTTTTTGGTGACAATTTAATTGGCATATACAACCACAAGTCATGCCAGCGAATTCTATCCTGCCTTTCTTCTTTTGCTAATTTTTTTCTCTTACTCAGCTCAGAAATGGCATCAAAATGTTCAAACAGTGAGCATCAGCAGGCTTAGGAGGACATCTGCACCCTTTGTCAAGAAAA
>NW_005187515.1:651132-654999 GCF_000239375.1 Pundamilia nyererei | reverse complement strand
GATGAAACTGCTTCTCCTTTGTTCTGACACGACCTGTCCCTTCACATCAGGCTTCTGTGATGGAGACTGTCAGCGTGGCATGCTCGCATTTGTCCCTGACTCATAAAACCCTCTTACGCATGTGTGCTCTTTCTTTCTCTCTCTCTCACACACACACACACAGAAATCACCTTTGCTCTCCAACAACCTCTTGTCTGTTTGTTTCCTCACATGACTGTCAATCACAGCCCCTGAGATGAACAGACCTGAGATGAGACAGTAAATACTTGATGCCTTGGACAGCCCTAAAAATGGACACACGTGCGCACACTTAGGCATACACTCATCTCCGTGTTTACGCCTGGCTTTGAAATCCAGTCGTCACGTTACTGATCACAGAGTCAGCCCTTTGCACAGAAATATTTCATGCATGCCTGCATAGAGTCAATTCAACATCTGGACGTTCTTATTCTTTTGAAATAATACATGGCTCAGTTGTGAGTGCTGCTTGATTGAAGCTGTGCCTGCTCTTCAGCTAATGACCGTTAAAAGTACCTTTCATCTCCCGGCAGCTTGTTGCCCAAACGTTTTCCTTTTTTCACAGCAGCGCTGTCTAAGGGGAAGAGCAATGATAGCATGGAGGAGGAGGAGGGCAGGAAGAAGATGTGGCGTAAAAGCAGAGGAGAACCTTAATAGTAGCACAGTTGAAGTAAGACAGGTTTGATTATAAGGGGATGGGGGCGACTCAGATTTTAATGATTATTCCTTCCTGTAAAAGCTCCATGGTTTCAGATGTCAGTGCAGAGATCTGTATAGATCACTAAAATTGGACTTGTGTGAGCCACCGTCTATAACTGGGGAAATAAAACACAACTGGTCTCAGGCTGCTAACATTTATTCCCCTAAATGCTTTTACATGTGTGGCTTCAATGAAGAATTGCTGATATAGTAGAAGGATTTGTTTTCACACATTTATTTGCTTTGTTCAAGCTGCAGAAGCTCATTAAAGACATATTGTAGAGAAGTGAGTGCCAATCACTAATGGTTGTCTTAAAGAGAGTGTGGAACAGTTACACAGGGTGAACAGTGTGAATTCAGTTAAGTGGGGTCAAGAGTTAAACTGGTAACCAACAACATCGATACATTTCATCCTCCCTTTATAGTCAATCATATAAAACTCTCTAAAGTCATTTAGCATAGATAAAAATAAGTAATTAGGGGCACTTTATATAGGTCAGTGTAAACCCTAATAATACAGACGCAGATCAATAAGGAGCAAAGAGAAAAATTTGTTACAATGTGTAACATTTAAGTAGTTTTGGCAGTTGCTGATGACAAGTGACATCTTAGAGCAGACGCCCAGATAAAGGTAGGAGAAAGTGATTGGCCCACCCAGAGTCTTGACCCTAGTGGTGGTACAGAGTTAGTACATAGCCGATTTGCCAGGATAACCTGGATAAAATTAAAATGAGGCCTGATGGATAATTGGGCAAGAGCACTGTAATGGAGACCAGGGGTTTCATTACCCTTACCTGTATTTTTTTTTTAATTTGATCGACGGCCAAAACTGATAAGCACTTATGTCAGATTTTTGAATTAGGGATGGAAGTGAGAATGGCCCATATCGTGGAGGGGAATGGAGACTGAACAACACAAAACAGATCTTTATTAAATTCAACATAGCAAGTTAAACTTAAGTTTATCTGCTGATTTGAAGAAAGTAAACTAGAAGGGAATGGAATGCAATTGTCGGTCTTACACACTAGGGTTGTTATTTCAGCTGTAGCTATTTCTCTGTGGCAGTATATCTGTGACATCCTTGCTCTTTACCCACATATGTGAGAAGCCAAATGTGGTGAAAGGACACCTCACTGCCTTACATGCGGATACCCAGCAAGCACCCTGGGCGACTGTTGATGTGAATTGGTTTTATATAAATGAAAATGAATTGACTCAAATACCTGGAACGCATAAAGGCAGGGCTAGCAGCAGAAAGACTCCCACACAGAACAAAGCAAGTCTTAATGACAATGCAAGATGTCAGAAAGTCAGAAATAGCTGAAAAGGCATGGAAAGGAGGGGCGGCAGTGGAGGTGGGCTTGTGAGGCAGTTTGCAGAGGCAGCATCAATTGTATTCAGCTTTAAGCAATTTACAATAACATATCCAGTATAAGATTAACCAATAGAATGCATAGGGGGACATCATGTGATGCAGGCAGGAAACGATATTAGATTATCTCCGTTTAAATAATGTTGAGAAAAATTTGTACTAAATACAAGAAATATTTAAGAAAAAAAACAGTTTTTTCTTTAAGTTTCATGAACAGCTCAGAAGCTTAAAACACTTTGTAACAGCTTTAGATCAGATGTAAATTAAGCACCTTCTTATTATGTTTCTGGATTTGACTGTTTTACAGCGCTCTAAACTTTTAATCCTTAAATTGCTTGATGTAACATTAAAGAGAGAGAGAGGATGTCGACACGTCTTTGTTTCTGTCCTGACAGGCTTCACCTGCTTCACCTGTCACCTGTTTCCCTGCTTCCCCAATTAACAGCACAGTGGTGTTTAGATGGAAAGGACTCTGAGTTTAGGGTTCATAATCTAAATTGTGCAAGTTTCCTCCTCTCCTTAATATCTCACTGTCTGGTGACAGCTACATTGCGAATTAAGTATTCCTTTTTTTTCTTATCCAGGTTTTGTCAGCAATTTGATGCGCCGCCTTGCTTGGCAGTGGAAGACAGAGCAGCAAGCAAGCACCGGCTTTGAGGGTTTTGATAGCTCATGTACAAACCCTTATGGATCATTCCTCGCAGAGCCAAAAGCTTTAATCAGTGCTCCTCCAATATGTTGGAAAGGGGCGGATTTGGAAAGAGCTTGAAATAGTTATTGAACAAACAAGCATGCTTGTTTATGTCCTCGGTGTAGGCTTGCCTCCCAGGGATGAATTACATGGATGTCTGCAAGATGGCTGCCATCTCGATAACATCCGAGTGTGGGAAAATGTGATGGACAGATTGTCTCACATGAACACGCTTCCACACTGCTCACCTCTCTCTCTGACAGTTTGAGAGGTGTCACAGTCTTAAGGATGCAGAGAGGGGGCAGGAGAAAGCAGGTTTCTGCTCACGTCTTCTCCCTGTGTGTCTGACATGTAACGCTTAATGAGAGATGCACATTTGGCACCTTGTTCTGTCTGTACATTCTTTTTCATCCTGGCTCACGTGCTGCTGAGGCACTACGAGTCTGGCTTGTTGAGTGAGCACATATCAAAAGAAAGTGGCGTGTGCAGCGTTTGTTGATTGATGGTGTCTAGCCACTTAAAGTTGTGAGTTAAGCCTACATTTCAGCCCGATATGGGCTCTCTGTGATCTATATCTCTTTTTTATTCAGACCCTCAGATACCTGGTGGAAGCTGTGATCATACTGGAACCCCAGTATGCCTGAGCACTGCACTTCACATCTCTGATCTCCTTCTCTCTCTCTTTTTTGTGTGTGTAATTGCTGTGATCCTTTCGAGTGAGGTGGTGTGTTTATGCCTGTGATATTCAAAGATACTGTTAGCCATTTTAAAAAACGTCAATTTCAGAAAAGAGCACCCCAAAAAGCTTGTGTCAAGTGCAGATTTTCCTAAACAGGCCATTTATTGATGTGGTTCACTAATGATCACGCTGGTGTCACTCACTGCTTATTTTATTGATTGATAGCCACTGTTTCTTTCACTGGCAGAAATCTTGTTCTTTCAAATATAAATTCCAAGCTATCATTAAACTGATGGGTCAGTGCATACATTACAAACACAAAGGCCAGGAAAGCCTCAAGATGAGTGAGCGTAATGAGAAAAACCAAGCTGATGAGGGCACTGACAGAGGCACACATCTTTTTTTTTT